>NW_027397067.1:43045141-43103405 GCF_003265705.2 Callorhinus ursinus | reverse complement strand
TTCCTTCCTTCCTTCCTTCCTTCCTTCCTTCCTTCCTTCCTTCCTTCTCTTGTCTTTTGCAGAAAGCAGCGCGGTGGCCGCTCATCTGGTGGCTGGTGGAGGAAGCGTGGAGGACGGGAGGTGGCAGGCAAATGACTGGGTCTGGAGAGGGGCCGCGGCGAGGACTGACGGCACACTCGCCACGGGGTCTCGGGTTGTGCGCGGTGCGCTGTACAAGGCCTGAGCTGCCGTGGACGAGCGGGCCGGGGCGGCGGGGGTGGGGGTGGGGGAGGGGGAGACATGGGGCATGAGTGAGCGTTGGAAAGTCCCGAGCTCCCATCCGATCGGGGTGGGGGAAAAGCCGGCAGATGCAAGTCCCGCGGTCCGAGGAACAAGTCCGCGAACTGCGTCGGGCAATGCCCTGACTCAGCCGCTGCACGGGTTCTCAGCCCTTCCCTGCACTGGATGTGGGGATCATCAGCCCGGCAGGAGCTCCGCGCCCTCGAGCGTTTTTTGCTCCTCCAGCGCGCTCACCGCTGCGAGGCGGTCGGCGAGTAGTTTCTGCTAAGGCAGGGGCAGCAACCGACAGGACGGGGCAGGGGCAGGGCAACTAAGTCTAGGGATTTGTTGGTACTTAATCCATATGGGTGCATGGATATGCTCATCCATCTTTCCAGCCAGGCAACGCTCCTCTCTCTGAGCTCCCAGGGGCCCTGTCCCTGGTCCCCTCTGAGGGCGTGGGTGCAAGAGTGGGCGCCTGCGGAAACTCCTGCACCCGCTCCTTGCCACCCGCGTTGGTCCGCGCTGTGAGTGCCTCCGAGAGAACCTTGAGCTCCCCTTGGTCCCAGAAACTGAGTAGGGATCCACGGGCGCCAGGAACTCAGCGCCTAAAGAGGGGAGACAATAACGTGGAAGGAGACAGGAAAGGAAGGGAGATGAAGGAAAGAAAAGGGAAAGGGGAGGAAGGGGACGTGAAGAAAGGAAGGAGGAGATTAAAAAAAAAAAAGATTAAGGATAGAGACTTAGGTTCGCGGCTTTGACCAATTCCCCGCCTCCCACTTCCAGGTCAATGAAAGTGGGGTGGCTCGGGAACCGGCGAGCGCCAGGGTTCAGGCGGACAGGGCTGCTCCCTCCCCGCCTGCGGTGAGTACACGCTCGTCCACGGAGCTTTTCGGAGGAGGCTAACGGCCCCCAGGCCCCCAAGGCCCGGGCTCTTCCCGGGCTTCAGACCCCAGCCTCCACCCTTGTAGCCACCTTCCTTGCGGGCCAGGGTTCCTGCCCACGCTCGGTTCGCCTCTGCAGCCGAGGTCAGCGAGGTTCATGAGCTGCTGAAAGGTCCGGGCGGCAAATTAACGCCTGCTATTTTATGGTGATTTTAGGACTTCTAAAGTCACCTTTGCAGATACACACGGCTTCTTCGCAGCGCTGCAACTGCATCCCCAACCTCTGTGCTGCCAGCGCAGCTCGCCCCCCTCACCCCTCCCCCAGTCTTTGCCCTGCCTCAGGAGTCTCCCTCCCTCCAAATCGTCTTTACCGTCCGTCTAGTCAAAGACTACCCTGCACATCCCTAGTGGAGACACTAAGGAAGCTCAGAGAAAATAGCTCAAGAGGCCTTTCCCCAGGGGAAGAAATCCTGGAGGCCCAGGCTGGCGGGCGGCTGGGCGCAAGTTTTCTTTTCCCCAAAGGAAGTGGCAAGAATCTCCGCCCCTCCCCCAAGCAGGCACCCCTAACTCGTAAGCTTCGCCCTGCGAGTTTGGCACGGGACCCAGAGACCCTGCAGGCTCTTCGGAGGTGTCTACCGAAGCCTGGGGCGTGCAGGCAGGAGTGGGAGGTCTCTGGGGGATTCAGGTCCCGCGCAGACGCGGGCTCGCTTCACCTTTGCGGGCGCCGCAGCCTCTCCCCCGGCACCGCGCTGGGCGTCCCCGGGCGCCAGAGGTAGGGAAAGGGACTGGCTGCGAGCCCAGGCCCAGGGGGCCTCTGTTCCCGAGCCAAGGTCTCCAGGCTAGCCGGACCAAGATCCAGACGTCGGCTTCAACTCTGGAACGCGGTCCCCAGCCGGAGGAGACGCGGAGTGACCACTTGGACCGCAGCTTCGAAGGCACGGTCTCCTCCACGCTCTCAGGTTCCCAGCAAACGCGAAGAAGGGCAGTCAGTTGGCTGGGAAGGCTGTGCGGCTCGCCGCACGCCGCTCGGGGTGAAGGAGTGCGGAGCCCAAGGCAGGAGGGGGCGCGCAGAGGAGGGGGTGTGTTGCGGGCTACAGCGCCAGCTTGATAAAGGGAAAGCCTCACTTTCCCTCTCACTGATTTTGATTTGATGTGTCACCGGCGGTGACCTCGGGCTGGACCTTCCGGGGCTTGCTTAGCATCGGGCCCCTGATTGGAGTGTTTCAACTCAGCGATCTAATTGAGGGTTCATGTCATAACACATCAAACGGTGTCTAGTCTCCCGTGATGGAAGGGACCCGCCAGCCGCGCATCCCTGGCTCCCCGCGAGGACTTCCGCCCCTCTCACGTGGGGACTCTGAACCGCGCCAAACCCGCCTACATCCCCTCCCCCACCCCGTGGATGGCGGGGCTAGGAGGAAAGAGCCGCGGCCAGCCGAGAGCTGGGCCAGCCGCGCTGACTTGGCGCCTTGCCTCGGGGATGTTTAAATCGCCGTCGAGTGCGGCAGGCTTGGCTTGGCGGAGCGGGGGACCCTCAGGGGGAGGAGCAAAGAAAATGGAAGGAATTCTGAAGCCTGTTCAGGAGGCACGAACTCCTTGCTCACGTACAATATTTGTAAACAGCCTTCCTCGCCCGGGAACCCCGGAACCTCAAAGTTACCCCTCAGGCTTGCGATTGTGGGCGAGCAGGGATAAAAATCAGTCGGAAGTGAATGAAGAGCGCTTTGCGTCTATAAAGATAGCACGTTCTCTATTACCTCACCCTTGCCACCTTCTCCCACCCTCCCACACACATACCCAACGAGGAGACCTTATTGCAAGTTTTATTTTCTAAATGTCCCTCCTTTCGATTTGCTCTCCAAACATCCAGGGGTAAAACTAACCAACATATATTGAGCATTTACTGCATACCGAGTACTGTGCTAAAATCTGTTACCTGAATTATTTCATTTAATTCTAACAACAACCCCTGGGGAAAGTGCTATACTCACTGGTTTACAGGTGAATTACGGAAGACAAAGAGGTTAAGTTAAGCAAGTTGCTTAAGGTCACACAGAGGGGCGAAGCACATAACCAATTCTAGATCCTGCATGCTTAACTATGGCACTACACGGGTAGGGTAAAGGGTGAGGAAGTTTCTAAGGATGGTGGCAGGAAGCAGAAGTTTCAAAAAAATGGGCAGATTTCCCATCTGGTCTAATATTCTTCTGTGATTTCTTAAGATCCAGTTTGGAGTTGGAGTGGAACTTTGGATTTGAGGGTAGGAATCCGTGCTGTGCATTGCTTCCTCTTTGTGCTCTTTGGAAAGGCACAAACCATGCCATCCCTGATCTTTAAATATTCCTCCATATTGTTCTTTTAAAATGATTTTGAATCCACAAAGATGGAAAGTGTGTGCAGGTGTGTCTTGTTGCAGTTATAAGATCATAATGGATCAGGTTGGATACAGAGAAATTACAGTTAGCACATGGTGGAACCATTAAAAGGCCACTGGTACTGCAGCCTTAGAGCCCCAACCCTGGGGCCTGGGAAAGGCAGACAGTTGGAACTTCTGTGAATTCAACGTGGCTGAGAGATAGAGGGGGAGAGAAAGAGAGAAACAAACCTTGGACTTTCCGTTTATGGAGTGAGAAGTGCCACATAATTCCAACAAGGGGGGAAGAAACCTCCCCCTTGATTTTGGAAGAAACCAAAATGAGTCTAGGAATACTGGTGCGAGTTCGGTTTCCAGATGATTTGGAAATAAGAAGACTCCTAAAAAATTTTTTTTTCTGGTTATTGTTGTTGTTAGAATAGCCTTCTCAGAAAGGAGGCAGTAGGGAACAGATAAAAACCAAAAACGAGATCGGAATATCGGAACATCGGAACTTGACACCCTAGAAATGAATCGCTGAAAAGTTTGCCACCGCCCATTGTTGGCTTCTTGGTTTACCTTCTGGGTCGCGATTATCTGGGGGCAGGGCAGGACAATTGGGCTAGCCGTGCTGCGGGGAGGGTATTCTAAGAGCTGCATCGTTCCCTCGCGATTGAAGTTCGTCTGGGACAGCATGTCAATGCAAAACAGCGAGTTTCTGGGTGGACCTGGGCCGCAGAGTGGCGTAATCAACGCAGCAGCGCTTTTGCCCCGACCCTGTTGTCGTTGGCAAACGGAAAATGAAATATAAGCAGGGAAGTATTTTAATGGGGACGGAGGGAATTCACAACTGTTAATTATTTGGTGACCTTGTATTCGATTTGTTTGAGTCCCTTATAAAAACACTAATGCAGACCAGACGGCCAAGTGAGGAAGCCGGCAGAAGGTTCCAATCTAGGCTTTATTTCCCCGGAAAGAGGGAACAGCCTTGGAAAAGGATTGCTGAGCATTCAAGTGTGCGTGTGAGAGCGCGCCCGCGTGCGCGCCGGCGTGGGGTTTGCATCGCTGTCCAGGTTCATGATCTTCTATCAGGCCTGTGGACTGGAAAGTCCCGGAAAAAGGCCTGGGGTGAGGGAAGGAAGCCTTAAAGAAGGAGTTTGTTCTTCTCTTCTGGTTGGAATGATTAAAACATTTTAAAGGCCACAAACCACAAACGCCTTAGCCATTGGCTTGTTGTTAAGTATCAGTTACTGTCACCCCCATCCCTAAGGCCTTAAGGGTTGCCTTACAAGACTCAAACAAGGGCCACCTTAGCAAGTAAGTTAAGAACACCTAGTACCTTCTGCTGCGAGAGTGCAAGTGGGGCCAGAATTCAGGGCGAGCTTCCTCTGCAGGGGAGGCTAATTTGAAAAGGAGTCCGAACGTTTTCCCCAGCGCGGGAGGCGCTTGGGCTCTGGGAGTTTGCGCGGTAGAGTTGCCGGTGGGGGAGGGGATCCAAAAACGTGCTCAAACATCCTTGTCTTTTCTCCACATTAAAAAAAAAAAAAAAAAAAAAAATTACCTAAACCACAGCCCACCGCAGGCCTTGAGAATCGCAAACTGAATGAAGACATGAAACCTCCCCCTCGCGACCTGCGAGTTTGCGCGCCGCCTGGACCCAAAGGGAACGCGGGCGTTGCACAGGAGGAGGTCCTAAAGCAACCGGGTTTTTTCCCAGTCGGAGTTCTCTGGGTTCTGGAGGCACGCCTCCATGCAATTGGTGCCGTTTTCTTGGGGCGGCGACAGGGGTAGGAGAAGAGAAGGGGACGCAGAGGTGGGAGAAAGATGTTATGGCAGAGGTAGGACAGAACGAAAACGGTTTCCTGGCAGGACTGCCGCGAGCAGTAAACGATGCAGAGCGCATCAACAATAATCCCGGGGGGTCTCTTAAGTAAAGTGAAGGGCATTAGTTCAATAAATCCTCGGGTATGGAATAACCCTGGGCAAACGCTGCTCTCTGGACCCGGGGACGGTATCCCAGCCGAGGCCGCGAGGGGTGGTTAGCGGGAACGTCGGTCCTCCGCGTCCTTTCGTTGCTTGGCACCAACCGCCTCCCTGCCCGTCCCTCCCCGCCCTACCCCCGCCTCTCTTAAAGCCCTGGCTGTTTATTTTTAAGCTCAATGGCGGTTAAGTGGTGTCTTCTGTTTATAGGAATTAAATAGGTCCTCGTCGGCCTAATGGGTTCCAGGGTTGCTGTTCTCTGCCTTCCAGGACAGTCCATTAGCGCTGCTGGGGGCCGAGAGTTGGGTTGGCGTGGCGTGAGCCGCTGCAGGCGCTGGGAGGGACTGGCCGCGGGCGCCTGGCCGCACCGGCCAGCTTTCGAGAAGATGCGCGCGCCGCGCCGCCAGTGGCCCGGGGGTCTGGGGGCGGAGTTCGGCTTAGGCACGCGGTAGTGGGCGTGCTGGAGAGGAGAAGGGCGGGCCTCTGGCCCAGTCGGAAGCGGTTTAGCTGACCAAGCCTAGCAGAGAGTAGGGGCAGGAGCAGCGCGGAGAGTTGGCTTTGGGATCCCGGTGGTTTACACGCCCCCCTGCCCTCCCTAAAGAACGTAGGAACCAAAGAAAATCCGTGCGCCTGCTTTGCAAATCTGGCTTCCAGGCACCTTGGTCCAGCCCTCATCCCACTTCCCAGCCGACTGCTGCTCCCGCGCCCCATGGGGAGTTGATGTTGAGTGAGTGAATGATGTTAGACGATGGTCCACAGCTGCCTCCGCGAATCTCATTTTGCTGCGACGTTGGTTCGGAAGTCAGCCCAAGGTGAGCGCAGTAGAGCAGAGTTTCCACTACCCTCCTTCAGAAGCCGCGCCCGGCCCAACACTTTCAAGAGCTCACCATTGAGGTTTCTCCTGCGCAGGAGCCCTGGGCACTCAAGTCCTTTCCTGTCCACACAGCACGCCAATTTGAACCCCTCTCCCCACCTGCAAACCCGAGAACTGGTCGGGGAGGAGAAACCAAATAAAACGGGAACCTTTTCTACTTTTGATCTCGAAACTCTCTAGTTAAAGGCCTGATCGTATTCCACCCCTGAAGGCTGCCTCGCGGCAGAATTTCCTCCTTCCCTCCAACCCTAGGCCTGTGTGGCTCCAGTGGGCTCCCAATGACCCTACTGGTCCGCAGTGCAGCGAGAGCGGCCCCTGGCACATCACCCGGTCCGGGCCCTGCACGCACAGCTCCAAGGGAAGGGCAGTGACCTTCGGAAGGCATGGGGACCCGGCGGAAAGGTGGGGAGAGAAGGGTACAGCTTGTGGCAATAGTACCGAGCTTCCTTTTGGATTTCATCCGCAGTGGTGTCAAATTAAGATTCTGGTGAGACTGCCCTGAAAAGAGAGCCCGGTGAAGTGTTCTTGATCTCGGCTTCGAATCACTGGTTCTTGAACCCCTCTCAAGAACGCGTGACCACGAGGTTTCGCACTAAGTTCTTGGACACCACTTTACAAGGAATCCATTTCATCTTAGAGAAACAAAAGAATCTCCTTGAAGCACCTTGGGAGTCCTGCTGGGGGTGCACAGTGCCCAGTGCTCAGGGGAGAGGGCTGGTCCTCCTCTCCTGCCAGAACCTGGCCTTATTGCCACAGAAGGCTGTGCTGAGGCTAGCAGGGCCCCCGAAGTTTGCCTTCCATTGGGTGGCATCTGGGGTTCTCCTTCCCTCCCCTCCCACCCTCACTCATTTGCCTCTGGCTGGGCCAGAGCGTGGTGCACTAACACTGGGATTTCTCTGTGGGATCCAGGTGGGCCACCAGGCCTGCTTAATCCTGTGGGGTTCACAAGGCCCAGGCTTCTTGGAGGGAGGAGGGCACAGTCTGCCAGGCTTGGGAGAAAGACTAGAAAAACCTCTCCAGATTCCGTGGAGGACCCGCCTTGGGCCTCTCTGATCTTTGAAAGGAGGAAAGAAGCTGAGAAACACAGGGCACGGCTATTGGAGAAAACACCGGGGAAGCCAAGAGATCCAGAGAGAAGCTGGGCTGGTGAGTGTGTGGTGAGGAGACACACACCTACCCACTGACTGGGGTTTCTCAGGCGACTTGCTCTGCATCTGGGCCCCGCACTCAGCCTCAGGGGCCATTCATTGCTACAGCCCATCTCCCCGCCAAATGTGTCTGGCCCTTTGCGGGTGAAGAACATCTGGAATGTCACCTTCATCCCCACCCCAGATTGGCTCTGTGGACAGATCATGCCTCCTCCCCAAAAGGGCTCCACAGTGGGAGGTGAGGAGTGGGACAAGGGGCCCAACCCCCAGGCCTCTCAGGGCTGCATCTGCCCAGCCAGGGAGCCAAATGGCTTAGCATCTGGGCCAGCGCTGGCCCTGAGCCCACAGAGGAGGGAACCTGCCGGGAGGGACCTATCCTTGATGAGGTTCTGGCCAGAGGTTAGTTGTTCACCTGGAAGTTGTGCGAGAGACCTCAGTAGTGGATGACATAATGACACAGGGGCACTGAGATGGATCAGTGTGATGGAGGTGAGGCCACAACCCCTGTGGGCCTTAGACTTCCCTGTGACCTCAGATGAATAGGAACTGGAAGTCCGTGCTTCTCTCTTTAGCCCTTTGCCCAGCGCCTTTCCTTCATTCACTTCTGGAAGTCCTGCCGAAGTAAGTGGATTGCCTCTCCTCAAAGAAGGCCAAGAGGAGTATAGGTGCATCTCCTGCCTACCTGGCTGTAGGCAGTTATAGTGATATTGACTGCATTCACTGGGCGCTTCTGTGTGTCACGCAGAACCGGCCATGAGTGCCTTGACTCTGACCTTTACAATGACTCTGCAAAGTGGGGGATGGTTCTCCCATTTTACAGACGAGGCATATGAGGCTGGGAGAGATTATGTGACCTAGAGTATCCAGGGTCACCCAGACAATAAGTCACAGGTCAGGTTTCAAATCTATGTCTCTTAGACTCTACATTCCTGTGCTAATTCCGTGTTGTCAGTAGTAACCAATATTTGCACATGTCTTCAGATATATATCTTTCCTACTCTCTCTCATTTGCTACCCCTCCTTCAGTGACTCTGTGAGCTGGTGTTATCTTCATTTTGTAGATGAGAGAATTGTTTCCCTGTAAGTTCTCTTTCAAAACTCTAGTTGTTAACATCCCTTCAGTTCTGCTGTTTAGGAAGTGATTTACTCTAGGACACCAGAGATCGATGCCTTTCCCCCCAAGCATGGGCTGCATGAAAGAGCAGGAGCCTTCTCAGGGTTTCTGCCAAACACAGAGTTCAAGGGCTGGGGTGTCCAGGGTGGTGGCACAGACACTGGAGCCAGACTGCCATGTCTAACTCTTCGTATCTTGGGCAAGTTACTATTCAACAATCTGTATTTTAAGTTTTCTGGTCCATAACATGAGCATAGTAGTGATATCCTTTTCTTTTCCATAGTTAGTTTCGAGGCTTAAATGAGTTATGAGAATTTAGATTATGCACAGCAGATGGTAATTGCTACACCAGTGTTTGCTATTACGATTTTTATTCTGGATGGTCAAGCCGGAGCACCCAGTAGAGCCTGAATTGTGTGGACTGCCTCCTGAATCTGCCCCTCAGTGAGGATGCTTAGTGAGCTCAGCAGTTTGCAACAGATCTCAACAGAGCCAGGACTCAGGACAAGAATACAGGGGGAGGCTTGGGTTATTCCTGTGTCCCAGGAGAGGGTAATCGTTGGAGCACGAAGTACTCAGAGGCCTTCACACCGCAGGGGAGAGGGCTGGAGGCTCATTTTTACTCACCCTGTACACCGAACTCGATTTCCAACCTGTAGACTTTGGCACCTCAGGGCAGTGCTGAAGCTGAGTGATCTAGGGAACAAGCGAATCCAAATCTAGCCATGAAATCCCTGCGTGGAGATCGTCTTCCTTCTAGTAAAGGAAGAAAAAGGAAGAAAAAGGAAGATTCCGGGGGAACCCAGTTCCCTAGGAGTTGATGGCACTGGTGATGAATGTGTGTCGCGTGTCCTCCCTCCCTCTTTGCACCACCGCCCAATCAGAGCCGTGGAAGGGGGCGTGGCCGCAGGTCGGAGGGCGTAGGAATTAGGACCTTCAGATCTTGCCCTTCACTAGCTGCAGGACTTTGGGCAAGTGAAGATACCTCGCAGAACCCCAGTTTCCTCATCTATAAATAAGTGTAACAATAGAATGGGCCTCACACCCCGCGGTGAGGATTCAGGGACAGAGCCCATCAAAGCCCTGAGCACGTGCCGGCCGCCAAGGCGCGCCCCAGGAGCGCTCAGTGCTGCTGTTGGCTCGAAAATGACGGGGGTTGGGGGAAAGGCTTAACTGCAAAGACATCTGGAGTTTTCTTTGTAAAGATGGGTGCCGATCCCGCCCCTCCCATCCCTCCACCTAGGGAAGTGGGCGTGGGAAAGCCCACTATCATCTCGGCTCTCTGAGCCACCGCCTAGTCGCACCCCTAGATCTGCGCCTTCGGAGGACTTGAGGCGGGACGCGTGGCGGGGTGGCGGGTGGAAGCGGGTGCGGGCCTGCCAGACGCTTGGCCATTCAAAGGATGGGAGCCCGACGCGCACGGAGGAGCTCTCTGAGAGAGCTGGGGCCGCGGGGGCACCCTCCGCGCGACGAGTGACAGAAAATCCCACAAGGACTCTCAAGAGAGATCTCAAGCAGCCTACATATCTCAGAGATGTCTTGGAAAAAATGCAGTACGGGCCCTTCCCGCTCCAAACCAAATAAAGTTGCGGGTTTTCAGAAACCCTCAACAGGGTGGCCCAGCTGAGCTGGCCCCAGCAGGAGCAGCCCTGGGGGACCCTCAAGACACATTTTCTGCCGCTGCGCGTCTCTCGCTGAGGCTGCCCTCCCGGGGCTCAGGTTCCCGGGTGTCCGGTCTTTGGTGCCCTGGGCATCCTTTCCTTTCTGATCTGGTGTTTGTTTCTTACCTTCCTCCAGCCAAGCACTGAGGCTTCCACCTGCACTGATGACTTTACCTTCCTAGGCCAATTTTCTCATTTAAAATGGGTGTGATAGTCCCTGCCTTGCAAGTGATTAGTTCTTTTTCCCCCGTGTCCGCATTTGCTTCTTTTTAACAATTGTTTATCAAATTCCATACCAGATGTGCATGTTTGAGGTCTCCTCACCTCAGCCTTTTGCCAACTTGCTCTTAATTCAAAAAAGGCTGACCTATTTATGAAGACTTTTCTTCAGATATGCAGATGGTTTGTTCCTTCTCCTCTCCTTCCCTTCCTTCCTCCATCCACCCACCTGGGAAAATTGATAAGCACAAATCCAGCAATTCTAACTTGAAAGGTCAGTACCTCCGCCTAATACTCCGCAAACACTGAGTTAACTGGGTTTGAGCCAAGCTGTAACAAACCAGGTCTATGCAAATTAAAAGCAAAGTAAAAACTCCCATGATTTATTACTGATTGATATCAATTTAAAGGCCTAAAACTTAGGATTCACTTCCAAGTTGTTTAAAAAAAAAAAAAAGTTCCACAGACCGAATGAAAAGTGCATGTTTCTAGGGAGGGGGATGGGAGAGAGGGTCATTTGATGATATCGGCCCCAATTTATAAAGGACTTCAGCTCTCATTTACACAGGACTTAATGGGAGAGGAGGCTTGTGGAAGGGAATGTGAAGGGCTGGCTTCCCACCCACAGGTGGCCGTGGTGGCAGGGCCAGGCTTTTTGATGCCAGGTCAGCAGGCAAAGTGTCTTCAGGGTCACAGGGGATGGTGGTGTGTGCACTCCCCAGGTCGGATGCCTCCTCTGGGCTATTTCTGTGATTCATGGCTCCAGAGCAGGTCCAGACAGGTGGGGAATGTGGTCGGTAGGAGAGCTGTGCAGAGTTGCCACCTTCTTGGACCCTCTGTTAAGGGGTTAGAGGTTCTGGAGACCCAGTGAGAGTACATGTGGCAGAAAGAGTAAAAAAAAAAAATGTGGGGGTGGCTGTGGGGTGGGGGCAAAAAGGAGCTGAGAGAAACAGTGACTTGGTTCTGGTGAGTACCACCTTAGACCCTGCCCTGGGTCCTGTGCTTTGGAGGACCCTATTTTGCCCGGTCCCCAATGGCACCTGATCCACAAGGTGGGGAAATGGGGAAATGTAAAGAGCCAAGGGAACATGCTCATCTCAATTAGTGGTTCTTAAAGTCGGATCCCAGACCAGTAGAATCAGCATTACCTGGGAACGGAGAAAAATGCAAATTATGGGCTCCACAACAACCCCCTGGGGCCTGAGAGAAGTTCTATTTCTAACAAGGGTGATGCTGTATGATGTGATGCTTATCTTGCAGATTTAGGGACCCTTATAGGTTTAGTGGCCTTGAGAGCTACTACTCTCCTGTGGTACCCAAACCATCGAGCTCTTGCCCAAATAGCCCAGGGCCCCCTTCCAGGGCCCGGGCAGCTGCTTCATTGGGTCTGTCCTCCAGAGAGTGTATGGACACCACTGAAACATGCCTGGGCAGCTTGGACCTATGAGCAAGGGTGTCCACAGTCATGCAGGCGTGGCTGCTCAAGCTGTGGGATGGAGCTGGTACGGAAAGAGAAGGGGGCAGGTTACAGAATGAAGTCCCCATTTGCATTCTTTCCTTGAGCCCTGGAAAGATTATGAGCTGGCTGGTCTTGCTAGAAAGATCATCAGAAATCCCAAGGCTGCAGAATCAGTAGAGCCCTCTACAGATGCTTTCCTCTGTTTTGACCATTCTTGAGGACCAGAGAAATGTGACTCGGCTGTAGAGACTAACCGTTATTAGCCCACACTTTTTTTTAAAAAAGAGTAAAAACAAAAGAAGGCTGATTTCTCCATGTTTCATGAGAGAGAAATAAATAAATTACCCTTTACACCTTCCTATGCTCTCCAACCAGTGACAAACTGTCTTAAGAGTTATGTAAGCAGAGATGGAAATGATTTCCTTATGGCGTCCATGTTTTATTCCCAGCAAGGCCTGCGAATGTAGTTGGGACTGTATCCCCCATCCCTCATACCCCAGCCATTGCTGGTTGCTTTTAAACTCTAGTACCTGCACTCCAATAGAGAGGCAATGGGGCAGTGGGGCTTAGGGGCTAAATGTTCCAACTCTGGAATTAAATAGACTTAAGTTTGGATCTCAACTTTTACCACCTACTAGCTGTCAGACTTCAGTAATCAACTTAATTTCTCCAAACCTTGGTTTTCCCGCCTGTAAAATGGGAACTATCTACCTCACAGAACTGGTCTGTGCTTGCAGATAAAGTAAGGATGAAAAATATGTCAGCCTTCACAATACTTAGCTGGTGCAGCAAATGCCTTCGGTTTGTCCCTCTCATCACATCCTTCGTTGGGGGAGAGAGAAATATGAGAGGCAAGAAAGTGAAGCCTAAGGCAATAGGTCCAGAGATCTGGGTGGTGGCTGAAGGTTGTCAGACGCAGGTTTCTTTAAAGGAGGAGAAGAAAGTGTGCTGAGTTCCCACTGATTTTAATGTGACCCTGGTCGGTTTGAAGGTCTTGGCTTCCATAAATCAACCGCCTCCAGCAGCTTTTCCCTCTTCACCTCTCTAACCCTTCCCACAGCTCCATCTCAGGTTGGGACATGTGCCTGAGAGTGAGGTAGCCTGCCCTGCAGGCAGCCCGGAGTGGGGACTGGGTTTGGCTGAGGCTCCAGGTCCAGTGCCCTGGGGCTACATCGGGACAGGCAGTAAGAGTCGGACCGGGACCCAGTGACACTTTTACTGTTGAAATCGAACCAAACTTTACTAGCTTCTGGGGAAAGCTGGGGGCTTTGGGGATTTTTGTATTTGCTGGGTTGTAAATACTTTATGAGAAGGCAGCCCAGGAAAATCTGGTTAGCTTTCCGCCTTGCACACTGAAGTGGGGTTGGCTTCATGCACAAATGCGTCAAAAAAGAAGTCAAGTTTTGCCTTGGTCCCAAAGAATTCATCTTGGATCTTTTAAAAGCCTGTTATTCCCCTCACCCCCCAATTATGTGCCCTAAATTTCTTTTTCTTATTTGTAACCAAAAATTTCATCCTCAAAAGATTAGTTCCAAAGCAAGATTTCAAGATGGGTGGGTGGGTGGAGGGGAGAATGTCACTGTGTGTGTGTGTGTGTGTGTGTGTGTTTGAGGTTTTCTCCTGATGTATTTCTCATTGACTGCAGGGTCTTCTCAATGGATAGTTGCCTGGTGTGTGTGTGTGTGTGTGTTCATTTGCCTCACCCCCACCCCCACCCCCGGCCAACTTCTGAAAGCTTGGTTGCTCTTTTGTTAGTTGTTAAAATGGTTGGTAAATTTGAAAAAGCAAGCAAGCAAGCAAGCAATCTCATAGCAGATCTTCATTCTGTCAGCTTTGTGCTGGGCCTAAATACTTCAGCAAAAGTGTCTAAGGGGCAGCAATGCTCCCAGAGACCAGGGGGTCTAACTAGGGCTGCATCTTCAAATCATCTTGGAGCTTAAAAACAAAAACAAAACCCAAAATGAACAAACAAAATCTAGCAAAAACCCAGTACCCAGGCTCTGTCCAGAGATCTTGTCTCAATTGGGCTAAAGCAAGCCCTGGCACTGGTAATTTTTAAATTCTCTGGATGATTATAAGGGGCACCCAGAGTGAGAATAACTGCTCTGGAAGTCTCCACTTCCTGACCAGCATGTACTCCAGGTCAGGCACAGCTATACCGGCTGCGGCGCGAGGGACAAGACACGGTCCTAGCTCCTATGGGCCAGGGGAGGCGGGGCAGGGTGTTGCTGGGAAAGGCAGACCACTAAGGAGACAAATAGAAACGAGGTCACCGTAGATAGTGCTAAGTGGGGTGAGATAATAAACCCGGGTCCTGTGATAGTGACGGAGGGAGGCTACTTTAGATTGGGGTGGTCGAAGATGGCCTCTCGGAGGAGGTGGCATTTGGACCGAGACGTGAATGATGAGAACGACGAGCCAGTCAGCCGAAAGGAGGTCTGGGGAAAGCGCGGCCCGGGCCCACGACCACAAAGGGCACATTAGTGGTTACGCAGGCTCCTGGGGGAAAACCCGGGAGGCCGCCGCCGCAGCCGCCGCTCCAGCAGCCACCGACTTCCGCCCTGGGAGTCCGGGACTGATGGGGGGGTGGAGGGGGGCGTTCGGGGAGGGGAGGCCTGCCCTGGTGCTCCCCCCCCCCCTTAGCTGCGCACTGGCCCGGGCGGGGAGCCGGGTAGTCAGGCCCCGGGCTGGCCGAGCAGGACTCCCAGCCGGCCTGCCCCGCTGCCCGCCCTTTTCCTCCCGGGCGCGGCCGCCGAGCACCGGGCTGATCTCCCCCTTAAGTGAAACTGACTGTAATGATTTTTTATCTCGCAGACGATCTCTCGCACACTCCTCTCCGGAGACAGAAGTATTTGTTTGATGTGTCCACGCTCTCAGACAAAGAAGAGCTGGTGGGCGCGGAGCTGCGGCTCTTTCGCCAGGAGCCCGCAACGCCCTGGGGGCCACCGGCCGGGCCGCTCCACGTGCAGCTCTTCCCCTGCTTGTCGCCCCTGCTGCTGGACGCGCGGACCCTGGACCCGCAGGGGGCGCCCCGGGCCGGCTGGGAAGTCTTCGACGTGTGGCAAGGCCTGCGGCAGCAGCCCTGGAAGCAGCTGTGCTTGGAGCTGCGGGCCGCGTGGGGCGAGCCGGGAGCCGGGGAGGCCGAGGCACGCGCGCCGGCGCCCCAGCAGCCGCCGCCCCCGGACCTGCGGAGTCTGGGCTTCGGCCGGAGGGTGCGGCCCCCCCAGGAGCGCGCCCTGCTCGTCGTGTTCACCAGATCCCAGCGCAAGAATCTGTTCGCCGAGATGCGCGAACAGCTGGGCTCGGCCGAGGTCGCGGGCCCCGGCGGCGCCGGCGCCGAGGGGTCGTGGCCGCCGCCGTCGGGCACCCCGGACGCGGGGCCTTGGCTGCCCTCGTCCGGCCGTCGGCGGCGGCGCACAGCCTTCGCCAGCCGCCACGGTAAGCGGCACGGCAAGAAGTCGAGGCTGCGCTGCAGCAAGAAGCCCCTGCACGTGAACTTCAAGGAGCTGGGCTGGGACGACTGGATTATCGCGCCCCTGGAGTACGAGGCCTACCACTGCGAAGGCGTGTGCGACTTCCCGCTGCGCTCGCACCTGGAGCCCACCAACCACGCCATCATCCAGACGTTGATGAACTCCATGGATCCCGGCTCCACCCCGCCCAGCTGCTGTGTGCCCACCAAATTGACTCCCATCAGCATCCTGTACATCGACGCGGGCAATAACGTGGTCTACAAGCAGTACGAGGACATGGTGGTGGAGTCCTGCGGCTGCAGGTAGCGGCGCCTTTCCTGCCGCCTTGGCCCCCGACGGCAGGGGAGGCCTGACTGCAGAGAGGCCGAGGAGCTGGCCTCGGAGGAGGCAGAGGGTGGGGGGAACAGCCTGGACGTGCAGCCGGGTGGGAGAGGAGGGAGCTCAGCCTTCCCAGAACCTTCCACCTGCCAGCCCAGAGGGAGATACGGATTTTCACACCTTGCATGGCCACCCAGGAAAAACAAGCCAAGGAGGATTTCTTTAGTTGTTTTTGTTTTTTCCTTTTTCTTTATTATTGTGGCTTTGGATTTCCTTGTGTGCCCCACAGGTTTTGATAGGAGGTGGGGGGCGGGGAGACGCAGACCTGGTGCTCAAGCGCTCCATGGATTGAAAAATGTATAGCTTAAGAAGAGAAACAGTGTGGGAGGAAGAATCACCTTTGACCACGTCTGGGTTTGATTGTTTTCTACCCATGCAAAGAAGGTGGGGTTTTCTCCGGCCATGTCATAGCCTGTGCCTTGTGACCTCCCGAGCAGAGAGTGTTCCAAAAGAGGAATTAGCACGGAGAATAGGAAAGCCAGGAAGGGCCCTGCCTTTAGAAGAACTTGCTTGTATACCGGGCTCTGCCTTGGCCTCTCCCAGTACAGGGAGTCGGCAACCGGCAACCGGCAACCGGCATCTCACTCAAGGGGGCTCAGGTCGCTGCCTTTACTGTTGCTTTTTTCTGGTCGGGGGAAAGGGGAACTGGTATGGATGGAATGACAAGAATGAGTCCAAATGGAACCCCCTGAAGGATAATGAGAAACCACCAGGCCTGCCTCTGAGGGGGCTGACACTGAGGTGTATGAACCAGGCTGAAGGTAACCCAGGAAAGGCCCTTCTGTGGGGTCTGTTTCTAATTGATTTCTTTCAACAGAGTTTGCCAAAATTCAGACATCCCCTCTTAAGGGGAAGGTGATTTTCCAGTTAAACAAAAAGCGAGTAGGGGATGGGAAGCTATATAAGTAAGGTAAGAGGTGTGGAGAAGGGGGAATGAGCCAAGAAGCAGAGGCTGAAGTCAGGAGGGGAGGTGGTGGGCCCCTCAGAAGGATGAGGACATAGGGGCCAGTCCAGAAGCAGGGAAGAGGGATTCCAGTCCCTGTGCCCAGAGATTTCTTTCACATCTATGTTCCCTCCCCTCTCTCTTAACATTCCTGAAAGATTACCTACCAGCCAGCGATAGCCCAGGGCTCCCCCAAAAGAATTGTTTCAGATTGTAATTACCAGTTAGGCAGTGTTTTTAAAACTTAGTAATGAGAAACTGTGAAAAGAGCAAAGTGTTACATTGAGCTCCGGGTGGGAGTTGGGGAAGGGACAGTGAGGAAGGAGGCAGGGGTGGGATTCATCTTCCGGAAGGAAGCAGGAGAGAGCAAAGCGCAATTTAAATACCCATTCCCAGATTGCCAAACGCATGGACTTTCCCCCAGCCTGCACCAGTATGATTTCCAAACATTGCCCATGAGTAGAGTTAGTTTGCAGAGTTAGTTTCCTTCTCATCTTTGACCATGAAATGGTTTAAACAAGGGAACTTGTACCAACCATTAAAAAAGTTTTTGTTTTTCCTAAGTGGTTTTGCTCTCTCGATTTAAGCCTGTTGCTTGTTTGGTTCAGAGAACTACAAACTGTCCAAGAAAGGGTGAGAATGATAATAAATGCTAATATAAAATGTTAAGTAAAGAAAAAAAAAAGACTTGGCCAGGAGAAATAATTTAAAATGCACATTTGCTTTGGATGCACTGCTGTTCTGTTAAGGCTGTATATATTTGTTTATTTAAGATGACTGAAAGTGCAAAGGGGAAGTGGATAGCATGCAATTCATCTTAATGTACAAACGTTATATGCACTCAAATGTTATAATTTCTAATATTTTTAAAGTTTATATTCGAGTTGTACAAAGTTAAGCATTAATCAGATATTTCATTCTTTCATAATGTTATCATTTTCTTAAATATTATTACAAAATTTTAAGTCTGTCTAATGGAGAGTTTTTTTAAACTGTCTACCTCACTATAATACAAGTATTTACAACACTAAAGTTACCAGAAGTCGATTTTATATTCAGAACATTTTTTACAGTATACTTTTCTTGGATGATATTCAATCTAATACTGTATTATTAAACTCATTTTCCCCCTTAATCACTCAGCCTGGTTTATATGGATCTATTTAGAAAAATCCTTTTCTCAAGGAACTACTGTCCATGGTATTTTGGTCCAGTATGGGACTGAATGTCTGATGAATTAAATGTCCATCCCTTAGAGCATTGCACTTTTTCTTCATAACTCTTCCACGAGTCTTCATGAAATTTTCACTCACCAGATTAAAGCCACATCCTTGTCAACTATTAGAACAGTGTTGATAAGCCTGTAACTCATTCCAGCATCTCAAGACCCCAAGTAAGAATCGGATTATTTTCTTGCTTTCTTTAATGTTGAAAAAAAGCTGTAAATCACTTAAGCCAAGCAAACTGTCAGTAACTCCTGTTTACAGGTACGGCATACAGCAAGCAGAAGGTGTGCTTGGTTCCTGCCTTTGTTCCCTTGCTGTAAATTAGGCTTGTACTTGCTGTACAAGTCTGAGCCCTCACTGTATGTCAGGTACAATGAGGCACATGCATTATTTCATGTAAACCCCTCAGAAACTCCAAGATGTAGGTATTATTTTTATCCCCACTTCACAGATGGGGAAACTGAGGTGCGGAGAGTTTAAGTAACCTGTCGGCGGTCATCCAGCCGGGGCATGGTACTTGGGTTTTAAACCTAGTTCTTTCAGACTCTAGAGCCTGAGGTGTTAACCACTGTACAGTTCTCCCCCAACATCATCTACCTGCTCTCCAACTGGTGCCGAAATGTTAGAGTGGGGAATTTGCAATTAGTCACAATTATGGGGGTTGGTGAGCTGGTCACAGGGGCCACCAACATTGCTCACGGTTTTGGAGTATGTGACTGCTGGGATGTGGGAAGCTGAATATGGGTACGGATTGCAAAGCTCAGTGAGTTCTTCGCTTAGGCTTGCCTCAGGAAACCCATCGTTTTAGGTCATTACTGGGCTTCTGTAGAGTCTCTGCAGCTTTCTGGAACTGCCTGGGTGTGGTTATGTGAGTTTGGGTTCTCAAAATAATGGTCAATTTACAAATAGGTTATGTTCCAATAGACTGGTTGTAAGTGGTCTGTGTAGAACTGAGAAACATTTTCCTATGGAAACAATGTTGGTTTGCGTTTCCAGGTCATTTTGCATAAGTTTTATTTACCCAAATGGAACTTTTTAATAAAGCAACTTTGACTTCTGGGTTTGGGGAACAGATAATCACCTGGGAAAGAAAAAAAAAAAAAGAGGCTCTTGCTCTTCTCTTTCCTGGGTCGAGGCAGTTTTTGAAACAGTTGAGAATTCTTTGCATTTTTCCATCACTCTTTCTATATCCCTCACCCAATTCCCCAGCCTCCCAACTGCCCTGGGGACTCCTAGCCCTACACTGTAATATGCCCCCACTCCAGAAATTTCCCTTTTCTGCATAAATATTTCCAGCCCCAAAGTTATTTTCCTCTCTTCCCTCCATCAGAAAGTTTATTCCTTCACTCAGATGGTAGAAGAAACACAATCTGATTAAATTACATGAAGATGTAAATATCTCCCAGCTCCTTAGCCTTGGAGACATTTGCATTTTAAGCAAAGAATCTTGGTTAACTCAGATTTCTTGTGAGTGATGTGAAAAACAACATGGAAGGTTCAACACGCAAGCCACACACAATTTGGAGAGTTGAATGTGAGCTCCGCACTAATGATACAGAGTGAGTGGAGAGTCTTGCCAGTGTGAATTTTTTTGATGTCCCCTAGGGTATATTTTGAAGAGACTATTTATAGCTAACTTGTTTTAAAAATTAATATCCAATGTATTAAAGCAAAGCATTTAATAACTTAGTTTTATTTTTTTCTAAAGCTCTTAATTTTAATGAATGTAGGCCCCATAAAGAGTTTGCCCTTGACTTTGCTCGTGGCTGTGTTCTCAGCATCCAAAATAATGCCCAATACACAGCATACACTCAATAAATATGCTGAATGAATAATTTTACAAATCCTATTTTGCTTGTTAATCTAATCATTTTAACAAGCACTTTGAAGGGAGCCTTAGATTTACGACTCTTCACCTTAGGTTGAATGGATCAACCTCCCTTAATCAATTCTGGTTATAAACCTAGTTAATAAACTTCCTTTAAATATTGTACTGCTTTTATCAGTTTAATATATTCAATTTTCTTTTAAAGTCCTTCAAATTTCTCTAAGAGGAAAAACCTTCCTATGTAAACCACTCCAAGTAAAGCTAATAAATTAAACTTCTTAAGATGATGATTCTTAAGTTCTAGTAAGCATTTCAATACTGTTTATGTCATTTAGCTTAACATCCGGAATCTAAAATGAATTACTCAATTACACACTTAAGTTGATTTCAGAAGGCTAACCTGTTAGATACCTTAATAAACAACATTTTTTTAAAGCTTACAAACGTTTTATATACAGATTGTCTCATTGATTAAAAAACCCTATTTTTGAAATTAGTACAACAGTGCTAATGATTTAGATTCAATTTACTTAATCTTTGTATTTATTCTGAAATTTCCTTGGGTTAAAAACACTAACCCACTCCTGAAAATTATAGTGTCACACACAGGTGGAGAGACCATTTCAGCAGACTGTGGCTGCTTCAGCTGAGAAAGAAGTTGGATTCTCCTTGGGACACTGACCACATGCCAACTCCCTTTTAACACTCAGTGTAAAACATGAACCCCAAACTCCTATATTTTATGAGTTGGTCTCTCTTGGTTTCAAGATAGGTCATTAACTCATTTTTCCTCCTGATTTGAGTAAATTGAATTCCACACTCCTCATTAAGATTATAGCTAACTTTCTTCCCTGATTAATTGGATTTCACATTTATTTAATGATCTTAGGACACATCTTTGTTTTCACCTTTGGCTTTAAAATTACCTTACTGCCAGGGCACCTGGGTGGCTCAGTCAGCTAAACATCCGACTCTTGGGTTTTGGCTCAGATCATTATCTCAGGGGCGAGAGATCGAGCCCTGAGTTGGTCTCCAGACTCAGCGTGGAGTCCGCTTGGGATTCTCTCTCTCCCTCTTCCTCTGCCCCTCCCCCTGCTCATGCTCTCTCTCTCTCTCTAAAATAAAATAAAATCTTAAAAAAACAAATAAAATTACTGCCACTTCACTGAATTATTCTGCCCTTACATAATTCTTTCATGACCTTTTCCAACTTTATTCTCAAACTCTGGTAATCAGAATTCTGTATTTTTTTTCCCCCCTGTAATCTTCCTTTGTGAAAGAGCTACAGCTCTTACAGATATTAAAATGGTGTCTGATGGAAGCTGCACATCCCTTGTTCTGGTCTAGTTCCATGGTCACAGCTCTAAAATCGTGTTAATGAAAACACAGTCCCTATGCTTGAGGAGTTCACGGGAATATTATTATCATTACTATTATCTTATGAGGTAATCTTTAGGAAAACTCTAGTTATTATCACTCTGCTTGACAGATGAGAAAACTGAGCCTGAGCCAGGGTCAGTCACTTGCTTGAAAGGCATTAGGACGTAATCTGGTGGAATCCAGAGCCCATTCTCATCTGGTCACTCATTTGGCAGGTAACTCCTAAGTTCCATAGCATGGCAGGCATTGTGTGAGGCTCTAGGAAACTTCACACATCCAACTAGAGATAAAGGAAGTTCCAAAACTGAGTTCCAGGAGTAAAGGCAGGCTGCTTTCTTTACCTATGTTCTGCATTTTTATAGTTTATTCTTTGCCTTTCCAACTCACAAATTCCCTGAAAGTTCCTCCGCCTTTCTCCATAACTGTCGAGGAAGCAGGGAGAATAGGATTCAGCTTTGAGGGATGGGGGAAACACTTACAGCCACGAGTTCTCTACCATCCAGATATTCAAAATTATAAAGGACGTAATGCTAAACCTTCCAAGAAGTCCAAACTTATTAGGGACAAAATGTGTTTGATTTAAAAGGTTTAATAAATATTTGTTATGTATTGGTGTCATCTCTGACTAATGGCAGACTTCACCAGATGTAACAGAATGATCACATGAGTGGAAATTAGAATCTCTTGATGCAACTTTGTTTTTGAAAATTCATATTTCAAATGATTATTCTTTTACTTCTATTGGGAGTCCTTAATCATGATAATGATTCAGTAGCAGGAATGTGAGACTAGTTAGTATACTTTTTTTTTTTTTTACCTCAAAACAGCTAGGAAACCAATAGTATGTGTTCAGGGAATTTTAAAACAAGTTTAACAGGGTTATTTACCCTTGACTTGGGACAATGACCAAATGGGGTGGCATCTGTGATGCGATTTGGCCATCTGCAGCTCCATGTTTGGTTGTCCCTCTTCGGAACAGAGAGAATCTTGTGTCTCTGTCCAGAAGAGCTGATGATTTCCTCGTGAATGCCAACTGACTTACACCAGCCAGTTGTGCCATAAACTTTTCTTTTTTTAAGTTCTTGATTTGATCCTGACTTTGAATTTTTGTAAGTTCTCGGGAAATGATGGGCTCCATTTTGTTGGGAGAAAAGGGCAGTTGGACTACCAAATGTCTTCCCTCCTTTCCTTTGAAACTAATAGTTTCAATAGTCATTTCCACAGGGTAGTATTTACCTAAGTTGAGATAGTCTTAAAACTGTTGGAGTTTCAATTTTGAGACTTGCCTTATCTCCAGTTTTATACCTAAAATCTCCAATGAGTTGAGCAAATCTGGAGATAATTAGCTTTTGAGTTATATTAGTATTTCTGCCCTTACTAGTGGTTGATGTTTATTGGCCACCCCTAACATTCAAATCATGGTAGAAAATTTAAATTTATTCAAGACTCTTGGTTAGAGGGCTCAGTTCATAGTTTATTCTCACCAGAAAGAATTTTTTAATGTTGCTTAATTTAAAATTGCTATCCAGAGCAAATGGACATTTACCTTATGAGAATGTTTGGTTTAGGCTTAAACAAAACTGTATATATATTCATTCTAGATTTCAACTCTTGCCAAAACCTGACTGCTGAAGTTCGTTGGGAATGGGTTGCCAGTGAGCAAGAACCTTTGCCATTGCAGTGAACAGATGTTTCTTCAAAATAAATGGATAATAGTTTCATTAAAAAACCATTTCCTGATTTCTAAAGATTACTTGTATTAATTGGAAGGTGACGTCTTATGCTGGCTAAGACTGTTGGTAGCTGTTTAGTTGCGTAGCTGTCAGTGGGAGTGCCCAGAATTGAGCACTGGGATAGCATAGTGTTTAAAAGCCCATTTGAGGCATGATCTGAACAACCACTGTATCTTAGAATTCCTCCAAATCTTTGAATTTGGCTATTTGTCCAGCAGTGGGGTACAGGGACAGGCAGATCTGGCTCTTTCACATCAGTGTCTCCCAATCTCTTGATGTGACCCAGGCTGTAGGTGTTTATCCTAAGATCATGTAGGTCCACCCTTGTTCTCTAGCAGGGAAGTAGCAAGCAATTCGTACCTTCCCTAGAAATTCAAGAATGTGAGGGAGACATCATTAGGGCAGGAATTTTGCTCACTCTTGCTGGAATGTTGGTGGCTTTTGTGGTTGGTGGAGAAATTTGATTCTCTGCTAGTTATATAATGTTATCGACAATAGTGGTGCTAATGGTTGTTGAAGAGTCAGTCATTTTAACCATTTGCAATTACAGATAAAGTTATGACAATAAGAGATGGTAATATCACTTAGGTCTTTGTTCAGTTTTATTTAACAGAAACTTCCAGGATAAGAGTAGCTTAAATTTAAAAAGTTCAGTTTTCACCCACAAAAAGTTCAATGTTAGGCAGTCCAGGGCTTAATAAGTGTCCCACAGTGTCTTCAGAGCCTGAGATTCCTATCTGCTCCACCATTCTAGTGCATAGCTTTCATATTCAAAGTTATCTCATGGTCCAAGATGGCAGCTAAAGTTCAACCATCACATCCCAGCCGCAGGCCAAAAGAAAGAGGAAAGCTAGAAGGGAAAAAAAGGGCTTCTCCCAGCTGGATGAGCTCCCTTTAAGTAGCCTTCCCAGAAGTCCCAAACAACATTTCTTTTGATTTTTCATTGGCCAGAACATACCCACACCCGGCTTCCAAGGAGACTAGGAAATGTAGTCTTACTCAATAAAGCATATGATCGTTTTTTGGTTAGGCAACAACTAGCCTAGGGTTTTAAGGCATGGACCCAATCTTATCACTTACACCTCCTCTTCCCTGAAGGTGTCCTAACCCTGAGAGCTCCTCACAGAGAGTACAGTTAGCTATAAGGGAAAACAAGTGTCCCTAAAGTGATGGTGGAGAAGCACAGGCCCGCCAGTAAAAGCTTGACTGGAGAAGCAAGCTGAGGCTTGGAAGACAAGCCTTTCACTCTCTCCCTCCGGAAAATGTCTGGGATCTATATAGCACACTCTGATCTAGGGACTTCAGTGTAGAAACAAAGGTTAAACTGAAAGAAGAGGAACTGAACAAAGGTTAAACTGAAAGTGCACATTAAGGGAAGTGTTGACCAGTAAGGCAAATGGTAACTTTGATCAAGCAGATTAGGAACCCCCCTCCTGGGAGAAGGTGGGAGGTAGAAGGTAGAAGATACCATCTGGACCTTAGTTTTCCTCCTGCAGGTGTTCTTGTTAGGTTGTATGTGTATCTAGATTAAGATACTTATAAAAGTATAAATAATCCCATTATTGTATATACAGTAATATTCTTTATCTTTATAGATTCCCTGTGTATATATAATACACTGCATAGTCTTATAACTCTGAGCTCTGCAATCAGTGGGCCCTTAAAGATTAAGGTGTGCTGAGGTATTGGGCCCAGGGCAGCCAAAGCCTACAGCAGCTCACTTCTGCCCAAGAGCAGACTCTTCTGTTTGCCCCAATGTGGTCCACACTTTCAGTGTGGGCTCTGGCCCCCCTAAATGATATAAGTTAGTTTATTCTAGGCAATCTCATGGTTTGTGTCACAAGAATATCACTTTCATTGTCATTTATCAGTGATGGAAAATAAGTAAAAACTCATGTTAGTTGTAGGCATAAAACTATACTTATTCTGACTGAAATGAAGTGCTGACCTGGGCTCTTAATCAGTGGATAGAGGTAAGAACTAGTCAGGCTCACCATAGTGAAGAACTGAAACCTCCTTAGCCTCCAGATCAAACATCTTTAATGAGATAGAGGAAAAGATCAGGTTACTCCAAGAAATTACAGTTGACTCTTAAACAAGCCACTGGTTAGGGGTGCTGATGATTAAAATGTATTTTGTATGTTGTATGTATTATCTACTGTATTCTTACAATAAAGCAAGCTAGACAAAAGAAAATGTTATTAAGAAAATCATAAGGAAGAGAAAACATATTTACAGTGCTGTATCATCAGAAAAAATCCACATGTAAGTGGACCCATGAAGATCAAACCCATTTTTTAAGAGTCAACTATATAGCATCATGATATTTGTGATATTTTCTGTGATAAAAAACAAAACCAAAAGCAATATTTCACTACTTGGATGTTTCCAGTGAGGTTTTGTGAGGCCGTGCCATTCAAATGATACCTTTTGCCTCACACCAAAAACATTCTTCATTGTTCATTATTTAACACTGATCTTTATTCCGCAGATGGGCAAAATGGTAAACTACATGAATGGTAAGAGTTGAGTTCCTTTCATGAACCTAACCTTGAGTGTCCAATAACCTCATATATTATTTTGCTTCCTAAAGGTAGATTACAGAACAAATATTTCTTCTAAAAAGTATGCTCGGGAAGACACTCAGAAGCCAGTTCAGGCTCTGTGGATGTGGAGTGGTCTATGACTGGGTCATGGCACCAAATTACACAGCTTCTTTTGAGAGTATGTGTGGTCTGAAAGTGTGGACCATAGATAAAGATAAAATATAAAGACACACACACACATGTATATTTAGCTCCCTTACAGAGCTTTCTCAAGCTTAGCAAATGATCTAGTTTGTAGAAAGTTAATTATTGTTATCATTATTATTATATTTTTTGGATAGATTTTTGAAAGTTACATTAATTTTTGACTGGCGATAGAAATGATAGCTCAAATGAGCCTCTAGTAAGGGACATCATTCATTCATTAAGGAGTTGTGACTTTTGGGACATCTATCATATTTGCTAGGTGCTGTGCTTGGCACTCAGAATACAGACTTAAATAGGAAAGTTTTGTAAAAGAGAAGACTTGCTAAAATCATTGCAGCACAACATGGGAAGTATTATTAGAGATTTGAATATCAGGCTGAGGAGGAGAACGTAGAGCTCCTTCACACAAAAGTGACATTCCCTTGAGTTTTTAGTGAGCCATTCACGCTGATTTGTAATCTCTCACATCGGTGAGGTGGGTTGCCAAGTTAGTGTGCAAAGTGCGATTACAAAATTATTTTTTCTCTCTACCGAAAATGAAATAGGCCTTTGAAGAATCAAAGTTTTGACACACATCTTATTAACCCTACTGAGCAAACTCGCCTGGACTTTATATTTTAGTAAGCTATCTTAAAGGTTACAGGGTGGGCAGTGTAAGAAACCTTGGTATGTTTTCTTGGGTAGAACAAACTCTGAGAACAGATATTCAGATAAGCCAACGCAGAGAATTCATCCTGGGGCCAAAAAAAGGGGGGGGAGGGGGAAATAGGTGTGTCAATAGGGTCAAGTTCATCTGCATAACACAGAAAGCCCCAAATAACAGTGGCTCAAACCAGATAGTTTATTTCTCTCCTATAAAAATAAATTTGCAATTTGACATTTCAGGGTTGATACGGTGACTTCTTAGACATCAGGAAATTTTTCATCATTTAAATGTGCTTTTTATCTTCAAGTTTGCCACATAGTCCAAGATAGCTGCTGGAGCTCCTGTCATCTCATCCATGTTCCAGAAGGCAAGAAAGAGAAAGAAGGAAAGGCAAGAAGGGTGCACTCCCATCCTAGCAGTGTTGGTTATCTTTATGAAGGCTTTATGAAGTTTCACATAATACTTGAGCTTGTATCTCATCAACAAGAACTTAGTCACAAGGCTTCACCTGGCTACATGGGAGGGTGGGAAATGTAGTCTTTTGCCTGGCACATTACTGATGGAAATAAAACTGAGATTTTGTAATCATGGAAGGGGGGAGAACGTGCATGTTGGGAAGATACTGGCAGTCTCTGAGGTAACAGGCATGAATATAGATAACCAGCGTGTAAGGTTTTTAAGAGGAGTGTTGGCCTAACATAATACAAGTCATATATGAAATATCCATAGTTAACATCATACTCAATTGTGGAAAACGGAGAGCTTTTCCCCTAAGATTGAGAACAAGACAAGGATGTTCACTTTTACCACTTTTATTCAACATAGTACTGGAAGTCCTAGTCACAGCAATCAAGCAAGGAAAAGAAAAGACATCTACATTGATAAGGAAGAAGTGAAATTTTTACTTTTTGCAGATGACATGATATTGTACATAGAAAACCCTAAAAACTCCACTAAAAAACTATTAGAACTGATCAATGAATTCAGTAAGGTCACAGGATATAAAATCAATATACAGAAATCTGTTGCATTTTTATACACGAATAATGAAGTAGCAGAAAAAGAAATTAAGAAAATAATACCATTTACAATTACACCAAAAATAATAAAATACCCAAGAATAAGCTTAACCAAGGAGGTGAAAGACCTGTATAAGACACTGATGAAAGAAATTGAAGATGATACCAACAAATGGAAGGATAGTCCATGCTTATGGATTGGAAGAATAAATATTGTTAAAATGCCCAGGCCCATACTACTCAAAGCAATCTACAGATTTAATGCAATCCCTATCAAAATATCAACAGCATTTTTTCACAGAACTAGAACAAACAATCCTAAAATTTGTATGGAACCACAAAAGATGCTGAATATCCAAAGCAGTCTTGAAAAAGAAGAACGAAACTGCAGGTATCACAATCCCAGATTTCAAGGTATCCTATGAAGTTGTAGTAAGCAACACAGTATGGGTATGGTACTGGCACAAAAATAGACACGCAGATCGATAGAACAGAACAGAGAGCCCAGAAATAAACCCATGGTTATATGGTCAATTAATCTTTGACAAAGGAGGAAAGAATAGGCAATGGGAAAAAGTCTTTTCAACAAATTGTGCTCGGAAAACTGGAAAGCAACATGCAAAAGAATGAAACTGGACCACTTTCTTACACCATATACAAAAATAAACTCAAAACGGATTAAGGACCTAAATGTGAGACCTGAAACCATAAACATCCTATAAGAGAGCACAGGCAGTAATTTCTCTGACATCAGCCATGGCAACATTTTTGTAGATATGTCTTCTGAGGCATGGGAAACATAAACAAACATAAATGATTGGGACTACATCAAAATAAAAAGCTTCTGCACAGCAAAGTAAATAATCAACAAAACCAAAAGGCAACATACTGAATGAGGAGATATTTGCAAATGACATATTCAATACAGGGTTAGTATCCAAAATATATAAAGAACTTAAACAACGTAACACCACAAAACCACAAATAATCCAATTTAAAAATGGACAGAAGATATGAATAGACATTTCTCCAAAGACAGACATCAGATGGCCAAGAGACACATGAAAAGATGCTCAGCATTGCTAATCCCCAGGAAACTGCAAATCAAAACCACAAAGAGATCTCACCTCCTACCTGTCAGACTGTCTAAAATCAAACACACGAGAAACAAGTGTTGGCAAGGATGTGGAGAAAAAGGAACCCTCATGCACTGTTGGTAGGAATGCAGCCACCATGGAAGACACTATGGAGGTTCCTCAAAAATTAAAAATAGAATAATAATTCCACTACTGATTACTTACCCAAAGAATACAAAAACACTAGTTTGAAAAGATACATGCACCCATATGTTTATTGCAGCATTATTTACAATAGCCAAATTATGGCAGCAGCCCAAGTGTCCATGGATAGATGGACAGATAAAGATGTGGTATATAGATATACACACACACTAGAATATTACTCAGCCATAAAAAAGAATGAACTCTTGCCATTTGCGACAACATAGGTGGATCTAGAGGGTTTAATGCTAAGTGAAATAAGTTAGAGAGACAAGTACCATATGATTTCACTCATATGTGGAATTTAAGAAACAAAACACACGAACAAAGAAGAAAGAGACAAACCAAAAAATAGACTCTGAACTACAGAGAACAAACTGGCGGGTGCCAGGAGGTGGGGGAGGTGATGGGTGAAATAGATGAAGGGGATCAAAAATACACTTATGACCAGCACTGAGTAATGTATAGAATTGATGAATCACTGTATTGTACACCTGAAACTAATATAACTACGATTGAATTAATTAAAAAAATAAAAATAATAAATAGAAAAAATAGAATAAAATAAAAGACAGTGTTGCATGAACTCTCCCTAATAGCATGGGACATGTTAATGCAAACAGAGGGGAGAGGAGCCAACAATGTATGGTGAGGTTTCAAAAAAAAAAACAAACCCCAAAAACCAAAAATTCAGAAAAAGTTGCCTGTTTTTCTCAATTATGGAGAAGATTTATCTTGAATATCATTAAGTGGTATTGTACGATGTGCAGTTAAGATATTGCTTTCTTGGGGTACCTGGGAGGCTCACTCAGTTAAGCGTCTGACTCTTGATTTCGGCTCAGGTCAGGAGCTCAGAGTTGTGGGTTCAAGCCCCGTGTTGGGCTCCACGCCGGGTGTGGTGCCTACTTAAAAAAAGAAAAGATACTGCTTTCTTGATATCTGGAAAATTATGATCTTGTGTGGGGACAAAGCGCTTGCCATGGGAGAAGAAGGAAGCGTGTTCACTTACGTGCCCTAAAGAGCAGTGGCAATGGGTTTCTCATCTACTGGATCGCAGTGGAAGGGTTGATGTGTTAGTGCTGACCCAGGGCTGGAAGAGGAAAACCAGTAGGCTGGGATATTATTTTTATTGTGTTGACACAGATGCATTTTCGTGAAGATTTATAAGAAACTTTTAATTTTTCAAAATACTCTGCCTCTTGCTTTTCAAATTCCATTTTACTTATGTATGTGTCATCTACACTACAGCCTCACTGGGGGAGAACAACAACAGAAAATATTTCTCTTTTCTTTGAGGTTTTACATTCACGTGGAACATTTTTACTGAGTCAATAAATCGTTGCTTACCAGTGAGTATTCCTCAGAGGCACTGATCATCAGAAAATTTTCTGAAATTTGGGCAAACCAGTAATCATTCACGAAGAGCGAAGAGCGAGCAAACAAAGGAAACCTATTACCTTTCGAGAGAAGCAGGAGGTTTTGCATGATAATATCACCACTACCAACAATCATCAAAACCAGCAACCATTATAGACCACTTGCTCTGGGACAGAAGCAATGCCTAGTGCTTTCCATACTTGCTGTGCCTCCCCCATTTCCTCCTCTCTACTGTACTATTCCCAACATATAGACAGGAAAACCGAGGCTCAGAGAGGTTAAATAAAATGCCTGTGGATACAGCCAGGAAAAAAAAAAAAAAATCAAAGCTGGGACCCATACCAGGCAATCTGATCTCAAAGTCCATAGCAGTCTTAACCACTGTATAATATTGTCTCACAAACATCCCCAGAATCTGCTCAATCTCTTATCACCGACAAAGCCTTGGATTTGCTAGGAGAGAAAAAATGCTTGAAATCTAACTGGGCTCCTCTAGTATCTGTTTTGACAGCCGAAATTAATTGTCCCTTTTCTGAGCACTGCTTGGCAGCGCGCTGTAATGACCCGAACTGCCGTCCCCTTGCTTTTCAGCTTGGCCGTTCTCCCTGGTGTCGGGCTGACAGGGAGCGGGGTGGGCCGTGCCCTCCAGCCATGGTGCCTGGCAGGGTTGCAGGCTTTGCTGAGAAAGGCAGCGATTGTTCTCCCTCCCTGGAGTTGCTGAGACCGATGGTGGGCATTTGCGGACTCTCTGATTAGAATGAAAGCCTCACAAAGCTGATTAAACCAAATGTGATAATTGAGTGGAGCCTATCTCCCATCTTTGTGTTTGTCTTGCCAAAGTGAGACCAACTGTCTTTCTCACTGTCCCCCTCAGCGCCCTCCCTGGGAAGGGAGAGCGGTCCTTCCTCTGCACTTTCCCTCAGTGCTGACCAGAAGAGGGAGCAACTTCGGCTAGAAGGTGAGAAATGTCCAGGCACATGTCAGAATGAGCACCCATCTGTAAGTGTGCTCATGCTTTTCTGACTAAAAACATTTGCTAAATTGAAAAATGCTACTGAGAACAGAAAATTATCAGTATTTTTTTTCTTGTAGCTCTGAACTTCTAAGTACTGTTGTGGGCAACTTTATGTTGAGGCATGCAGAAGCTGCCCCCCCGAGTGCATTTAATAATTACTTGAGCGAGCCCTTAACATCTCTGATACTGTGATTGTTGAGGTATGCATGTGCTAGTGTTTGAACTGCAGAAAGCATGAGTCCTAAGTGCAAGGTACTTACAGGATAAAATGTGAAAGAGATTTTGTGGATAAACACCATGATTTCCACCTCCCCTCTTTATTTTCTCTGTGTTTCTCTCTTGTAAATAATGTAGGATGCAAATAAATGGGGAGGTCAGTGTTTGGCTTTGGATAGGAATATTTTCTCCCCTGATTCTTCACCATCATTCCAGGCAAAGGTAACCTTCAAGTGAGGGTGAACTTCAAGTTGGGTTTTAATTAGGAGGAGAAAAGTAAATTGGAACTGTGAAGGGGAGGTGATTCTTCTAGGCGGGGACTGCCCAAGGAAGAAACAGAGAGGAAAATGAACGAAGAACAAAAGTCACCCTTGGCTGCTTGACATCGGATGGAACAAAGAATTTGGATCAAGTAGACTTTCAGCAAACTATAGGAAGTGGAGAATGAATTTGATGCTAAAGGCCGGGGAAGTATTGAGGCTGGAATGAAGAGAAAGGAGATGCTGCTGCTGGCATGCTCAGGTACCAGCAGAAGCATTCGAAGCAGTGGATCCTGCTTGGGGGGGGATGGAGAAGGAAGAGGGGTTGTCAAGTAAGAGGGAGGCCACATGTACCGATTGGCCAGGGAAGGTCCCAGTTTATACCTGCTGAAACTATTACTAGCTCTCTTGTTCACTGTCCAGGTGTCCTGGCTTGGAGGGTAAGTTATATAGTCCCCTTAATCTTAGTTTACATATGGTAAAGATTAATCACATACTTAGCTACACATATGGAGGGGGAAGGATAGATTTTGGAGAGATTGCTATAAAACAAGCAAACAAAGAAAGCAGGATGACTAGAACAGTGAAAAGTGACCTCGCTGGAGATCTCCCGTCACAAGGGGACATGAGGGGGACCATAAGGGAGCAATGCATTGCTCCATGTGATAGCAAGACCCCCGGGGACAATGGATATTTATTCAATGAAAATATTGAGCCAATAATACATACTTGTGAGGAGGATGAAGTCGTGCACAGGCGGAGGAAGCAGAACCTGATGTGAAGAAGGCGAGATCAAAGCCTGAGAGGGAGCTCCTGGAAGCAGAATTGATTTTCCAGAGAAAAGATGTATAGGAGGAAGTGTGGAGGGCTCTGTGGATTCTCACTCCTGGCTGAGCCAGAAATAGGGGGCAGAAGAGTCAATAGGGAGACAATGGTTTGGGGGACAAAAGAGACACCCAGTAGATGAAGCTTCAAGAACAGAGGCGTGGAGAAGATCTTGCTTGCAGTGTGTGCTAGGCGCCGTGCAAGGCATGAGACAGAGTCGAGTGATGCATGGAGGCAGCCCTCACAGCGTTCACAGTCTGGAACTCTAAGACAATCACTGATACGCAGTTACAAATCAAAGGGATAATGTTAGAGGAGTACAGTCAGGAAGGGCTTAATCCTGCTTGAAGGTGGGATGAAGGTCCTGGGGGCAGGGGCCAAATTGTTGGAGATGGCTGATGGGGGCCTCAAAGAAAGATTAGGAATTTTCTAGTTGTGGGAGTGGCAGAAGGGAAGATGAGAACAGTATTCGAGGTGGAGCCATCAGGATGAGCACGTGCAGGGAGGTGCAACTGGAGTGCAGGGTATTGGCTGGGTTAAGACCACAGATGAGCGCACGTGAAGAGCATCCTGAGTTCAAAGCTGGCGCATGTCACTTTTGTCCCACAGCTCACCATGAAGAGCTGTTAGAGAAGGGGAGTGTTTCACAAGTGAACTCTGAGCATGGCATGGAAGGACAGATTGAAGGAAGGTGAGACTGGACCAAGGGAGAGGGTGAACCGTGAGAGAACTCTTCATGGTGAAAGGACCAGAGAGCAGCAGAGGGAGCTAAGGGACACCGGCACGGTTGGTTCGTCTGTTCGCAAGGTATGCAGGACGATTTGGATGTAGAGGCGAGGGACAGAGAATGCACAAATATTTTGACTATGAGGAAATCTTTGAGAGGGTGGGGAAAGGAGGCAGCTCCAGAAACAGAGCTTCAGGGAGGTGAGAAGCGAGTTTGGTGGAAGAAAGCAGAGATGGGTGGGGAGGGTCTAAGGCTGGAGGGGCTGAGATGGGGTGACAGTGTGGTGGGGAAATGGGGAGGAGAAGGGTGGGGGCGGGCATGCTGCCAAGGCTGGAGGAAAGTGGTTAGTTTTATTTCCTGAGATGGATGGGGGGAGCCTGGGTATATTTGGTTTTGATGGGGCTATAGAAACAGAAGGAAAAAGCTGATGAGGAATGAGGGAGATTTCTGTGCTCACTAGAGAAAGCAAAGAGCTCCAGCCAATGTTACAGCTCTGGTACGAGGCTTACCACCAGCAGATACTCCAATTCTTGCAGATGATAGTGGTGAGTTCAAATTTGGTGGAAATTGGCGGGGAGGCAGGAGAAGAAACATGGCAGAAGAGGCAGAGAGCTGCCAGGGACAACATGAACTGCTGTGTGTTTGACGAAGGGACAGAGGTATTAATAGAGCTACCAGTAGAGAAGGAAAGAGAAAGCGAGGGAATGTAGGGAGTCATGTGGATGCAGAGACACGGGAGGAGACAAGAAAACCAGAAAGCAAGTTTAGGATGGTGGTGAGAGTTTGTTGTCTTTGCCACCTGACATTCATACATACTTCTTGAAGTGAGAATGTCCTGAATTGGTTTTGGGGAAACCACCCTTATTCAATGTTTAGCTCAAGTGCTCAGCGTTCAGTTGACTCCACTGAGCCCAGCACTGGAATGTGAGGCTGGGTCCAGAATCTTACACATTGTATTTCACCCCCTGGGCGTAGTGGCTGGTACACGGGTATGCACTGTACTCAAGTCAGAGCTAGGGAAGCTCAATTCTGGGATTCATTATTGAGCTATTGAGGGAGAGGACCCTCCCTCCCTCTCTCCCTTCCTTCCTTCCTTCCTTCCTTCCTTCCTTCCTTCCTTCCTTCGTTCCTTCCTTCCCACCCTCCCTCCCTTCCTCTCTTTTAAAGATTTATTTATTTATATTAGAGAGAGAGAGGGAGAGCGGGGGGGGGGCAGAGAAAGAGGGAATCTTAAGCAGACTCTGCACTGACCATGGAGCCCCACGCGGGGCTTGATCTCACGACCCTGAGATCATGACCTAAGCTGAAACCACGACTCCAGTGTTTAACCGAATGAGCCACTGGGGCATTCCAAGACCCTTTCTTTAATGCTAGACTAGAACTGAGAAGGATATAAGCTGGAGTGGCAACAGATACTTTAGAGCCTTGAGGGGAGAGCCTATCAGAGAATATGGACAACATAGTGGAGCACACCATTTATAGTGAGAGAAACTGGGTCTTCATGATACCCTCTGGGCTCCATGCCTGAAGCTGGGCACAGCACTAGGATTTTCAGTTGCATGAGCAATAGACCGATTCTCTTTCAGTTACACCATTTGGATTGGGTTTTCTTCTTTGCCATAGAAAAAGCCATAACTGATAAAGGATGTAAAGGGATATAGGTGACCGAAGAGAGGAGAGGGTTGAGTGTAGGAATGGAAGAGAGGCAGGAGCAAAGAGATTGTTGGAGGTTATAAAAATAAGCCTGGCTGGGATGAGAGGAAAGGCTGACCTGACCAGGACTAGCCAGACATTTACATGTGAAGGGCATCCTTGGCATATAGTATATTTCCCTAGTGGATATCGGCCTAGGAGTTGAAGCTGCCCTGGGGATTCAAATTTTTCCTCTCATGTACACAAAGACAACAGCTTGTGGTCATGATATTTACACTTGGGAATACTGATAGAAGCCCATTCATTCATTCATTCATTTGCCCAGTGAAAGTTTATTAGCATCTGCAAAACACTATGGTAAGAATCAGGAGGCAAAGACACGGTCTTCTGCGTAGAAGTGCTTTAATGAGACAGGGCGGCAGTCAGAGGTCATTGCAGCGCTGGGTCGTCTGCAGACCGGGGGTAAGTGCAAGAGTTTGAGCTCAGAGGGAGCCAGAGAGAGGTATCTGCGTGGCCATAATAAGTTAATAGAAGTAATGCAGCGAGTGGATGCATCACATGACTGCTGGTTTGGCACTGGCGGTCTAGGTGAGCTTTGTTCTCTCTTGGAGTCTCGGTCCCACACTGGAAAAGAGGAACCAGATGAACATGGTTCTCTCTGTTTTCCTGTTCTGTTTCTCTTAATGCAAGTGGACACTTGCTTATTCACTGTGTTAACCTCTGGTTATTGTAGGATGCTGTTCACTGAGGCAGTCAGATGGGGATTTTGAAAGTCCTCTTGACTTTCACAAACTGCTGGCTTTCAGTACAGTTGCTGCTGGTTTTTTAGTCAGTATACTGACTGTTTTGCCCACCTGGGAAGAACAGGCTCACCCTGCTTGACTCTCCGAACAGTGTGTCTGAGCAGCTACAACACATATTTGATGCAATGAAAAAGCAATTTTTGTCCTTAAAATAAACAAATTTTCTCCTTCTGTAAGCCTGTCCAGATGATCAAAAGCCAGATAAGACCTTCAACAAATTCCCTTTTACCATTTGCAATGTAAAGAACTCCTTGATTCCGAGTGAACCCTCCCCTTTCATTAATGGAAGCGCCGTTCTTATCTTGATGTATGTGTAGCTGGTGCTTCTTCAGTTCTGACAACAGGAAAAGTGAGCCACGGAACAAAATGGAGCCCTGAAAAATTGCTGTCCTGATACCACTGAAATTTCTCCTTCTTTCAAGCCCACTCCACCCATGTGTCATGTTTGAGAAATGAAGAGCATGAGAGATATCTGTAAAGTTGACAAGTCTGCAAAGCTTTTTTTCTTTTAAACAGCCCGTGATTACTGAGTCACTGGCCAGGCTGGAACACTCTTCTAGGTATAGTGACAGTTAACCAGACGGACCAGACACTCTCTTTTGCCCTTCAGAAGCTTCTAACCAAACACGGGCAAAAACAATTAGAAGAAGAAATGAAGTTCAAGAGCTGCGGAGTCTGAGGACCTGTGGACTCAGAGGCAGTGGCTACAGCTTCCGGCCCACGTGCCATTCTTCGAGTGCATGATAAGCAGAAAAAAATGTACGACTGCGCTTCTCTTGTTCTCCTCCTGCCTTCAGGAGAGTGAAAAATAAAAATGAATTCTCCCATGGAGGGGAGCCTTGCCTATCCAAACGGTGTAGTAGGGCAATACTGTGGGTGCCGAGTTCTGGGGGGTGTTCAGTGATGAGCATGGCACTGGACCCACCACCACTCATGATGGAGTAGCACGCTGTAGCTGGACCAGATCTCCAGGCGTCGCAATGAATCTACAGGTAGTTGATTTGTTCGTCATGTCATCCGGGATGATTAGAAACCAAGGACCATGAAATAATGCTTGCTCAAGTCCTTTTGGCTAGATCTTCAGACAACTTTGTCTTTAATCAGTTTGGAGCAGCCCAGGGCCACAGAAAGGACAAAGCAGATGACAGGCTCCATCATGATAAGGCAGCTAAGGTTGTCTGAATAGCCACCAAGACTCCCTCGTGGGAAGATATCCAGGGCATGTAGAGGTGTTATGTGTCAGGGTCTCCTGCTGACTCTGTGTGGGGGACATGAGCTCTGGCATGGTCACCCTTCTCATTTGCAAGGTCTATGACCTGGACCCTGACCACCTCCTGATAACCTTTAGCATAGTACCTTCACCCAAAGTCCCAGATCCCTGGCCGAATATCATCTTCTTCATCCACTGGTTGGTGGAGACCATTAATAATGGAGTACTCTAATTTGCTCCTGAAACTTCAAGCTGACCACTCTGATAGACAGTGACCCAAGGGTTTGTGTACCCCTAAATCCATATGTTGAAGTCCTAGTCCCCAAAGGAATGCTATTTGGAGATAAGGCCTTTAGGAAGCAATTAGGCCATGAAGCTAGAGTCCTCAGGATGGTATTTGTGTGCTTATAAGAAGAGACATGAAAGAGCTTGCTTCATTCACCATGACCCGTCACCCTTCTCTGCCACATAAGGATACAGCAAAAAGGCATCCATCCACAAACCAGGATGTGGGCTCTTACCAGGAACTGAGTTGGCCAGCACTTTGACCTGGACTCCTCAGCCTCTAGACTGTTAGAGATAAATGTTCATTACCTAAGCCACCCGGTCTATAGTTTTTTTGTTATAGCAGTTCAAACTGACTAAGGCACCTACCTGAGCCACCTCATCTTGGTCTGCTTGTCTCCATTTCCCTGGCCAGTTCAATACTAACTTCTATAAGCTGGTGGTCTGCCTGGTCCCTATTTCTTACCTCACATTTTTAAAAATGATTTTATTTATTTATTATTTATTTATTTATTTATTAAGAGAGAGTGAGAGTGTACAAGGAGGAGCAGGGGGAGAGGGACATGGAGACTCTGTGCTGAGCACAGAGCCCAAGGCAGGGCTGGATCTCAGGACCCCAAGATCATGACCTGAGCCAAAATCAAGAGTCGGATGCTCAATCGACTGAGCCACTCAGGCACCACACTTATCTCACATTTTTATGCTGGGTTTGCTTCACCCACCAGCGTAGGCAACTGGTAGTACTGAGTTCTGAGTGAGCCAAACCTCACTCAGGAAACTCTCAATGCCAATGCAAATGGCAGCATGGGACCCATGTCATGCTTCCAACGCTGTTGCCATCAAGTGGATAAAGTTGCTCACCAGAAGAACAAGAGCACCAGCTCCTACAAAGAATAGATTCCCAGCAATGTCAACACAACATTTACAACATTCCACCCCATGGGCTCAAGCTACCCATCAACAAAATTCACCCTCTAAGAACTCTTCATGGGAATTCCTTGTCTGAGCAGTTCAGTGCCAAATCCTGTCTGAAAGCTTCCTCTGCTAGAGCACAGGGAAAGGAATGGATGAAATGGAATTTCTGGAGGATGAGAGTAACAAGAACACCCTTGTCTCGGAAAATCCATGGTATCAGGATGCTCTGAAGAGAAGGATTTCATGAAAGAGGCCAAGAAGGAGGCCTGAGGGAGGACACCCTCCCCCTTAGTTTACTTAGCTTTCACTCTGGATCCATTTCCTCCCTACCCCCACCCCTTAAAGCCAGTAGAGTATTTCCATCTAGGACTTTTCCCACCCAAGAGTCTACTACTAAGGACCTGCGGTTCAGATGGCCTGATCTGAGCCCTCTTGACTGGGGTCAAGAGAAAACAAACACGAGGACGATCGATTCTCAGCAAGTAGAACCACAGGGTCACCCCTGACTTTCTCTCTCATGAACCATCTCCAGCTGTTTCCTTGGCTCTCCTATGTTCCCTTCCCTTTCTTTTCTAACTCAGCTTCAAGGCTAGATGTTGGTGGCATTATTCCCATTGTTGATTCCTCCCCCCCCAGAGAGAAAATGAACTCTCATTTTCCTCTGGAGGAGCCTTTCCCACTCTGCTGAGGCGGTCACCCTATTTTACCTCCTTCCTCGGGGCAGCCAGAAAGTGGGGGGAAACTGCCTTGATCTCTAAGCCCCTGGGGAAGATCCCCCTCCTCCTCTTCCCTTGCTCATTACAACCATAAAATAGGGAAAGGAATGCATTGTCAGCTAAAAAGAGTAACACTTTCCCCAGGGTGGGGGGAGCGCGGTCAGAGGATTTCTGTCAATTTCTCTTTTTCTTCCATGGTGGGGCTGTTTCTCTACCTCCTGTTTTCCTGGTCTGCCACTCAGTTTTGGTTTTGCGCTGAATTTGCTGCTTTTTGAAAAGGTGATGCTGTTCTGTAAGCCAAAACCAAACAGAAAATTGAAAAAGAAACAGAACTAAAGCGCTCAGACTCCCCTCTTTTGCTTTCATTCAATACACCTTTATCGAGCAGCTAGTCTGTGCCATGCCTGTGTGGGGAGGGATGCAGCAGCAAGTCTAGCTTCCTCCCTGCAGGGAGCTGAGCCAGATGGGAGCTAAGGAATGGCCACCCTTTGGTGGGGGGCAGGGGGGAAAGCTGGAGGGAAGTGCTAAAAGTGGCTGACAAGGACTGCAATGATGGGAAGTGTCCCCGGATCATTTTCTATGACATGTAACTCTTCAAAGCTCCGCTGAGAGTACTGAAATTTTCAGTTTAAGGACAACTGCCTTTGCCCAGTGGGGCATAGCCATTGAGACACACATTTGTATAACTTTTGTGGCTTATTCTAAAGCAAGCGGTTCTCAGCCAGGAGAATTTTGCCTGCCCTTCCCCCACCGCTTTTCAGGGACATTTATTCATGTCTGGAGGCATTTTTGATTGTCACAATTGGGGTGGGGAAATCATGGGGGGCGGGGAAGGAAGGATGATCGTTACTGGCATCAAGTAGGTAGAGATCAGGTGGCATCAAGTAGGTAGAGATCAGGGATGAGTTAGACATCCTTCGGTACACAGCCTCCCACAACCAAGAATCATCAGGCCCAAACTGTCACTGGTGCTGAGGCTGAGGATCCCTGTCCTAAAGGACACTAACTGTGTAAGGAAAGCGGTAACTAACACTGCCAAGCCCTTACCACGTGTCAGGAATCATTCTTAGGGTTTTACATGCGTTATCTCATTTATTCCTCACAGCTGATTACAAGATAGGTTCTATAATCATCACCATTCTTTTTTTTTTTTTGAAGAGTGAATCCTGGAGAGGTTCAGACTTTTGCTGAAAACAAGGCTGGAAAGCAGCTGGGTTAGGATCTGAACCGCAGCCGCCTGAGTCCAGTGCACCTGCCCTTGACCACTTCATTGTGCCCCTCTGGCAATAGAACTACTAATGTCCATTGTTCTCAGTTGGGAAGTGTAGTTTACTCCTTTTGTTTGTTTGTTGGGTGGTTGGCTGGGTGGTTATGGAAACCTAGAAGAGGGGATGGGGAAAGGGACAATCTCAGTGACTTGTCTTTGTAATGAAAATGATCGGGGTGTCCTGTCTCTACACGGCTGCACAGCGGTGGGTGGGTCCTGGAGAACAGGAATGAAGACGTTCACCTGACCAGACAGGACCCACGTTTAATGACAGGACACACTGTGTCAGGCACACCACTCGCCTTAAACCACACTCACCCTGCCCGGCCGACGACCCTGCATCCGAAGGCAGGTCCGCAGCCTCAGCCAGACTTGGAACCCTTTGAAATACCACGTTGGAAACTTCTTGGCAAAGCCTAACAATGGAAACCATAAGCAGATTCTAAATTACCATTATCATTAATCGGGGTTGACATTTAACAACCCCCTCCTAAGTACTGCTCAATCATTGTCCCTTTTCATTCCTTTCTCCAAGATTCCCACAGGCCTCCTTAGAGTGAAGGGTACCTGAGCCCTGCCCCTGTGTGTGGTCCTCGACGGAACAATGGAGGCAAAGTAATGCCTGACAGAGCAGCCTGGGACCTTGGACATAAAGCAGATATGGGGGCACAGCCGGGGCCCTGCAATCTGAGAGAGGGCCATAGGGAGCAGTGCAGAAAAGGGAAGAGGTTGTGGGAGAGGGGCCAGGCATTCAGGGGTGGGTGGGAACGAGGACGGCCAATGATCTGGGGTAGGGAAATGGAGCCCGAGAGCACGTTTGTGTTCATACATACCCAGAGTTGTCACTTTAATGGATGCCAAAGAAGGAGGCAGACATGCTCTACAGGTAGCCTGGGAAACCGGCTTCATATGAGAGAAGAATTTTTTAAAATCCTTAATTCAGGAAACCTACTTATAAATTATTGTCTTAGAGCATGTTTTTCTTTTTAATAAGTATTAGTCCTGCTTCAAATTTTTATTTTACTTAATTTAATCTTTTTCCCCAATGCATGTAGGTTTTAGAAACTGCCAAAGGCCTGGACCACATCTCTGATCTGTCTATTCACTCATTCATTTATTCTGCAAATATTTGTTGAGATCCCACTAAGCACCAAGCACTATTCTGAGCATTGGGACTACAGCTGTGGGCAAAGTAGACATGGGCTTGCCCTCCTGGAGCTCACATTCTGGAGGGGGAGACAGACAATAAGACAGTAAACATTACAAATAAATAAATGACTTCTGTCCCTCAGAGGACACAATCCACCGAATGAAAAGGCAACCTGTGGAATTGGAGAAAATTTTTGCAAATCATATATCTGATAAAGGGCTAATATCTAGGCTATATAAAGAACTCCTATAACTCAAGAACAACAACAATAACAACAAAAAACCCAAATAACCAGATTAAAAGATGGGCAAAGAACTTGAATAGAGATTTCTCCAAAGATATACAAAGGTCCAACAAGCACATGAAAAGATGTTCAACAGCACTAATCATTCGGGAAATGCAAATTAAAGCCACAATAAGATACCACTTCATACCTATTAAGATGGCTACTACAAAAACAAAAAGACAAAAACAAACAGAAAATAACAAGTATTGGCAAAAATGTAGAGAAACTGGAACGCTGGTGCACTGTGGCAGGATTGTAAAATGGTGCAGCTGCTGTGGAAAACAGTATGGCAGGTCCTCAAAAAAGTAAAAATAGAATTACCATATCATTCAGCAATTCCACTTCTGGGTAAATGATATGCCCCAAAGAATTGAAGGCAGTGTCTCAAAGAGATATTTATATACCCATGTTCATAGCAGCGTTATTCACAATAGCCAAAAGGTGGAAGCAACCCAAGAGTCCACTGATGGATAAACAAAATGGAGGACATACATGAAATATTATTCAGCCTTAAAAAGGAAGGAAATTCTGACACAGGCTACAATAGGGATGAAGCTTGAGGACGTTATGCTAAGTGAAAGAAGGCAGCCACAAGAACACAAATACGGCATGATTCCAATTATACGAGGTACCTAGAAGAGTCAAATTTACAGAGACGGAGCATAGCGTGGTAGTTGCCTGTGGGTGGGGATGGGGTGGGGACGGAGAGAGTTGTTGTTCAATGGGGACAGATGAAAAGTGTCCTGGAGATGGATTACACAACAATGTGAATGTATTTAACATGACCATACATGCACTGAAACATGGGTAAGATGACAAACTTTGTGTTATGTGTATTTTACCACAATTAGAAATTAAAAAAAAAAATAAGGTATCATGGAGACATGGAAATAAAGCAAGGTGACAGGGAGTGGGTGTGCAGGATGGAGTTGGTTGCATCTTAAACACTGGGGCCTTTAGGTAAGCCTTGCCGAGAGAATGATATCTGAGTGAAGGCTTGTAAATGGTGAGGGAGTGAGCCATATGGATCTAGGCGGAGGGTGCCGCTGGGGCAAAGGCTTTAGGTAGCTTGGCATGTTTGAGGGACAGAAGCCCAGCGAGGATTGAACCAGGTGAGCAAAGGGGGAGAGAAGTATCGGACTGTGCTGGGCCTCAGAAGCCATTGTAAGGATCTGGCTTTATCCTGAGTAAGGGGGAAGCCACTGGAGGACTGGGCAGGGAAGAGCAAGGAGCTGGCTGACGTCTTAATGGGATCACTCCATCTGCTGTGCTGAGAAAAGACTGTGGAAAGGAAGGGAAGGCACGAAAGGAAGTTGGGAGACCAGGTAGAAGCTACTGTGTCACCGCAAATGAATGAGTTACGGTGGCTCGAATCCAGGTAGGAGCAGTGGAAGTGTATTCTCAGAATACACCATTCACATCTCCTCAGACATCATTTTACAGATAACATCTGGTTGCAAAACTCTGTTTATTCCACGTGGTGGAGTTCGTGAAAATGTCTATAACACAAGTGCCCAAACCATTCCCAGGTATTCCGATGGGTCCGGTGATTTAAGAATTTGGAGAAAATGAGAAGCTTTTAATAGGGTTGGGCAGAGAATGTCTCTGAGGAATCTGATTTGAAAGTTAAATTTATAACTGTGTGAGTGCGGCCATCTTATTAACTGCAGGATCCCATGAAGTCAACAGGATCCATGGTTCACTGGTCTTTCCTTCGGTTTTGCTTATTGTGTATTGTTAGTTTTATAGAGTTTGTAACATACTGTCTAATTACTAAGTTTTCAGAAAAACTTGGAAGAGGGAAGAAAATAAAAAAGCCAAATTATCCATAAGACCATGCTCCAGAATCAACAGCCACCACTTACAATTTAACGTGTTTACTTCTGGTGGATTTTTCCTCCTGATGCTTAATTTATTTTTATTTATTAATGGTTATATAAGCATAACACTTTAGGTTATTCATATTTCCCAACCAGCTGGATTGTTCTGGGTTCATTGCTTCAGAGAAATATGTGACTGACACACACTGTCTCTCTCTGGCAAACAAAATCTTAAAAAAAAAGGGGGCGGGGAGAGAAGCTTAGGTGGCTCAGTTGGTTAAGCGTCTGCCTTTGGCTCAGGTCATGATCCCAGGGTCCTGGGATCAAGTCCAGCATCGGGCTCCCTGCTTAGTGGGGAGCCTGCTTCTCCCTCTGCCTGCCGCTCCCCCTCTGCTTGTGCTCTCTCTCTCTAATAAATAAATAAAATCTTAAAAAAAAGAAATACGTGACTGAGCAGAGAGCAGAGAAAATGGGACTCTCTCCCTGGCTTTGGCATTTGAAAAGCCAATGTGCTTAGGGGTATAGAGACCATGGACCAGAGTTCTGAGAACAGATTTGAGGAGTAGAGGACCTTCTCTTTCACCCCAGCTCCCTAACACACACACACACACACACACACACACACACACTTCCCCTGGGAGAAGAAAAACCCTAGCAGTCCTAGGTCCTGTTCTCCAGGTTTGCCTCCAGGAAAATGGCAACAACTCAGGACAGATTGTCAGCACTGACAGGAGAGGAGCTTGTTCCCATTTTCTGAGTGGGACCTGGGAAAATGGTAAAATTACAGAGAAGGGAAGAAATGGCTGTGGGTGTGTCCAGACAACAAAGCCTAAACCAGTCTTACGGAATGTCCTGTACCTCACTGTGGTTTGGAAGCAGCAAGATGACCCAGTTGGGGTTGACTTTGGCTGGAAGTGAGGACCATGGCCAGACTGGGGGCTGAGCTTCTCCATAGACGCCCGAGTGCTGTGTGGATACTGCAGAGCTGCTAGGAGGAAGTCAGACACCTGGATTCTCAGGTTAGGTTTCTAGTGCTCCAAGGTACAGATCTCAAAGGGAAATTCAATTGTCATAAGTATTTTTTCACCTTGGGTTCATGGACTAAAATCTGTACCTGTTAACTCTTCTACAGATTTATTTTATATCTGATTTTTCCTCCCATTATTTTTAAGATTTCTATCCGAACATCATTTTTTAATACTGGCTTAATATTTCATTCAGGGATGTCATAATTTTCTTAACCAATTCCTTGTTGTTAAACATTTTGGTGATGTCCAATGTTTTGCAGTAATAATTAATACCGTGTGTATCATTAGACACAAGCGTCTAGGGTGAGGGGTTTAAAATAAATTCCACAAGTGGGGTTATAGGTCAAAAGGAGTGAACAATTTTAATTCCCATAATACATATTGCCAAACTGCTTTTGCAAAAGTTTTGTAGAAATCTGTAAGAGCTCATGAGTCATCTATAAGAGCTCGTTAGAATTCAACATTAGATCAGCATCAAATGACTACCATTTTGTACCTAAAAAAGAGATTTCACTGGTTTATAAATAATGTATATTATTTTTCTCCAATTAAGAAAGCAGAATATGTTCATTTTGGAAAATATAGAAAAGTACAAAAAAAAAAAAAACCCAACAACTGCAAATCACCTAGAATCTTAGTACTTGAAAATGGCCCTGGCCCACATGCTGATAGAGATGTCCCCATCCTTCTGAGTACGCATGTCTACTCACACGCACAATCATATCTGCCTATATTTTGCTGCTTATAAAATTAGAATCATTGTATATATCTTTTAACCATACTACATTTTCCAATATCAGAAAATATTTTTATAACATATTTACACTATTATTAACATCCCAAACCCACCTTAGATACAAAACACTCACTCAATAAGAGCTTGCTGTTGGCACGATGAAATGGGGATATATGTACACAGACACACACACCTATCTCACATAGACCCTGGCATGTGATTCTGGCACCCAAAATACATGATTGTTTGCATATCGTGTAGTGGAATGAGCACTGATGTCAGAAAATAAGGACTTTGAGTTTGATTTCACTGTTGCGCAGATATGAGACTGAGCACACCAAGTTAAGCATCACCACTCTTTGCCTACCTTTGTCTTCTTAGGGGTTTACTGGGAGTGTGAATAGAAAAGGAATAGGAAATGTTGTGAGTCTGACATCTTTGAACTATGACTATGAGAGCAGATGATCCATGTTAGTGGTAAGCGCACACATTAGCATTTCCAGGGCCTTCAGGGCCCACTCCATGTCCTCACAGACCCCACACCATGTGAGAGATTGAGGGTCCTGCGGTAATTCTGCAATGCTTCAAGGTCAGATCTCTAAGAAGCATAGAGCCCACAGGTTCTGCCATTCTGCTATTCTGATGGCATTCTGATGTGGATCATCTGCTCTCATTTCCTCTTGTGAACCTGTTATGGTTAATTTTGTGTCAACTTGGCTGGGCTACAGTGCCCAGATATTTGCTCAAGCATTATTCTGGATGCTACTGTGAGGATGTTTTTTGGATGGGCTTCAATAATATTTAAATCGGTAGACTTTGAGTTAAGCAGATTGGCTGCCATAACATGGGTGGTCCATATCTTATCAGTTGAAGGCCTTAACAGAACAAGGGCGACCTTCCTCTCAGCAAGAAGGAACTCTACCAGCAGACTGCATCTGGATTCAAACTGCTACTCTTTTCTGGGCCTCCAGCCTGTTGGTCTGCCCTGAGGATTTTGGACTCACCAAGGCTCCATAATGACATGAGTCAATTCCTTAAAATAATCTCTCTCTCTCTCCCTATATACGTGTGTGTGTGTATGCACAACACACACACACATCCTATTGGTGCTGTTTCTCTGGAAAACCCTAACCAATACAGAACCTGTACAATTTAGGTTGGAATCCTTTTAAAATTGAGAGTGAGAAGTTAGATAACTCCTCCTCTAGGATCCCCCTGCAGCTTCCTCGAGGATCCTACTGGAAAGCTCTGTCCAAATGCCACAGAACATCCCAAAGACGTTTTTTTTTTTTCTCTTCTAATTTTTAAAACTTACAGCTAGCCCCCTACTTTCCCTTTCCTCATCAGATTGCTTTCTAAGTGTGAACTTGGGGGGGCCAGGAGTTTCCGGTCCACAGTGGGCACCCCACGTCTTTCCGTCTACTCTCACTCCCGGTGCGCTGACCTTCTTGTTTCTTGACGGGGCTCCTTCTGGGCTTTGCACTTGACGCTTGTGGTGCCTGTAACAATATCCCGCGAGACGCTCCCTGCTGTTTTCCTCTCCACATTCGGGCTCTGGCTTATAGATCAACTCCTGGGAAGACTTTTTTTTTTTTAAGATTTTATTTATTTTTGACGGAGAGAGAGGGAGAGTGTGCAAGCAGGGAAAGCAGCAGAGGGAGAGGGAGAAGCAGGCTTCCCGCTGAGCAGGGAGCCCGATGCCGGCCTTGATCACAGGACCCTGGGACCATGACCAGAGCCGAAGGCGGACGCTTAACCATCTGAGCCACCCAGGCGCCCCCTGGGAAGCTTTCTAATGCCCAGGACAGAGCAGCTCTCCAGTCTCTCCAGTCTTTTTCTAGCACCTGCCTTGTTTTTGTTTGTTTGTTTTTAAGAGAGGGAGAGAGAGAGAGAGCGCACAAGCAGGAGGAGCAGCAGAGGGAGAGGGAGAAGCAGACTCTCCAGTGAGCAAGGAGCCCCGATCCCAGGACCCCGGGATTACGACCAGAGCCAAAGGCAGACGCTTAAAACCGACTGAGCCACCCAGGCGCCCCACCTGCCTTGTTTCATTGTCTTCCTTGCTACTATCACTTCTGATGTGTCCTGTTTCTTTACTTGTTTAGTGTTGGTCTTTCCCCACCAGAATGTCAACACTGTGGAAGCCTGCCTGGCCTTTTCTGTCTTCTCCCTGCCATATTCCTAGTGCCTAGAACATTGCCAACTCTGAATAGGAGCTCAGTGAATAGTGGCTGAGTGAGTGGATGAATGAATGAATGAGGAAATGAATGAATGGATGGATGAATGAATAAGTACATTTTATGGAAGCACTCAGCTAGTGAGACACGGGTGTGCAGGTGTGTGATACCCTACTGGTGAGAAGAGAGTAAACTGCTCATTTTTGAAGGTGCATTAACTCTTTCAGTTGCCTAGGGTATCATTTAGTTCACTGGAACAGTAATTTACCAAACAGTACCTTAGGGGCTTAAAAAAGTTAATGCGCCTCCAAAAGTTTCTAATTTACACCAGGGAGTAGTTTATTTACCCAGCAGGGTTTGACCTAATAGGTCTTAACTTCATTTAAGAGAGTCATAAGGACTTTATCACTTTTCCACCTTCACATTTCCTACCCTAAACATCTATCTGTTTGTGGAATACTTGTGCTGGTTGTTGGTGTACCTGCATGTGTTTGCGTGCACGTGTGCATGTGCACGCACGCACACACCCCATCTCCGTATTAATACCAAGACCTAAGGGCATTGCCATCTAATATAAATATTTCATGTATATTTTAGTTTGGATAATTTAAAAAATCTGCATAGTATAATCCTTTCAGATAATGTTATTTTAGTGGCTGGTATATATAGCAAATAATTGCTTAATTAGTTAACATTTTGTTTTTTATCCAATAATTCAGTTGCAAATATTAGAGAATGTAGAAAATTCTATGCATTTGGGTTCCCAAGATTTATCCATAATATGCAGTCTTATTTTATGTTATGTGATGTTATTTTAGGTTTTTGTTGTTTCAAATAGCAAAGTTGTCTCGACTCCTAGTCTTGGATATGTTTGTTCTGAGATTTTCCAGATTTTGCCTAATCTTTCTTTTTTTTTACCAATTACTGTCAATTTTGTACTGTTACAGCATGTCAAAAAAATTTCCTCCACTCCTGAGCTTATTTTTTTAAAAGATCATTCTTACGGATTCAAGCTCCAGAAATATCTTTTTAAAAATTGTCAAACTGATATTACAGGACTTGGTAAAATGTATTTCTCAACTTTGGGGTCAAATCAAGTATGATTGTTACCAGCAATAGGTAGCAGACTTTTTGATAAAACAGGTTGTGGGCAGAGATTTCCAAAAATGGTAAAAACCTGTTAATTAAGAGTTCCCTAATTTAGACTGTGATAATTCATCCTGAACTGGGTTTAAATATGCCCTTGCTTTGGAATGAGGGCTTTGCTAAGCAAATAATAGTGTAAACCAGGTCGTAGAGAACAAACTCTTTTGAGAACATTAGCATATTAGCATAGTATGGTAAAATCTTGATAGGGTCATTTAATTTTTTGCAGCACAAAGTTCTGTTGTTGCTAACCACTGTAAAAACATATCCCCTTCTTTTGTTTTGGCTAATGTGGTAATTGAATTTAATTTATGGATATTATATTTCCTTAGGGATATTATTCTGGACAATAGTCACGAATCTGCATAAGTCAGTAGATGTTAATAATTAGGATATTGGATAAATGAAGGTTTCATTTATTTGTTTGTTTGTTTATTTATTTATTTATTTTTACAAAGATTTTATTTTTACGTAATCTCTATGCCCAACATGGGGCTCGAATTTATAACCCCAAGATCAAGAGTCCCAGGTTCCCCTAACTGAGCCAGCCAGGCGCCTCTGGATTATGGATGTTTTAAAAGATATTTTCTGATGCAGACTTAAGTTTTGTGAATTAATACATTCTTTAAAGTTTGCTTGTAGCAAAACATCAACAGTGTCTGGAGAAGTGGAAGTTTTCTCTTTAAGATCACAGAGATTCTCTAACAGATTATTTACTATAGCAAGCAGTTTATGTATTTGAAATAAACAGATTTTATTTTAGTATTCTATTCAGACTTTTCACTAATTCAGAATTTATTTTTCCTGTTAATTAAAGTCGTTGCTTGAATTATTACTGCACTAGGAAAGCATTTTTAGCTAAGTGTATTTCAAAAGTGGGCTTTGCTACAATATTTCTTTTGTGTCTTATTTTTTTAAAAAAGCATTAAAACTGGACTTTATAATAGACATACAGACAGTGTTGGAGAGGGGTTTGGGTGAGTGCTGTTGCCGTGGCGACCTTTGTTGGTGTCCTTGCGCAAAGATTTTCCTACCTCTGTGTTATCAACAGGTGGTAATGATATTTAAAAGATCAAGGGTCTAACTTTACTAACTTGACCCTGGCATTCTGAACAGCTACCCCTTAAATTCCTAGGTCCTTAATGGGGCTCGTACTTGGCTGTCAGGTTGTAGAAGTAGCTGGTGCCCTGACTGTGTTCTGATTCTATTTCATATCCTCAGATTTGAAGGCTGTACCTAAATTCACGTTTCTTTTTTCCTGAGCCCTAACGTATGACCTAGCTTTCATCTGACAGCTGAGGATGAAAAACTATATCCTGAAAATGGTCTTGTCTTACAAATAAAGAAGTCTGAGCTGGTTCATCATCAACTGTCTGAATTGCTTTCAGGAATATAATTTGAGTCTTGTCATTTTTTTTTTTTTAACATTTATTTTGGCTTCCCCAGGATGAAAGACATCCAGAGGGTATAGAAGTGACACAACAGATTCGTGTCAGAAGATAGGAAGAACGTGGCAGGAGGAAATATCAAGCTGGGTATTCTTTAGTTAAATGTGACTGTTTTAGTCAAAATGACTTGTTCGGTGCTACCTGTGTGTGTCTTAAAATCCTTGAATGACAATTTTGTATAACCCTGTAGATCTCCTTTTCTGATTCTTTAGTTAGATAAAGTTTTAAGTCCTGATGAAAGCCAATGCTGATTCAAGCATAATCAGTTGAAAACTACTCCCTGGGGTCTACAAGAACGCAGATCAAGTTCAGAAAAATCCTAAACGTCACAGGATCCATACAGGGTCCTAAGTGTTCTAGGAGCTGTGAGGCATTATTCTGCTTTAATTTATTATTGGAAGCTCTATGCTTTCAGGGAATTTGTTATATACTTATTGGTAATTTTTCACAAGATTTCATTACACTGAGGAAATATGTAAATATGTGTGAGAAAGCGGTAGTTAGCCTCAAGTGACAAATAGTAATCGTTATTTTAATCTCATATTTCAATTAGCCTTAATCTTTTGTTTGTATAGCCTTGAAAAGCTGTAAAAATCAGTCATTATAGTTTAATTACTAACCATTATCCCTGGTGGCTAACTCCACTTCCTTCTAAACAAGCTCCTTCTTTCATTTCGTGCTGAAATGCAACCATTGGCATTCTCAAAGATAGTATTACCCTTTATACGGCAGGCTTTGTAAGTTACATTGTAGAAAATATGAAGTTTTGTTGCTTCTTCCTGGTCCCAGAGAGCAGCTGCTGCTTCTTCTTTTTCTTCTTCTTCTTCTTTTTTTTCCCTCCCTTTTGAACTGGCCTGTTTGCTGTTCCACTCAGAATAGAATCACACTTAAGTTTTTACATAATGACAGAAGTTGACTGTTTCCTGCTCTAGTGTTTATTTAGTAAAACATTTTACATTCCTGGATAGATACCAGTCTGTCATTAATGGATTCTTGGCTTTGGGCCAATAGCTAATAGTTTTATTGGTCCTCATAACATAGCTATGTGATTTTTGTAACCACAAGGGGCTCTTTTCTGTGTTTTTCTTTCTCCCCCCCCCTTAAAAAAATAACCTAACAGCTTAGAGATGCACCAAATGTAAGAACACAGCATTTCTCTTTAAATCATTATCTACCCCTCTTCATTCATTCTTTTTTGCTCTTCAGAAATTCTCACATATCTTGGCGTATTTTGAACAAGGTTGGAACTCAATCGTTTGATTCTATTCCCAGCTTTCTCATTGCCTTAGCGAAAGAGGCCTGGCAAGGCTCATTTTCTCTGCTAGGTGGTGTTGATTTGCCCACCTAAATAGGGGAGGGGCAGGAAGGGTTATTTATAGTATGGGAGTTTGTCAAGCTTTATTTGATTGCTTTAAGTGTTGTGTAAGGGGGACCAACATCTGAAATCTTGAAATCGGTTACCCAAAAAAGGAAAAGAAAGATCTTTACAATTGGGTGAGTGTACGCAAAGCTTGTACATTTCATGTAGTTTTTCTCCCCCTTAGACACATAGGTGTTAGTTGTGAATTCAGAACCTGCTTCTTTGCTCTTGACCTCACACAAAGCTGCGCTGTAGTACCTTTGTAACTTTGATGCTTATTTCCTCTTGGTGCCATTTGCTGTTTAGATCTTTCTCCTCCAGCTCCCCACGTATTTTGAAATGGAAGTTAAAGTACTTTGGGTCTTTAAATCGCCTCCCCCCCGAAACTCAATCTTCTTCCTAACACGTGAATTACTATGGAATTTCAGAATCCCAGAACTATCTTAAAATAAGTTAGAAATTGGTCACGGTGATAGCTAGGTTGTGTTCCAGGGATGGCAGATCCTTTTCCTTTGCCTTAATATATATAACACGGCAACAACCAAACATGGAGGTAATGCACGCAGTTGTGGAAAATATAAAGACTATAGAATAGGATAATCACTCTTGATTCCCAATCTCTACCCCACTCTCACCCTGTCACAATGATAGATACACGTTTTCACCCATTTCTTGCAGTAGTTCCTTTTCTCCACTTTTATACCTACTTTGCATTCTCCTTGATTTATTTATATGATGCTCATTTCCACATGCCATCAGAACCATAACATAATTTTAAAGGATGTATAATATTTCATTACAGGAATTATAATTTACTCAAGCATCTCCTAATATCGGGCATTTTGTTTTTCTTTTCTTTTCCTTCGCAACCATGAAGAATGTTGCAGTGAACATGTTTGTGCATAAACCCTTACCCGATTCTTAGAATTCTTGAAGATGGCTCAATTTTTAACACTACCCCATCGTACATTAGAGGCGTCCAGTTCCATCGGTGGACACTCACCTCTGGCAGCTAACTCCAGGGACTAGTAAAGAAGAATGCTCTGTTTTGCTGCAGGAGGTTTGCCTTCAAAAAGAGGTAAGAGTCTCAGAGGAGTTTGGTAGGTGGGGAGAAGGTCCTAATTATTTTAAGGAAAGAGGTTTGCTCTTGTTCACCTGGAGGAGTAAGGGTATGACATATGTGCAAACACGTTTCGGCGGCATGGCACAGCTGCAGAGGAAGGTGTGCCTTGGTGCCACAGATCAAGTTTATTTAACACTGTGATGTTTTAAAACAGGATGATGCCAGTTCAATGAAATGTCCCAGAACAACAATGTGTTTTGCAAGGCAGTTCTTTGACAAGCAAAACTTAAAAATAAGTGTTTCCCACTTTTGAAAACAATGCCCATAAATAAGTCAGATACTACATAAAACAAACCAGCCACAATATCAAATGTATTAGAAAAGCCAAGAGAGAAGGCTCTGGATAAGTGTATCACTTATCACCCGTTAGTCCCTTAGCTGTAATAGCCTACTTTTGTTTCTTTGTGAACTTAATTCTTTGTTTCTTGTGCTGTTATGTTAAAAATTATGTATGGATTTATGGAACTTAAGAAAATAATAGCTAAAAATAAAATCCCACTTGTGCAGCCACTCTGGAGAACAGTGTGGAGGTTCCTCAAACAGTTAAAAAGAGAACTACCCTACAATCCAGCAATTGCACGACTAGGTATTTACCTGAAGAATACAAAAATACTAATTCAAAGGGATACATGCACCCCGATGTTTATAGCAGCATTATTAACAATAGCCAAATATGGAAAGAGCCCAAATGTCCATTGACTGATGAATGGATAAAGAAGATGTGGTACACACACACACACACACACACACACACACACACACACACAATGGAATATTACTCAGCCATCAAAAAGAATGAAATCTTGCCATTTGCAACGACATGGATGGAGCTAGAGTATTATGCTAAGTGAAATAAGTCAGAGAAAGACAAATACTATATGATTTACTCATATGTGTAATTTAAGAAACAAAACAAATGAGTAAAGGGACCAAAGGAGAGAAAGAGAGGCGAATCAAGAAGCCGACTCTAAACTATAGAGAACACACTGATGGCTCCCAGAGGGGAGGTGGGGGAGGGGTGGGTGAAATAGCTGATGGGGATTAAGGAGGGCACTTGTTAGGATGAGCACCAGGTGCTGTATGGAATTGTTGAATCACTATATTGTACACCTGAAACTAATAACACACTGTACATTAACTGGAATTTAAATAAAAACTTAAAAAAATAAAAGCCCATTTTTCATGTGATAAGATTATTGTCAGTATTTTGATTTGCTTAGCTGATGCTTTTAGATAGTGGCATGTTCCTACTATTGAGTTCAACCTCACCCTCCCTTCCTGTTAATTTCAGAGCCGGGTGTATTTGGAAGCTGAATGGAGGAATAGAAATGGGTTATTGCTCTTGCTGTTTCTGATTATTAAATTAAGACTGTTGCTTATCAGATTTGGGGGAGGACATTTTCTTCCCTCTGGATACCCATAGAGTTTCTTTTGGGTAAGTTCTGTTTGGGCCACCAAGCCTAGTTGTGAATCGTGTTAGTGGACTTGGTTGATGGTTCAGGTGAGCCAGGGGAGAACAGCTTCTGTCTTGAGTTACTTTTGTGTGACAACCCAGGCTGACCAAACTGATTTCACACCCAGTGAGATGGTATGATATTCAGAGCTGTCTCCGGGTCTCCTGGATGTCCACACTGGCACTCCTACTCTGGCTGGAAGAGAGCATGGTGACTTGGTAGCAGCCGACACTTTCGTTTGTTTTTTGCCCAAGAACTAGTTGGCCAAGAGGCAGGGTTCCAAAATGAGAGGATTTGATTTCCCTTCATTACCACCAGCAAAAACCCTGACTTATTTGAACCATGATGTGAAGCAACCTCTGGTCCTAACCACGAAGCCAAGAGAAGAGAGAAGCCTGGGTTCTTTGAAGCTAAGATCCACATCTTCATCTTCATCTGCCCCTTGCCACTTCATAGCATGCTTTGTATATGGTATGCCCTCACTGAACATTTGTTTAATAAATCGTCCAACACATCAAATTAGGATCTGGTATTAGAAGGTGATGTATATCAAAAGAGCCAAGTCTTGTGCCAAGTTGAGGAGTATGTACTTTTGCCCAGTAGTTCATGAGGCCATAGGGCACTTGGATAAAGGAATCATCAAGGCTCCCTGTGTCCCATGGCTCCGGATGTGCTGAGGAGCCGGCAGGATGGGGGACTTGTTTTGAAGTAGACTCTGAGAAGGGGACTGAGCAGAAGGTGGCCACCTGGCCTGCCATGAATTCTCACCAAGCAAGGCCTGCTATAAACAGGAATGTTTTAAAATAGCAGGATGATAACGTGAGGGATTTCACAAATGATCATTTCTCTCTCAAGTTCTCTCTTCTTAAATGGGTTATGAAGTCATGCTCTTGTCTATGCACTTTCCTTTCATTTTGAACTCCCCATCTCAGCCTGAGCAAGAATTTTGCAAGCTTTGAAATATGTCAACATAAAATAAGCTTTGAGACAGCTTGAAAAATGTAAGATTCATAATGGACTCCACTAAAAATATGGTTTGTTAAAAAAACAAACCAGGCTCGATCTTCCTCACTTGGAAAAACAATCAGATGGAACTTGAGCTATCACCATCCTTTTACAGATTCCTGCACCATGAGAAGTCAAGCGTTTCCCGATTAAAGCAGGCATATTTGTGAGGTTCCTTTCAACTACTTGCCCAGTGACCTCTGTGACCTCTTCAAGTTCTACTTGATATTCCTCAAGGCTCTTACAGCGTCTACCTGTTCCATGAAGGCTTCCAGGCTACTCCTCACATGACAACCTATCCATCGGATTTCATTCTCAGCTCTGGATTGGCTTGTGTTATTCTCTCATTGATCCATTAGTATTTTCCCCCATCTTCCTCACGGACAAGGTTGTCGTTGGTCAGAATGAAGTCTTTTACTTCATATGAGCACAGAAGTTTATTTCTTCTTCACGCAAATGCTGATGCTGTGTGCAAGAACGGGTTGGAAGGTACTGGAGGGGTTTCCTGGGATTTAGGTTTCCTCCTCTTGTGACAGCACCTTCTCCACTGGGACCCTCCAAGATCAATACAACACAGGAGAGAGAATGCCGAGGTGGCTGCTGGCTCTCCAAGGCCTCAGCCTGGAAGTGACACATGACATCACTTCTTATCTTGGTTGCAAGGTGGCCGAGAAGCATAGCTGTCACATGGCCATGGGAAGGAGAGGAAACTGTATGTAGGTGATCCCAAGTAGTGTCTACTATGTGGCTCAACATACCCAAACTAGTTTCCCTGGCTATAGTCTTACTCATTCCAATCCAGTTCCTGCAGTAAAAAACAAAACAAAACAAAACAAAACAAAACAAAACAAAACAAAACACCAAAAAGTAAATCAGATCATCACACTTTCTGAGTCAGTCATTATCTATGGGATAAAGTCCCAACTCTTTAAAAAGTCACAGAGGCCCTCCAGAAGTTGTCCCCTGACTCCCAGTCCTTCAGCTGTCCCTCGGATGCACATAAAGGTTCTGCTTTGTCCTGCCTGGATACTTTTGCCCATGTGATTCCTTGAGTCTGGAATGTTCTTCATCTCTGCCTGCCTGAAAAATTCCTGCTCAACCTTCCCTTTAGAAGTCTTGGAAGAGCCACCTGGCAGCTTTAGGGGCGTCTTCCTTCGAGCTCCCACGGAACCCCCTATAATGGCGCTTCCCACATAGCTGCCACTGTTTATGTGTCACTCTCTCCCATTTAATGTGGCCTGGGCCTAGGGAAGGTGCCACATTCTGCTCAGCTCTGAATCATCAGGCGCAGCATTGAGCCCACTGAATGGGCTCTCAGGATATATTTGTTGGGTGACTACATTTAAGTTGAATATACACATTGACTCTACCCACATCGAAAATAATGAGATGAATTTGTTCTCTTTCAAACCTTGTAAGGATTTGGGGGGCCTGGGTTGGGATTTGGCCGAGGGTCAGAGAACTGGGGGAGTTCATATTTTTGGTTTAGTGTGGGCAGTTACGGGGATGAAACAGGGGCTCACTCTCAGAAACAGGTACAAATACAGGAAGGAATATAGTTTAGGGACTGGTTTATTTTTATCTCATTCATCTGTGGTCTATTTTTTTTTACTTCACTGATTTTCAGTGCTCCTTGTTTCATGTTCTCCAGCTCTTTGGAGAACATTCTGCCTCCACTGTTCTTGTAGGGCTGTCTCCTTGCCCCCAGTGATTTGGTGCTCCCTGGCATTAGCTAGGCATTCTCAACCTTCACTCTTGCTGAACTCCATGTGAGGAAGCATGAAGTCTTGATCTCACTCTTGCTCTATCACATGCCCTCTGATCCTCACATTGCTCTAATCCATCTCACTTTTGTCCTTCATAGCTTAATTCAAGACTCTCCTGCTCCAAGCGGCATCACCAGATTTTCTTAGACACACAGGGGGATGGGACGGCAGCCACCTCGGCATTCTCTCTCCTGTGTTGCAATGATCTTGGAAGGTCCCAGTGGAGAAGGTGCTGTCGTGAGATGGAGGAAACCCCTCACCATCACCATAATTAGTCACCCATCACCATAATTCAACAAGTCCTCTGAAGGGTCAACAAACAGCCAGATGGCCTAGAGAGGGTTGAGAAATCAGTCTGAGAAGGAAGGAGTTAGAGATGAGGAGGGATTCTCATGTTAGGCTCAAGGCAAGGGTTCTCAATCCCTGAGGCAGAATAGAATCACTTGGGGCCCTTACACACACACACACACACACACACACACACACACACTGTGGCTCCATCCCCTGAAGAATCACATCTAATGGGCCTAGTGTGGGACCCGGGCATCACTCTTTATAAAAGCTCCCCCAGTGATTCTGTTGTGCAGACAAGTTTGATAAACTCATTGGTTTGCAGGGTTTTTGGAATCCATGGGACATTATCTAAAACCCAGTTCAGAGGGTCATTAGTACTGGCTACTAATGGTCATTAATATTTTCCATCGCAATAAATCTCTTCTCTTCCTTCTCTTTGTTTCCCACTGGGAGCTGGAAAGACACTTAAGGGTCATCAAGTTTTGTTCAGGAGTTGTAGGACTCAGCAGAGGGGCCTCACAACTCCAGGCACTCCCTCCTTCCTCCACCAGAGGACTCACACTTATTTATGTCTTTTTGTATTTATTTGCTTATTTTAAATTGGGGCTCTGGTTAATATTTTGTTGGAAAAATGACTTTTGTGGCTATAAAATATTTGAAAATCACTGTAACTGATTCAACTATTTTAGAGATGGACCCACTTTTTAGAGATTTGTTGCAGGCCACACAGATGGATTATAGCAATGTGAGGATCAGAGAGTATGTGATAGAGCAAGAGTGAGATCTTGGTCTTAGCAACTAACTTCCAGGAGCCTCTGTTGTTTCCATGTCATTAGATTAATGGCCTGTCTGCAGCTGAGAGTCATTCTCGAATGAGAATCTACGTGCTAGCATGTTAGAAACACTGTACAATATACTGTGGGAGATACCCTTTTTAAAATTCAGGACTTTTTATCTGCTTTTCTGTGATGCAAACAGACAAAAGCTACTGAAGCTATGTCCTTTTGCAGGGAGAGCGGTGTCACAAAAGTCAATCAAAGGAGATTTGAAGTTTCTTATTTATTCATTCCAAAGTATTTCTTGAACACCTAATATAAACCAGGCATTGTGCCAATTTCTGGGGCTTCCATAGATAATGAGATGGATAAGGTCCCTACCATCCACAGGGTTTGAAAACAGATTCTGAAGGCAATTTCAAAAGGGGTTCCTGAGGGCAGGCCTGCTGGGGTGAGGGTGCCACGCACTGGGACAGCTTTGAAGAGAGCCCTCTTTTAAAGTCTTAATTAAGTTCCTGAAAGCTTGTTACTTTTAGCTAGACTCCTCTTGTGCCTTGCTTTGCTCTCTCCTCCGTATTAGGTTGTTTTAGATTCGTGCTTCCAAGCTGTAGGAGGAGCCCGCAGGACTGCGTTTACATCTAACTAAGACCCAGAGAAAATTTCTTTCTTCCTTCTTTCCTTCCTTCCTTCCTTTTTCTCTTTCTTTCTTCCTTCCTTTTTCTTTCTTTCTTTCTTTCTTTCTTTCTTTCTTTCTTTCTTTCTTTCTTTCTTTCTTTCTTTCTTTCTTTCTTTCTTTCTTTCTTTCTTTCTCTTTCTTTCT
>NW_027397067.1:42662237-43045041 GCF_003265705.2 Callorhinus ursinus | reverse complement strand
GAGAGAAGCAGGCTCCCCACTGAGCCAGGAGCTCGACGTGGGGCTCGATCCCAGGACCCTGAGATCATGACCTGAGCTGAAGGCAGCCACTTAACTGCCTGAGCCACCCAGGCACCCCAAAACCCAGAGAAAATTTCTATGTGCCTCAGGCAGTGATAATGATTTACAGTGTGCTTTCAGGGACCAACTTACTGAAGTGTGCTGTCACTGCCTTGCGTCCAAACTTTTCAGTGATAGGGAATCACCTTAGATGATGGGTAAGCAGCATAACAATATTAACAGCGGCTTCTTCCTCCTTAGCAAAACCATGAAACTCCGTATGCAACAAAAAGCAAATTAGCTGCCTTGCATGTATTCCTCTTGGCTTTAAGTAACAACACTCCAGTTTCCTTCTGGGGACATACCTCCTCTCCTCTGTCACATGATTCTGGTGGGGTCCCCTCTCCAATCCAGGAATAGGCACAAGACACAGCCTGGCCAATCAGAGAACCAAATGCCCTCTGTCGGTCTCCATAATTGGCTGAGGGTGGTGAACTAGAACACCAGATTCTCTTGCTCAGGTGATTGGCGTGGGCATGAGAATGGGTTGCGTCTATGTAGTCAGAGTGAACTCCAACACTTGAGTGTAATACCTTCTTCTGCTGGGATTGTGGGGAGGAGCATGTATTTCTGGACTGCTGGTAGCCAGGGACAGAGCATGCCTGAAAATAGAGACTTTCAGAGGAAAGCCATTGTGAGAGATGGAAAGAAACCACATCCTGATGACATTGTGTTACTTGATTCATCTGGGCCTGAAACCAGACTAGCCCTGAAATTTTTTAGTTACACAAGGAAATAAATCCTCTATCTTTTGTTCTTAGCTCATTAGTCAGTTTGAACTTTTCTTAAAAAATCATCAGATACTGAGAAAGTCTGAACTAATATGATACTCCATTCATTCATTCAACAAATACTTATTGATAGACAAATGTATAAAGCACAACACTATGGCTGGGATAAAACGGGTGTGTAAACAGAAATATATTTATGTAAAATGGGTGATTCTGACCTATAGTTGTATTTCGTCTGTATTTGTTTGGATCTTTAAAAGGTCTTTTCTGTACAGTGGCTTAACCTGGGACGGCCTCCAATCTGTGGACGCTTTGTGGGTCACAAAGTTTAGATTAATTATATAGGTATGCAGGGAGACATTTTGTTAGTGGCTGTTTTAAATACTTGCACATTGGTTTGACTCTTGAGGTCTTGGTTTTTAATAGATCGTATCATATGAAAGTTTCACATTATCATTTGGAGGAAATTCAGATATTTTGAGATGGAGTGATATCCAAAGACATTCTCTGTTTCTGGGAATTTTGGTTTCTATATCCTGTGTTGGTTTGCAAGATATGTGCATGAAACCCTCTTCAGGACAGACCTGCCCTACTGTGCAAAACTGGCTCACAAGCATTAGTTTTTTAAAAAATGCAAAATGATAGGCAGAAATACCTGCTCACATGAGCATCATTCAAAGCTCAGGAGACATTTGAGTTCATGGCTGGCTCATCGATACTGCCGTGGACGTGATCTGCTTTCTGAGGGCTCTCAGCTTGCTGAACTGGACCATGAATTTGTACTGGACCACCTGTATCTCCTCCAAAAGTAATGTAATTCCTCCCAAAGTGTTTGCTGGTGCTTCCTATTATAGTCTATGGAACTCCTTCTTGTTATGTTTTGTCACATTGTGTTACAATTTGCAGCATTAGCTGATCCTTCACAAAGGGGGGAAACAGGATGTAGGACAATGTAGATGAATAAAAAACATACATTAGCATTAGTTTGCTTGTATATTTTAAAGCAAGTCCACATTATTTGATGAAAATGGTGTTTTTGTTTTAACTTATCCACAGTATCATTGTCACACCCACCACAATTAACAATGTTCTCTAAATATCATGGATACACAATTTCTTTTAAAATTTCCTTATTTGTCTCAGAAATGAAATGTCATTTGACAGTTGATTCATTCAGTAAGAATCCACACAAGGTCCATACTTTGCATTTAGTTATGTCTTATGTCTTCTTTTTTCTGTATCAGTCCTCCCTCTTTTCTCGAACCCTCATCCCCCATGTTGTTTATTTGTTGAAGGAACTGGGCAGTTTGGTCCATAGAATGTCTTAGATTCTAAATTGGGCTGATTGCTTACCTTTGGTATTCTTTAATTTATCATTTACTTCTTTTACTTTCCTATAAACTGGTAGTTAGGTCTAGGATTAATTAGATTCATGTTCATTTTATTTAGGCAAGACTGAAAGGTGCTATACTTCCTATTCTACTCTGTCGGGAGTCATATGTGCAGCTGTTTTTTCTTTTAGTGGTACTAAGATTGAGCAATGGGTTTGTGTCAACTGCATCCATTCATTATGACATTCACCATCACCCATTTAATTAATTGTTTTAAGTTGTTGCCTGCATTCATTCTTTCATTAAGAGGCTACAGAATGGTACTTTATTAGCTGGAAATCTTCCATGGACAACTTTCCTTCTGTCATGGATGCTGTAACTATATACCAGGAAAAGGGAACTAGCCAAACATTTCAAGTCCTGATTGACTTTGTACCTGGGGACCCAAAGCATTGTGATAGCCTACTTTTAGAGTAAGGACACACAGGGGCTCAGTAATAAGTGGGTTCCTAGCCCAGGTCTGGTTCACAATGGGTCCACTGTGACCATGAACACACCTGGACAAACTTAGAGGTTGGCACAACCCACACATTGGTTCCTTAGCTTTTGGGGTAGTAAGAGCTCTTGTAGTGGAGAAAACCAAGTGGAAGCCCTTGAAACTGTTCACTCCCTCTAGCCAAGATAGTGAAGCAAAAATTATATTGCCTCCCAGGGGAATGAGAGAGAGTACTGCCACCTCTCAAGGTCTGACACATGCAAGGGTGGTGGTCCCTATTATGTCTGCATTTAACTTAATCAGTCTGACCCTTACAAAAACCAGATGATCATGGAAGATGACAGATCCCAACACACCTAAACCAATTAGAAGCCCCTACTGAGGCTGTTCTTCCAGATGTGGTATCTTTGCTAAAGTAGATTGACCTGGCCTCAGGTATATAGTATGAAGCAACTGATCTAGTGATCTGGGAAATATTTCTTCCCCACTCATATCAGAAAGGATGGAAAACAGTTGGCATTCACTTGGAATGGACAGTAGGACACATTCACAGTCTTACTCAGGGCTGTGGTAACTATTCTGTCCTCTGTTACAATATAGTGCAAAGAAACCTAGGCCATCTGAACATTCAGAGCATAACACTGATATACTCCACTGATGACAACATGCCAATCAGACCAGATGACTAAGAAGTGGCAAGTATATTATTGATAAGATACGTGGGGGCCCACAGGGTAAGAGGTAAACCCTAGAAAATTCAAGGGCCTGCCCTATCAGTAAAACCTCTAGAGGTCCAATGGCCTAGAACAGGACAAGATGTCCTCTTCAAAATAAAGGACAACTTCCTGCATCTAGCACTTGGACATAGCATATTTCAAACATGACGCAAACAACACTGCTGAAAATGTTGAAAGGATTTGGCAGCTGGTCAGATCTACTATTTGTATAGACGTGGAGACAAAGATGATGCTGAAGTTTCCAGTCTGAGGACTGAGATGATGGGGATGCTAGAAACTCAGTTTTTGCATGAAAGATAATGAGTTCAGTTTCAGACCAATTCAGTTTGAGTTGCATGTAGATAGTCTAGCAGGCAGTTGGACACATCAGGCTAGAGCTTATAAAAGATGTGAGGGCTAGAAATAACATGACTCCACGAGTCATTCAATAATTATTTACTGGAAACCTACAATGTGTTTAAAGCTGGAGCTAAGGCTCAGCTTTGTGGCACCATAAAATTAACAAATGCCATATTAGGAGACTAAATTTATATCCACGTGGAGGGGAACTTATATTTTATTTGACATGGGTGTCATCAGCATATTAATACCAATAATTTAAATTAAGTAATTAATTTAAAAATCAACCTTAAATATTAACATTTGAAGCTATCATTCCTTCACTCACTCATTTATTTATTCATTTACTTGATGAGATTTCTTAGGAAGAGAGAAAGCAGAATAGTGGTTTTCATCTTAGATGTACAAATGGTCCCAAATTTACAATGGTTTGACTTGTGCTTTTTTGACTTTACGATGTGCAAAAGTGATACACATTCAGTAGAAACTGTACTTCGAATTTTGAATTTGGCTCTTTTCCCAGGCTAGAGATATATGGTACCATCTTCTCTCATGATGCTGGTCAGAGGCAGCCACAGTTCCTGGTCAGCCAGGTGATCATAAGGGTAAACAACTGATACACTCACACCCATTCTATTTTTCACTTTCAGTATTTAATAAATTACATGACAGAGTCAACACTTTATCGTAAGATAGGGTTTGTGTCAGATGGTTTTGCCCAACTGTAGGCTAATATAAATGTTCTGAGCACCTTTAAGATAAGCTAGGCTAAGCTATGATGTTCGGTAGGTTAGGTATATTCAATGCATTTTTAACACGGTATTTTCAATCTGTGGTGGGTTTTGGGTTTATCAGGACTTACCCCCATTTGTAAGTTGAGGAAGATCTGTATATCAGAATCACCAGGGAGCTTTAAAAAAATGGAATGGCTGCTCTCCACTCCAGACATACCGAATCAGAAACTCCAAGGGCTGGACTTGGCACATATTTCGTTTCAAGGCTCCACAGGTAATTCTTACATTCAGAAAGAGTTGAAAACCACCAAAGGAGTAAAAAACACATCCTTGGTGAATAGCTCATTTAAGAAGGAAGAAGAGCGGGAGAAAGAGTAGAAGGGATCAGCAAAATAGAAGGTGGTTCAAGAGAGGATAACATCATGGAAACCAGAGGAATACTGTGTGTGTGTGTGTGTGTGTGTGTGTGTGTGTGTGGGTGTGTGTGTGGGTGTGTGTGTGGGTGTAGGGGGTGGGTGGAGGATAAAGTGAACTTATAACTAAAGTTGGTAGGGAGAAGTTGTGGTGTCTGTTGAGAGAGAAGGCAGAGGAGGAGTGGCAAGGGGGCTCTGTGGAAAGAACGGTGTGAATTGTTTTATAGGAACACAATGGCTCTTGCATCATATGAAACTGTACTTCTGGCTTCAGGCGTAGAGTCCCACTGGACAGGTGTACCATTGGGAAAGAGGTATGCCCTCTGACTCCAAACTAGAACCCAAAAGCAAGACCCTGGGTAGGTATGGGAGGGCATTCAGCATCCCTTGATGTTCCTGAACTCAAGCTTTCCAAGGGAGCTTAGGATATCATCACGATGATGGTTGGCCTCAAGATGATGCTTGACATCAAAATGATGCTTTCATATGGATAAGGCATGGGTTGGTGGGAAGCTGTGGTAGGATGAGTACCCTGCCCTATTTCCCTGATTGTTTATCTGAGTTCTGTGTGTTTTTCTCTTGTTATAAAGGAAAGTCTCTTTTGACAGCTGTAGTCTCTTGGCTGCAGAAAGGAAGAAGGAAAAGCATTTTGTTCTCTTGATTCAGAAAACGAAGCACAGGGTAGCCAGCAGGGTGGTAGCAATACCTGATGAGGCTTCCCTTCCTCTCCAGGAGGGTCTTCTTTCAGACTTTAACCCTGAGGGTTCTGAATAATGTTTTAAGTAGGAAGGCAGTGTTTACTGATAGGAACCTCCTAAGTCAGGGTATTCAGTGATGGGGTTGACTCATTTAACTATGATTTCTTTTTATGTATATATGTATTTTTGGTTTCTTTTAGGGGAACCTCTCCCGTGGGGAGGTCAAAAGTAGACCATTATTTTTTTTATCTCCAATATTCTACTGCAAAATAATTTCAGAAAACTTGAAAAGAATAGTACAATCATCAACTATATTATTACCACCTAGACTCAATAATTGTTAACTTTTGGCCAATATTTGCTTTATCTATCAGTTGATAATTTCTTTTCTGAATCGTTTGAAAATTGCAGATACCATATCTCATCCTTAAAAATTATTCAACTCTCAAAAATATGAACAATTTCCTGCATAATCACAATACCACTATTATACTTAAGAAAATTAACATTAATTTCTGATTTCATTAAATGTCAAATTTGTATTTAAATCCCCACTGTCCCTAAAATGTCTTTTTAGCTGAATTATTCTAAAAAATCAGGATCCAGTTAAAGTCTAGGCATTACTTTCAGCTGTTGTATCTCTTCATTCTCTTTTAATCTAACACAAATCTCCATGATACGGGTCACTAGCTTTTTGAAGAAAGGACCATATCTTAACGCTTCTTATCTCCAGTCTTGAACCTGACCAGTAATAGGTATAATGGTAGATTGCTGCTTTTCTAGCTGTCCTTGAATCTGGGCTGGCTCTCCAACTGCTCGGACCACTAGAATGTGGTAGAGGTGATGTTCCGGAACTTCTGAGACCAAGCCTCGAGAAGTTTTCCCACCCTCTTCCCAGCCATCTCTTTGCTCTTCACATCCTGACCTCAGCAGGCTTTTGCAAGCTCCATTCTCACGGCTGCCTCCCCGCATGCCACATCCTTGCCCATCCTGGATTTGCCGGGGCCTCTGATGGTGCTCCTCTCCTCTGCGTACTGGCCGCCCCACACCTTCTCTGTGTCTGCTACACATCAGTGCTGCCCTCTCTGGAGCTGGTCTGCGGTCTTTCTCTATGCTCCTGCAGTGGTTTGTCTATATTTCTCCTTTCATATCTGTCATGTTCTGCATGTGCTGCCGAGACTTTGCTCATAGCTCATCAGATCCTGGAGAGCGGGAACCATGCCTCTCATCATTCTATTTCTCTCACCACTCTGCTTACAATGCCTGGCATGGGACAGGTACCCAAGACGAGTTAGAGGTATGGCTCTTCCAGTGGCTAAGAGTGGGTTTGGAGTCAGATTGCCAGGTGTCCGTCCCGCACCTGCTGCCTACCAGCTGTGTGACACCGAGCAAGATCCCAACCTCTCTGTTTCTCGATTTCATCATCTGTAAAATGAGGATGGTAACAGTATATGCCTCATAAGGATGCTGTCAGCGTTAAAGAGATGCATAGCTTGCAGTTAGGCTTGCCGCCCAGTAAAAAATGGATTTTAATCAAAGAAGTTCACTGAATTGAATTAAGCATTTCTTTTCCACACTGTACACTCTTTTCTTTTTCTCCAACCCCTCACCTGGTTTTAGGCTGTATAATTTTCTACAGCAAGTAGAATCTTATTGGATGTAGAGGGAGTAAGAAAGGGTCAACCCTCAGGGGCGGGAGGCTGTCATGGTGTGAATAATATGCTACACAAACCTCTGGAAGGAGTGGTATCTTAAAGGCCCAGAACTCCCTTTAACAATTTTTCTTTTCCTTTCCTTTTTTTTTTTTTTTAAAGATTTTATTTATTTATTTGAGAGAGAGCGTGCATGAGCCGGGGGAGGGGCAGAGGGAGAAGCAGACTCCCCGCTGAGGGGGGAGACCAATGCGGGGCTCGATCCCAGGACCCTGGGATCATGACCCGAGCCGAAGGCAGATGCTTAACGGACTGAGCCACCCAGGCACCCCTAACAATTTTTCAGTATAGACGGACTTCAGGCTGAAGAGGCATTTGTAGATGGGAGAGGGAGAGGAAGACGATGGGATTAAGAAAGAATAAAGTCCTCAGGTTTGGGCCAAGAGGGACTGATAATCACTTTGAAAGGCAACAAAAGGAAGCTGGTCCCTCTCTACCCACATTGTGAGTCCTTGATTGGGCTGGATTCAGTGGGTCCTCACCCTCATGCCAGATGCAGTTGTTTATTTCTGGCTTCTTTTAGGAACCACATTAGAGAGGACACACCCTTTGGGCCCCCTTGAAAGATCCTGCAAAAATGAAGGCACTCCCTTGTAAGTAAAATATTCCTGAATGCAACAATATTTGGGTAATTATAGCCTCCCAGGAGCATAATCCTTAAATGGCCATGATAATTATAGTATCCCAGGCCTGTGGCATTTCTCTTTTAAGAACCTAATCCCATGGGCAGAGGGAAGTGGGGACCCTAGGATGCTTCTTCTGCTGAGTCTCCCTAGCCCACACCCTATGATGGATCATTCTAGAAAGCAAGCCCAGTGAGTCTTGCAACCCAGACTTTTTTGCTCATGCTAGGCTATGACAAAGAGTCCAGCACAAAGCCGCTTGCAGGAACGAGTGCAGTTATTTATGACAAACTGAAGTCAACCCGGTGTGTAAACAAATAAGGTGAGGAATGATTCTTTGGAACTGTACCTCTGATCATCATTAGATCATCACCGCTGATGATTCTTTCTGGGACAGTTTTGGCCAAGGAATCGAGTCAGTTTATGGTTGTTGGTGTAATTTTTATGTGTATCTTCTAATCTACTCTGGGAAGCTAGCTGGGGCAAGTGTGGTATTTTGGCCAGGACTATGCTTGATCTTTTAAAAGTTCAGATAGATTTGCAGAAAGGCAAATGTGGCTGGCTCTGGGCTGCCCTCTAACACCGGTCAAGGTATAAGCCAATGCCCACAGGGCAGAGATAAGAGAGTGGGGCTGGTTTGGTGTGTGGCCCATCACCCTTGCTGGGAAAACAAGCCAAAATGAGTCTTAAAGAGGTGAGCAGTCAGAGGGGTCCAGCTTGTTTGTGTATCAAAGCGGGGGGGGGGGGTGGCGACATTGCTTGAGTCCTGGGATGCCTCCCCCTTCATAGCTTATCGTCTATTAATTTGCTTTCGATGCACAGTGGCTCTCTGAGTGATTTAAAACCATTGCAAAGACTGTATATTTTGTTTTATTAACTAGATTATAGCCTGCCCAAGGATAGGTACCATGGTCGATAAGACAGAGGAGAATACTCTCAAGCCTGTGACACACTATCTCCGGGACTTACCCCTTGGTTTATGGGAATACCGTGCATTTCCTTTTACAACCTGCCACTGTTTGGTTCCCACAATTAGAAGGAGTTGTTATGACTCACGGGGCTCTTTTCTTTTGAGGCTTGGCAAGGACACTTTCTCTAGTTCGACTGACTTCTGTGGGCCTCGGGATGATTTTTATAGATAAGAGTAAGAAAACCCTCTACTGACCTCTATTTCCTAAGCTGGTAGGGGAGGGGGCAGCACAGATCTCTCTCTCCATTCCCTTGAATTCTATAGGGTTTTTGTTTGTTTTTGCATCCATATCTTTTGTAACATTCTTCCATCCATTCACTAGCAACTATTTGTTTCATTCCACTTTGAAGATATGTGCTGGTCGCTGGAAGAAGAGAAAACAAAGATATGTATCTTACCCTTTCAGAGCATATTCTGCACAGAGGATGCTCAATACATAGAGCCCGTGTCTCGTAAAGCACGGCCGTATGTGTGGATAGCATTAGCACGCACTGGCTCACAGCCCCTGATATAGACTTAGCATCAGCTTTCTTATGCCACACGTATTTTCCCCACCAACATCTTTTTGTCACTATTCTGCTAAGGTGATTCAGAGAAGTGTGTTGATGGGGCCCTGCTTTTCCGACTTGCTTTATTTCTAGCTATTTTCTCTTTAAACAATGGAGGCATTGCACTGAGTACATTTCCCAGGACTCCTGTGTTGTCAGGGTGCCTGTGGGAGTCTTTTTGTGGGTTGTACGAAAAGGCAGAGGTTGCAGCAAACAAAAGCAAGACTAGAAGAAGTGCTAGCAAGACCCCGAACACCCCTCCAGGAAGCTTTTGGACAGCTGCAAACCATGAATGTATGAATAGCATTTCGATAGTATTTCACAAGGGAACATGCCTACCTATTAAGAGACACCAAGTCAAGTTCTCCCTTAGATTCCCTGCAAATCTGAAGGAGTCAGAAAGTATAAACACCTATTCTAAAGCTTTCTATGTGCAAGTGTGTACACATAGGCATACATGCACACATATCTACACACACATTTATCCTGGTAAGAACATTTAACACGAGATTTGCCCTCTTAACAATCTGTAAGTGCACAATACAGTATTGTTACCTACAGGCTGTGTTGTATAACAGATCCTAGGACTTACCCGTCTTGTATAACTGAAACTTTATACCTGTTTAATAGCAACTTCCCACTTCTCCCTTCCCCGTCCCTGACAACTGCCATTCTACTCTCTGCTTTTATGAGTTTGACTATTTTAGATAATACATCCAAGTGGAATCATGCAGTATTTGTCCTCTTGTGACTGACTTGTTCCACTCAGCATAATGTGCTCAAGGTCCATCCATGTTATTACACATGGCAGAACTTCCTCCTTTAGGTCTGAATACTACCCCACTGTATGTATAGGCCACATTTCTTTGGCAGTGGCCATTTAGGTGGTTTCCACATCTACATTTTTACATAAGCCTTTACCGTCTAGAAGATGAGTTGTTCTTCATGTGATACATTGTATTCTTCTCAACACCTAGCTTAAAATGCTTTGAAATTCCCAGAGAAAATCAAAGATTCCCTAACATAGGATATGAAGTCCACCAAAATCGGGCTCTGTCTGCATGTCCAGTCTCGTTTCTCACCTTTGCCTTCCCTCCCTTTATGCTACAGCTTCAATGAACTCCATCAGATTCCCACACACAAGTTGCTTCCTGTTGTTTGCCTCAACGTTCTTTCCTCTCTCCCAGGACTCTCTTTTCCTTCCCTCAACCTCTTCACCTAGATGATTTCTACGCAAATGTGAAGACTCAGCTCACGTGTCACCTCCCCTAGGAGGCTTCCCAGAACTTTTGTCTCCTACCCCGCCTCTCCCCCCTGCTCTGTTGGCTTCTGTGTCTGTAACTCCCACCTGACCTTGAGTACCTCTAGGACAGTGACAGTTCATCTCTGTGCTTCAGGGCCTGGCAAAATGCTTAGCAGAGTACTAAGTTCTCAACACATATTTGTGGACTGAATTAATGAAGGTTAGTTTTTCTAAGCCTCAGCTACCTCGTCTACAAGGTGGGGACAATAATCTTTCCTTGCAGGATTTCTGTGGGGCCTGAGAACATGTCGTAAAGTGCCTCGTCCAGAACCTGCAAATGAAAGGAGCTCAGTAGCAGGTGGGCCTTGTTCTTACCAATGAAAGTGCACTGGACTCGCTGGGGAGAAGGCCATGTTCTGACTGTAGGCTGGGAATCAGTCAGAGTGAAGGACGTGGCTTGTTGCGGCAATGTGTCGTCAGCCACAGTCTCAAGCCCGCTCACTGGGATGGCACAGTGACTCTCACTGACAGGTGGTTGCCAGTGATCGGGGCTCACAGATTCTCTATTCCTAGGATAGAGAACTTTCTGTTCATTTTACAGACCCGTCAGGTCACCCACAAAGGTCATGCAACACAGTGGAATTGGGTCAAATGTATTTACTTTCTTCCCCCTGCAAGACCTGTGCCTCTCTCGAAGGTGCTGCAAATGGTCCTGGGTGATGCCAGGCCAAATGCTCTTCTAGATATCAAGTTCATTTTTCTGACTCACTCTGCGTGCTTGGGCAATTGCCCAACGTCTCCACGTCCATCTCTGAACTTCAACGTACCTTTCCTCACTTTTGATACACACACACAAAATAAATTAAGTTTAATTTGAATGGGGCTTCCCCAAGTGTAGGCTCTGAGGGGACTGTCATGGGTGTCCAGATGCTTTTTGTTCTATGTGACAGAAAACCTAACCCCAAATGGCTTACACAATAAAAGGGAATTTTTATCTCAGCAAAGGTCCAGAGTAAGTAGGGTTTCAAAAGTGGATGCCTAATCATGGCCCCAGCTCTGTTGCTCGGTGATTTTGCTGTTTCTGCTGCCTATCATTTATCGGTATGATTCTCAGGCTGACTGACCTCATGGTGGCAGAAGTGACTGCAGCACGTCAGGACTTCAATATTGGCAAGGACATTCCCCCAGATTCACTCTGGTGTGGTGAATGTCACATACGCCGCATGAGCCAACAAGGATGGCCCAGGAAATGGAATGTAAGGATTGCGTAAGCCCATCAAACTGGAGTTGGTGGGAGGAAGGAGGCAAGGTCAGCTTCTAGAATGGATACCTGGGTAGGGGAGAGGAAATTACAGGAATGAAAATCTTGGAGGGATGAATGGATATTTATTAGCACAAACAATAAAGAGCCACTATAGCCATGAGGGAAATTATTATTTGAAAGAAGGTATGATTTTGGATGGCTAGTTGAATTAGGCCAATTCTATCTCTTTAACCATTACCCCCAGTACATGGGGAAAAAAAAATCACAGAAGGTTTCAGTAATGCCAAAATAACAGTGAGATAGAGAATCACAAGCTTCATGAAGTTGTGTCCCTTTAATAAAAGTTATTATTATATCTTTGGTTGTGGGATTATATAGAAAAAAAAAAAAAGACTTGGCTTCCCAACAATACCTCATGGTTTTAGAAAGAGATTGAGACCTTTTGCATCAAGTTCCAACAGAAGATTAGTGATTAATGGTTGAGCTGTAAAATACTCACAAACCCCAGGCTGGTTCATGATGTGTACGAATCTCTAAAACCTTTAAGTGTACGATCTTCTGCTCAGCTGCACCTCAGCCCTTCCTCTCTGTTTTAAAAATAAAGCTACCAGTTTATAAACAACTTTCATACCAAAGGCTTGACCCCCTGGGTGATAAGTGACAAGAGAAGTGTACTAATGGACATTTTAAGAGTCCCGCATCAGCAGACTTACCCTGTCTGAAACTGGCTTGGGGTTATCAGTGTAATCTTTTAAAAATTACTTTCTAAACAAACTTAACAACTAAGATGATTGGTATAAGGGAAAGAAAGTTAAAGCCAAAAATATTTCAAATGTAGCTTTAGAAAGAATGATGGCACATACATTACTGATCAGTTTCTGAGCTCTGGACATTTTCCTGTTTTCTTTGTAGAGCAGAAGAGGTTTCATCTGCTCTTGTGCCTTTGACCTCCTGCCACACATCACAATCTTAAAAAAAAAATGTGAACGTTGTAAATAGGATTTGGAATTACTCCTGCACACTGCACCACACTGTGTTAGGTGTGATGGTAAACAAGATAAACAGTATCTCCCATGAAGCAGCTTTTATTTTAAATCAAAGTGTTAACTAGTCTTCTAGTGAAATGACACATTGACTTTATGTGTTTTCCTCCTCTACCTCTACCTCCTGAGACCCTAAAGAGGAAGGAGGAAATAGTAAAGGATGAGAAATTTAAACCGATTCTGGAAGACCGAAAATAAAGCAAGGACTTGTACCTGACATAGTAGGAAAGAGGAGGTCATAACCTCAAGTACTATTGAGAGGGATGCTGATGAGGGACAGAGAAGGATATTGATGGCTGGCAAATCACTTGCCCCCTGTAGCCTTCCTCCTGTAATGCTGAAGAATAGAAGGGTTCCAGGAAATCCTGAAGGTGAGCATGAGGTGTAGAACTAAAACCAGGAGACTTGAATTGAAATTCTGTAAAGGAAACAATTGGACCCAAAGATCTCCTCCTTGATGTTTTCTTTTTTTTTTAATTGAAGTAGAGTTGACACACAATGTTACATTAGTACCAGGTATACAACGTGGTGATTAGACAAGACTATCCATTATGCTCTATTTATTGCACCATTATTTACAATAGCCAAGAATGCAAGCACCCCAAGTGTCCATCAATATAGATGGATAAATAAGATGTGACATATATATGGAATATTATTTAGCCATCAAAAGAATGAGATCTTGACATTTGCAACAACATGGATGGACCTAGAGGGTATAATGTTAAGTGAAGTAAGTCAGAGAAAGACAAATAGCATATGATTTCACTCCTATATGGAATCTAAAAAAACAAAATAAATGAACAAACAAAAAGCAGAAACACTCCCTGATGCTGTTTAAGCAGGAGATACTATCCCCAAGAATGACACTGGAAGTTCATTCTTTGGAATTATTCCAGGCTACCAGATACAGGGAGGGCAGGGACGGTGTTGAACTGAAGGAGTGAATTAAATAAAAACCTCCATTATGAAATGTGGCACCCTTAGGCTGCTTCCTTCCTTTTTCCTCTGAAAACATAAATAGCCAGGGATAAACTCCTCAGGCAGGACACTGGAAAACTGCTCTTTGGAGACGCTGAACTGGTCCAGAGAAAATACTTTCACATACTGATAAGTGGGAGTTCCCTGACAACGAGCTGTCTGCTGACCCTTTTGCTATAGTGGAGTCTACCAATATACAAGTCCTGATCACTCACAGAATTTCCAAATAGCTTATTAAGAATCTTTTGTTATAGAAAACGTCAAACATATAAAAGTAGAGGGAGCGATACAATAAACCCTCACACGTCCATTGCTCAGTGTCAACAATTAGCAATTTATGGCCAATCTTGTATTATCCATACTGTTACCCACTTTCACTTTCCTGTATTATTTTGAAGCAGGTCCCAGATATTATATCATTTTACCCTTAGATATTTTAGGTTGTATCTCACGTGTTTCTAAAAGATACCAACTCTTCAAAAGAAACTGCTATCCTGTCATCAGCACTGAAATAAGTCAGTGTTCATATTTTCAATTGTCTTATAAATGTCATAATTTTATTTTATAGTTTGTTTGAAACAGTCCCAAATTAGTTTCACTCATTGCAATCAGTTGATATATACGTCTTTTCATCTCTTTGCATCCCTGGGGTCCTTAGCTATCTTTCTCTTTTTGTTTGCAATTTATTTGTTAAAGAAACCGGGGTTTCCTTGCTGGAGTTTCCATGTGGTAAGATTTGCTGGCTGCATCTATGTGGTACAGTTTAATAAGTTCTTTTGTTCTTTATTTCCCATAAATTGGATCTAAAGCCCGGATCATATTTAGGCTGGATTTTTTTTATAAAGAAAAATTCCCAGGTGGTATTGTATTCTTCCATTTGGAGGCACATAAATCTGACTGGCTTTCTCTTTTTGGATGTTAGCAGTTATTAATGCTCATCCATTAATTTATTAAGGAATGCAAAGTGGTGATATTCTAATTCTATCAGTCCTTCATTTATGAGTTGGAACGCTTCCATAAAAAGAAACTTCACCTTGTTTGGTATTTGCTCACATACAGTAAAGGTATAATAAGTACTTGATTCTCTTTATTTGCAATTTTTTAAATAATAAGATGACTCACTGATACCCTCTAATGATGACCAATTAAATTTTGTTTTGCCTCACTGCTCTTATGAACTTGTGGATTTAAACATATTTAATGTGTTCCAAACTATTGATATTATTATTCTATGAAGCTTAAATTGTCCCATTTTTGGCTAGTGAGTTTGGCTACTGAATCCTTCTGATACAACATTACCATCTTTGATAACTTCTTTGCTATCAATAGAATGGAATGACACGATGATCCAGACCCACTCTGACATTTTTTTTCCCTAAATCACGGTCATTAGAGAAAAGTGTATATAGCATGAAAAAAGATATCAAAAGAGAAATTCAAAGGAAGCAAGGGTAGCACAGAAAACCATAGAAATCCTAAAAAATAACTCAAGAGGTCGCTAGGATGGAAGATAAAGCAAAGGTAATTTCCCAGGGGAAAAAGAATAAAAAGGAAATAGATGAAAATGATCCACTTGAGGCCCAACATTCAACTAGTTGTAAGACCAGAAGAAAAGAATAGAGAAAAATCAAAGAAAGAATATTACTGGGAAAAAACCCCCCAAAATTCAAAACCCAAAACCCAAACAAAGACAATACAAAACCAACTCTGTTCTCCTCCTTCAAACTTTCCCAAGGCTAAAACTATGACTGAGAGGGCCCACTAAGAACCAAAGACAATGAATGAATATTGACCCATATTCAATGCACCATCATGAAATTTCATGAAGTTTCAGAACACCAGAAATAAGGAGATCCCCTAAAACTAATTACATACAAGGAAACAAAAATGAGTAAAGCTTTACACTTCTCAACAATAAACACGCTAAAATACAATGGAGGAACTTCTGCTTCCACCTAAAATGGCATAATGGGGTCTGGGTTCATCCTCCTGCCTGAAACAACTGAAAAACCAGGCACAATATGCAAAACAATGTTTTCCAAAGGAAACAAAGTACGGTGATCCCTGAGGGATGGGAGACAAACAAGTTTGCCTCAGCTGCTGCCTTGAGAAATTTCAGGCCACAGAACTGAACTCAGGGAGATTAAGTTAAGGGTTAAGGAGATTAAACAAACAGTGTGGTGGCTGGAGTTCACAGGCAGAGCCTGGGAGAGAACATAGCTGTGCAGAGAGACATCCAGACACCTGTGGATGAGCTCCCTCAAGTATTCAGCAAAGCACTGATCAGTGACCTTGCTGAGGCTGGGCAAAGAACCAGCACAGAAAAGAATTGGTGGGAATAGTACCTTGAGCTCACATAGGTCTGGGAATAGTTCCTGTATCCACCATCCAGACTGGAAAACCTCATTAGTTAGCATAGTCAGAAAGATCTCTCCTTGTTAGAAGAAAAGAATTGGTCCTAAATGACATGCTACTCTGTTTTTGCTTAGTAAATATTAAAAGCAACATCGAAAAGGATCAAACTATTTCTAAGTCACTTCTAGAATGACGGTCAAGAATATTTATAAGGATGCAAAAATATCTAGTAGCCAATGAAGAGTGGAGTAATATTTTTAAAATACTGAAAGAAAAAGTTTCAACCCAGACTTTAATACCCAAAGTGCTACAAACTAAATGTGCCCCCTCCACATTTCTATGTTGAAATCCTCACCCCAATGTGACAGTATTAGACTGTGGGGGCTTTGGGAGGTAATGTGGTCATGAGGACAGAGCCTTCATGAGGGGATTAATGGGATTATAAAAAGAGACCCCAGAGAGCTTCCTTGCCCCTTCTGTCACAGGAGGGCACAGCAAGAAGATTGAAGACTACAAACTAGCAGGTGGGTCCTCACCAGACGTTGCATCTGCAGGTGCCTTGATCTTGGACTTTCCAGGCTCCAGAACGAGGAGAAATAAATTTCTGTTATATATCAACTACCCAGTCTGTTATTCTGTTATAGCAGCCTGAACAGAATAAGACAAAAAAATATCAAAGTGGAAACTGAAGTTGAATTACAGAACTTTTCAGACATATAAAAGCTGAATCTGTCACCCACACACCCACATTGTAAGAAATGTTAAAGGAAGCCCTTTAAGCAGAAGGAAAATTATGCCAGATGGAATTATGGATTTAAATATAGTAATGATGAGCACCAGAAATGGCATCTACATGGGTAAATATATGACCTAAAAATTATTTACATCTCTTTAAAAGATAATTTACTACTTAAACAAGATGATAACTATGCAGTGTGGAGTCTATAATGTATGTAGAAAGTCAAATGTATGACCACAGTAGAATAAAGGCAGGGAAGCGAGAAACAGGAGTATACTCTTGTATGGTTCTTATACCATATGTGAAGTGGTATAATATTGCTAGAATGTAGACCGTTATAACTTGAAGATGTATACTATAAACCAAAAGTAGCCACTGGGATAACAAAACAAAAAGTGGTAGCTAATTAGTCAACAAAAAAGATAAAGTGGAATCAATCATAAAAAATATTCAGCTCCCCTCTACCCCCCAACAAAGGTAGAAAAAAGAGGGGAAAAATGAACACATAGAAAACAGCTTATTTGTTTGTTAAGACAAATAGAAAACAAATGGCATGATAGTAAATTTAAACTCAACGGTATCAATAAATATATAAATGTAAATGGTATAAACATCTTAATTAAAAGGCAGTTATAATCAGATTGGATAAAAAAGCAAGACCCCAATTAATATGTTGCCCACAAGAAACCCAGTGTAAATATAAAGACATAATTAGATTAAAAGTCAAAGGATGGGAGAAGATCTATTCTAAAACTAATCAAAGGAAATCTGCACAGGCTATCCTCGTATTAGAAAAAGTAAACTTCCGAGCAAAAAGCATGATCAGAAATGAAGAAGGTCATTTCTTAATGATAAAGGAGTCAATAAATCAAGAAGTCAGAGCAATCCTAAGTGTTCCTGCACCTAATAACACAGCTTCAAAATACATGAGGCAAAAACTGATATAACTGCAATGAGAAACAGACAAATCTATAATTTTAGTCCTAGATTTCCATATCCCTCTTTCAACTTCTGGAACAAGGAGACAGAAAATCAGAACAGAATGGGTAAAGACAACTTGAACAATACAATCAACCAACTTGACCTAATTGACATTTATAGAACACTCTCCCCAACAACAGCAGAGTACACACTCTCTTCAGGACACAGAGAACACATCTGTCAAGTACCAAATACACATGGAACAAGTCAACACACAGCTGACCAAGGTAGACCATAAAATAGGCCTTGATAAATTTGAAGGAATTCAAGTCATACAAAGTATGTTTTCTGACCAGAATGGAACTAAATTAGAAACCAACAACACAGGGATATCTTGAGAAATTAAAAAATAAGTGGGAATTACACAACACACTAAAATATTTACTTTCCACTCACCTTTTTGGAGAAGGCTAAAAGGATGCACTCCAGAGAAATTAGAGAATAAAACAAGGAAGGGAAAAACCTGTGCTTTGGGATATAGGAAATCCCACCCAAGATCTTGTCCAAAGGAAGTTCAGAATGACAGCTATCCATAGGCCCAGAGAGCAATCAGATCGAAATTAGGAAAGAGGAGGGAGAATTTCCTAAGGAAAAAAAATAAAAGTGATACATCATCTGGTATGTTTAAATACAGGCACATGATACAGGGAGAGATTTGAGATATCTAAGGATATGTTTAGAGATAATTATGAGATAAAAGGGAGGTAATAAGGTAGTACCAGTAAAAATAAAAAGTTGTGTAAGAAGCGTAATTATATCATACTATTTGGCTGTGCAAAGAACAATATTTTGTGTTGTTATAATAATGGTAATGACAGTTATTGATTTTTTAAAAAACTATGTGGTAGCTGTATGGGGAGGCTAAAAGTCTGTTGGTGTAGGAGAATTTATTATCTATCATAACATCAGTAAATAATGCATCTATTTGATAAGTCAAGAGGTAGGACCACACTGTCTTACTTAAAATAATGGAGGTTAATATCAGAATAAACAGTCTTCAAAAGCTAAAATTGTTGCCTCTGGATGTTACACTAGGAAAGTGGAATGGGAAAGGGTAGGTCAGGTGATTGCTAATCTCCACTAGATGCTCTCCTCATTCTTTGGGTTAAGACAAAATTCTATAGAGGTATTTTTTGATAAAATATTTAAAACAAAAAATTAAAGCAATTAAGCAGGAAACAGCTATATTTCCAATGAGTCTCTAGTTTGAGGGCAGAATGAGGAAAATTTCTTAGAGTCACTCATTGGCATCTGAGCTGTAGAAGGTAAAGCAGAATATGCCCAAGGTGTAAAATGTAGACATACTTCTGTAGTGTTTAACTAAGTTTACTAGCTAGTAATATTGAGTTGTAAAGGTAATGACATTTAAAAGGTAATGACATTGCAATGAACCATTAATGGATTGGGGAGGGCATACCAAAAAACCTCAGTAATCAAAATAACATTTTAATATAATACTTTAAAAATCAAGATGAATGTGAAAAATCTACAATGGGGAAAATGTCAAAAGTTTTCATGAAAAGACAAGACTGTAGTACGTATTTTTTCTGTATGTTGGCTCCAATATGGCTCGGCATGGCACCGTTTAACAGAGAGTAAGTGTTCTAGGTACTGGAAGAACAATAATCGTGTTTGCTTTCTTATCCTAAAATTCTGTATGAAGGTGAGCTGTTGGCACAAGGGCAAGGTTTTTGAAAACATATTGTATAAATGTCGGTTGCTTCAAATTATCTCCATAGTACTTTATTACCTGTTAAATCATTAACTCTAATCAAAGGTGTATTGACTTCTAGCAAAATCTCCATCCTCTGTTTTCTTCAGCACTCTTAGCAAAATGAGTAATTCTTAGGGATACCATTTTCTTTGCCCGCGACTGGTGTTTAATGTTATTAGCCATCTGTTCCACTTCCCTTACTCCTCACAAGTGAAGGGAAATTTGTCCAAATCCCCCTGCTGGTTTTTTTCCTGTGTTCACAGCTTGAACTGTAACAATGGGGATGGGACTAATATTTTCTGTCGGTAGACAGTGTACCCGTGAGAGCGTGAGCTCTAGAGTGCCAAGATTTGGCATGTGATTGGGGACCTAAACCAGTGGGTAGTTAGTTGGTACAAGAAATGGAGTTCATACTTCTGGATAGGCACCTTTCTCAAAGACCTGTTTCTCTCAAGGTCCATCTTTTTAATTGCTGACTTTGCACAGACTCCAAAAAACCTGCATACCATAATCTGAAAGGGAAGGTCAACCTAAAGGTCATGGGTTTTAAGGGTGCTACTTCAAAGACATTTATCTCCTTTACAAGGCCATTAGTCTTGGGTAATGGTCTATTGTCTTTCATCATCCCAACCTCTTCACCTGCCTGTTTACTTTGAGTCCGACCACAGAATTCAAGGCCCAGCATGAACGGGTGCTTTTTTGCTACTTCACGTTGGCCCAGTGGAAGCTTGTTCCCAGCCTGTGAAAGCAGTTGTCAGCTGTCGGAAGGAAATGCAGTTACTAGGGGAAGGATACACTTTAGCTTTCAGCTAAAACATGGGAAAGAAGTATTAAGATGGTATTGTAGTTTTATGTGTAAGTCTAAACAGATATCAGAGACATAAATATCAACAATAAACATGGCTACATTGGTATAGCACGGACCTACACATTTCATGTCAGATACCTCAGTGAATCCTCATTGTGACCCTATGAAATAGGTATTATTATTAGTCCACTTTACAGAGGAATAATTTTTCAAGGCTCTGGTAAGCAGCAGAACTGGTATTGGAACACAGGCAGTGTGGCTACAAAGTATAGGCCTTTAACTTCTCTGCTCTGCTATCTTGCATATAAAAGAATAGTATAGCCATTTGGTGAAATATTATTTAGCCTTCAAAATAGTATAAAATCTGTGTGGCAAATAAAGATGAAATACAAATTTCATGATCCTGGGTTTAAGCTGTAAAATATATACAGTGTAGGTAAAGATGGTCAGAGGCCAAGGACCCCAGATGGCCAAAATTAAAAAAAAAAAAAAACCACAGAGCCAAAATATGGCAAGAAAAGCCATAGTAGAATTTGTAGTATGTATATAGTAGAATTTGTCTTGGAATATCTAATAGAATTTGTGTTGTTGCTAAGAACGCTGTCCTGATTGAATTCCATTTCCCACACTCAGGTTTGTCCCCAGTTTTTGACTTTTTGCAGTGTTCTGGAAGGGTTCGTAGGGAAATCTCTTGCTGGTGCATGTTCTCCAACTCCCTTTGGCTGCTTGGGTCACACACCGATTCACTCCCCCATGGCTGATACTCATCACATACTCCCCAGTCTCTGCCCTTGCGTAGCCCCCCATCCCACAAACAACAATAATGAGAATAGTTCTTGTGGTTTGCTAGTGAGATTATGTTGATCATTTTCTCCTATTAGAAATAAGAACAAAATGTCTTGAACCCAGTTGTAAGAATGATTGTGACATAGAGATTTATTTCCTTAAAAAACCTACCTTGATGGTGAGCGTTGAGTAATACATAGAATTGTCAAATCAATATGTTATACACCTGAAACTAATATAACATTGTCAGTTATACTTTAAGAATAAAAAATTAGGAGACAAAAAATGAAAATAAAATAATAAAAAAACCCTACTTTGATCGATCAAATGGGTTATGTTTGATTAATGCCTGTTGTAAACACAAATAAGGTAAACCTGGGTGTGAGCCTACAAGTAAAAAACCAAAAACCTCTCACCGTTATGAATGAAGTGGTATTTGGAGGAACAGGTTGTATTGGGAGAAAAAGGAAATGATGGATTCCAGACAGAGTCAGTGATCAATCTATGTCAATCCATTCATCTATTCAACAAATATTTATTGAGTATACATCATGTGCCAAGCACTGTGCTAGGTTCTGGGTATTCAGTGGTGATCACCATGGACAAGGTCCCAATATTTGTAGATTTTATCATATAATTAGTAGTGGAAACAGATTTTAAACAATTAAATATAAGCCTATAATTACTAACTGTTGAGTGCCATGAAGGAAAAAGCAGAGCGTCATGAGAGAATAATCTGGGGATCTACTTTAGACTGAGTACTCACAGAAAGTCCCCTGAAAAGATAAGACTTAAGATTTGACTTGAAGGATGAGAAAGGACCAGCCATACTAGAAGTCACTGCGAGCACACTTTGGGTGGTGGTAACAGCAGAACCTATAAGGACCCTGGGGTGATAGAGGAAAGTCCAAAGAGGCTGGAGTGTAGCTACTGAAGAGGGGAATAAGGCAGGTGAGGGTTGAGGTTTGGGTCACGAGAGAGTCGTGGATTTAATCACAAGTGCAATGGGAAACTAGGGAAGATCACTACTTGGAGAATAAACTTGAGAGCAATAAGAATGAAAATGAAGGGGTTACTGCAGATGTCCAAACAAGAAACGGTAGACCTTTGCACGAAGGTGTTGGTAATGAAGATGGGGAGGAGAGAAAGAGCTGAGGATGTATTGTAATGGAAGACTTCTTGGAATTTGGATAAGGGACTAGATGTGGGAAGGAAAGGGAGATAACCGAATGATGTATTCGTCAGGTGGTAACTGCTGTGACAGAGAACCCTTCCAAGTCTCAGTGATTTAACCACTAAAAGCTATTTTCTTGCTCCTATCACAGTCCAGTGATCACTCAGCAGGAGAGTAAGGGAGGTCTGCTTCCCCCATTGAGGTTCTTACATCTCGTGGAGCCTCCATTGTCAACAGGTGGCCTCCAAAATCACCAGGGACAGAGAGAGCATGGAAGACCATGTGGAACCTTTCAGGGCCCATCCGGATACAGGGTGCATCACTTCTACCCACATTCCATTGGCCAGAGCTCAATAACAGAATCACTCTTAACTGCGGGGGCTCGGGGGTGCTGGCTAATATCATCTGGCTGCCTGTTCAGGAAGAATATGAAAGAGGTTTATAGCATTATCTCTGCCCCAAATGACTGCCTGTTTTTGACTTGAGCAACTGGCTGGATGGTGCTGGTACTATCTGTATACCAGGCTGGGGACGACCAGGGGAGGAACAAGTTTGTGGAAAAAGATCAAGTAATTGCTTTTAGACTGGCTAAGCTTGAGATGCCTAGTTGCCATCAAGGTGGAGATGTCAGGTAGGCAGTTTGATACTCAAGTCGTGAGTTCAGGTTTTGGCCAGATACATAAACCACAGGGAAGTGTCTAGATAATTTGGGCAAGTCTGTGTGTATTGACTGTGTATTTGTCTGGCTATTTATTTACTTTACTTACTTATTATTTATTTATTTGTTTAGTAGATAGTGTCAAATTGATGGACATCATATCTAATGGAAGGTAAGAGGATTAAAATCAGAGAATATTTTGGGAAGGAGTTTCCATGATGAAATCCTCACCCTCTACATTCCTACTGAAAAACACAAGAACTTTTAATCTTCAATACTCACATAACATCCCGGAATTAAAAAAAAAATTGATCTAGATCCCATTTTACAGATGAAGGAACTGAGAGCTGAAGAGATTCAGTGACTTGCTCAACACCAAAAAGCAAAAGAGTGGTTGCGTGAGGACCCAATACCACAGGATGTTCAAGCCAATGCTGTCCCGAGTGCTTTAAGAACAAACACACTTTTGGGGGCGCCTGGGTGGCTCAGTCGTTAAGCGTCTGCCTTTGGCTTGGGTCATGATCCCAGAGTCCCGGAATGGAGCCCCACATCGGGCTCCCTGCTCAGCGGGAAGCCTGCTTCTCCCTCTCCCACTCCCCCTGCTTGTGTTCCCCCTCTCGCTGTGTCTCTCTCTATCAAATAAGTAAATAAAATCTTAAAAAAAAAAAGAACAAATACACTTTTTGTTCTGTGTTGTTTGTTTGTTTGTTTTGACCCCTTGGAATATATACCTCTTTAAGCCCAAGTGTATTTCCAAATTTTCCTGGAGACTTTAACACGGTTCCTAAACTCTGCACAAATTCATTCTCAAACACCTGTTAGAATTGGTCTTACTGCTTTCCGCTTCAAGGACTGCACCCAGCCCACACTGTTCTGTAGAAACCTTCTCCAGGAAACACAGTATTTGTTGGTTCTACTTAATTTAAGTTTTGTTCTGCTACTCTTTCTCCCTTGGTCTTGGAGAACACAGAGAACTTACGAGGCTAATTTAGGGCAGCTATGCTAAAAATTGAAAGTAATGTTTTCTCTTTGCAGGAAACACCCCAGGGCAGAGAATGCAGGAAATTGTGTGTCACTGTGATGAGAAACAAATGAAAGCCTTTACAGCAGAAATGTCAGTCTCCAATCACCTCACACGTCCATCACTGCGTGCCATTGCAGATGTGTTGTATGGGCAACAGCCAGCTGAGTGTCCAAAACACAAATTCTCCCCATTCCCTTCTTCACTATGTCCTCCACAGTGATTCCCAGGGATCATAGGAGGCAGTGGATGTGCTCAGAAAAATAATGTGAGCGCCTGTGTGACTTTTAAGATAATTAGAATAGGATGTAATGTATGACCCTGCATTAGGAAGCAACTCCCTTGAATCTATAGCATGTTCCTTTTATTGCGTGAAGGCGGTGGTCATTTTATTCTACTCAGATATGGTTATCCTGAGGAGCCCATTCCTGTTTCAGTTACCTGGGGAAAGAGGAATACCCTTAGGCAAGTAGTGGGAATTGAGTTGGAAGACTCTGGGAATGTAGGCTGGAGAAAGAACTCTGGGTTTAGTCTTTAAGGATTCCATGTGTCTGGGAAGATTTTCCTTTGACAAAGGTCAAAGGTAGCATCCATCATGAGAAAGCAATTGGGAGGCAGAAGAGATCTCAAATACTGTGTCTTCCAGTGCTTTGGCCGGTCACAGTTTGTAAGCCAGATTATTTAGATTCATGCTGCTTTCTGAATTTATTTTCTCTTTGTTATACCCCAGAAGCAAGGTATTTTGGGCACACTTGGCCAGTTTTAAATGAGTGAACATTTCCTCCTGAGACCAGAGATAATCAAGGAGAGACCCTGATGTAGTGGTTCCATCTGGGGGCAATTTTGCTTCCCTGGTGACATTTCTCAAGGTCTGGAGACGTTTTTGATCATCACAACTGGTGGTGCTGGTGCTGGTGGTGGTGGGGTGCTACAGGCATTTAGTGATTAGATCTGCTAAACATCCTGCAACACCCAGAACAATCTCTACTGCAAAGAATTATACAGCCCAAAATGTCCACAGTGTCAAGACCGAGAAACCCTGCTGAAAAATAAAGATGAGCCTCAGGGGAACAGAGTTGGTGGCATGTGGCCGGGCTGTTGCCAACTTCCAGATTTTCCCTCCAGGGCTACCTTTGGACATTCTGGGGTTTTATTGCTATTGAGATAAGTAACATTTCCTTGCTCCAGTCTTAGGTAACATGCTTCTCCTATTCCCAAATCAGAGAAACCTCCCCGGTTTCCTCCCTTCTTCAAGTCATTAATACCAAATATATGTTGAGCTTAAACCAGTCCTATAAACTAAACTATGCCCTGGGGAGACAAAGAAATTTGAGATGTCCCTTCCCGGAAATGATTAAAGCCTCAGTTGGGAATTCTGAGCTGTCACTGTCTTCACAAAAGTCCTTTTATAAAGGAACTTGAGGGTTTGGAACAATGGGCATTACCTCCCACTGTGATCAGGTAGACTTCAGTCTTCTCCTGGGTTATTCCCAGACTCAGAAAGTCATTCTCCAAGTTTAGAACAAATACCTGGGACATTAAGACATTTATAGTCCTCTTAATCTAACCAATCATGGGATCTAAAAATAGCAGTATTAATTGTGCATGATTCTCAGATTGTGTTCTACTTTCATTTCTTTGTGGGATCATTTTCATCCCTCAGCTACATTTTGTTCATTGTTTTCTCCCTTGAGAGGCTGAGGATTGACTTATTTCTTACAGAAGACCTGCTTTAAGAGCATTATTTCTGAATCGCGTTTTCTTTAAAGGAAAAAGGCAGAGTTGGAGGAGGTCAAACATTCCTGGGGACCGTTATTTGCCAATTATGAACAGACCTAGATTTTCAGTATGTATTTATATTAGTACCCCCTTCACATACACATACAAGAGCAGAAAATGCTGTGCACCCTCACATGGGGAGTGGGGTGGGGGGCAAAGACAAATCTATAATCCGGCAATTTGTATAAATTATAAAAGAAATAAGAATATATAATTTAGCATAAAAGTTAATATAATACTAAGTGACATCTTGGTGTTTTAGAACGGTCTGTGGTTTTTCCTACAAATATAATACCTCTGATTTCTATATATGCATTATTTTGCTTACTATTTATTTGTTTAGGTTTATACAGTAGACTTCCTGCCTTTGTGTTATTGGCCATGTGTAAAATTTGAAGTTTAAACTTTGATTCTAATTTACTCACAAGAATGCCAAAAGTTATTATTTCTACAAGGTAAATTGTAGTATATTAAAGAATTATTCAGCCAAGATCTCATGAAGAAAGAAGTAAATTAGACTAAAGCCATTCTTTTCCCAGAAAAGGGTTTTAAAGGTAGAAAATAATCAATTGCTTATATGATTTTCATAGATCTAATACACTTTTTTATGATAACTTTCCCCTCTAAAACATAAATACCCCTTACCTTTCTCCGCAGTTGGGAGTTCTGTGTAAAAACAAAATATAAAATAAAGAAGTCAACAAAGAAAAAAAATAAAGTTGGAAAATATATCCATATGCAGTAAGGAATGAGACATTTTGGAGATTGGGGAGTTAGTTTGAAAACCTGATCACATAAGATAATTCGGTTAAGATGACTTCCTCAAATATTTATTCAGTGCCTCTTACATACACTAGAATTAAAATAAAACATGATTTTAACCAAGAAATCAGTGTAATGATTTGGCTCCATTAAAAAATTCAGTTTAAATTTAATAACCCTGTCATGAGGGTGCCTGATAATATTTCTTGGCATCAATACATCAACAAATTAAAATTAAATTCACAAACATTTAATTAACAAACTAAAATCAACAAATAGTTAAATAGCTACTATGCATAAGCAACTGTTGTAACACGACTGGGGTGCAGTGGGGTTAGGAGGAGACATAAAGATGGAGAGCAATAGGCTCTTAACCTCAAGTATCCTACAGATTAGGCCATTTTGGAGTTAATTCATTCCCCATTATTGTAAACTAGTGTGTGTGTGTAAACGTGTGTCAGTGTGGTATGTGCGTGTGTGTTATGTGCGTGTGTGTGCGCTTTGTGTGTGTATATGTGTGTGCATGTGCGGTGTCTGTGTATGTGTGGTGTGGCATGTGTGTTGGGGTGTGTGTGTATGTGTAGTGGTGTGTGTATATGTGTGCGGTGTGTCTGTGTGTGTTGGAGTGTGTGTGTGTGTGTTGGTGTGTGTTGGAGTATGTGTGCGTGCRTGCTGTGTGTGTGTGTTGGTGTGCGTTGGTGTATGTGTGTGTGGCATGTGTGGTGGGGTATGTGTGTATGTATGTGTGGTGGTATATCTCTGTGTGGGTATGTGGTGGTGTGTGTTTATGTGTGTGGTGTGTGTGTTGGGGTGTGTATGTGTATGTGTGGTCTGTATCTTTGTGTGTATGTTGGCGTGTGTTGGTGTATGCGTGTGGCATGTGTGTGTCGGTGTGTCTGGTGGGGTATGTGTGTGTCGGGTGTGTGTTTTTACAATGTCATTGTCACGCTAACCAGTGAAACAGGTCCAACTGAGGAAGAGACGGACGGGACAGTAATACCAACATTTCCTTGAAAATTCCTCCTTTAAACTACTCACAGGAGGGACCGAGAAGGTTAAAGATCTCTGGTAAAAAATTGAGATTTGTTTAGAAACCGTAACCAATTACAGATATCTGAAGAGTTGTTGAAACAAAGGCCAAAGCAAGAAATACATACGCTACTACAGATCAAGCGAGCGATAGTAAATTGCAGCAGAGGATTACTTGTTTTCTCACCGCACCCCTGCACTCTCCCTTACGGCGCCCCCACCCTGAAGTATGAATACCCAGGGAGAGAGGGAGGGTATCTGGCTATTTACGTGAAAAATGACTCTCCCCTACAATCACCTTCTGTCAATAAAATGCTTATTTTCTGACATGTCAATTAGGTGATTCATAATCCAGATGACCATCCCCTTCCATTTAGTACTGTTGGACTGGGTTAAATGTCTTAAGTGTTTACCCTTTATGACCAGTGGCTTGGATCTGTTCTCAGTCAAACTGGGCCACTCTGACATGTTTGCCTGTAGGATTTCTCTCGAGGTAAAGTAACCATTATTATCAGATTTTAAACTGAACAGCAGATTAGGACAGTGGCTTTACCATCAGCAGTGAAGAATGCTTGTTATACAGTACCGTGTATCCAAAATAGGGAGTTTGGAGGAAGAGTTCAATGCAAAATAAAGAAGCCTGTAATTTACAGAACTACGTGAGGGAGGCTTATGAGGCAGAGCTTCGGACTTCAAAGGGATTGTTTGTTTTTCAAAAGCCCAGTTCTTAGGGAGGGATGATTTGTCCTAGCATCTAAAGCTAATTTTAAAAGATCTGACGGATAATGAAGTAATCATTTTTTAAAATGGAGATGCAGTTCACATACCATAAAATTCACCATTTTAAAGTATGCAATTCAGTGATTTCCAGCACGTGAAGTAATCATTTTTAAAAAGATTGGTAAGGATTGGTGTAGGATAGCCATGTTGCATTTTTCATTCATAAATATACCCAGTTATACCTAACAAATATTAAATGATTGCAGTGTTAACATACGAGAATGCTCCTTTGTACTTCTCCAAAGCACTCTACAAATAAAGAATAGGTTTCTATTCTACTGAAGGCATGAATTATTAAACAATTTTACAGTTAGAGTTAAAGCATTTTAAGCTTTAGTTCTGAAGAAAGGCAGATGGAGTTTAAAATACCCACTTCAAATTTCTTTACGGAGATGGTGTTTGGAGAACATTTGAATGGAAAATTTTTAAATTGTTCTAGAAACTAGAGAACATAGTTTTTGATAGATAAAAATAAAGTTTTGGAAAAACATTTTTTTGCAAATAGGCTGAATTTCAAAAAAGACTGCTTTTCATTATTTTGGAGTGGATGTATGAATAATAGGGAAATTTCAACTTTAAAATGTCAGAATGCTATATGAGTAAAACAGGCTGAACAAATAAGCTGATGAGAGACTTCTGGGTAAATTAGTACAATATAGAAGATAAAATTTAGTAGAAAAAGGAAGATAAAAAATTGTTTTGGCTGAAAGTAGATCTTCTTAACCAGCAAATCTCAGCTAGAGGTGGAGGCATGTTCCCAAAGAGATAAACACAATTTCACTGAGGCTCTTTCACATTATAAGCTCTCTGCACAACCTTCCCACCCCTTCCCCACCAAGATTTTCATGTGTCCTCCTGGTACGTGGTGAGTAACAGCCTCCTCTCCATGGGAGACTAGACAAAGGAAGGTAACCAATGCTTTTCCTTTTTCTTTTTCTTTTCTACAGAAATAACTTTTCATTTAAATCACACTCAAAATCTGTAATAATTTGGCGAAGAGTTAAGAATCACCTCTGCATTATCTGTGAAGAAAAAGGCATACTAAGTAACTACAGTAAACATTTCAGAGAAAGTATGTTATTTAACCTACTTAAGGGCCTCACTCGTTTACAAGCATATCAGAACTATCACTTACCTAGGAAGAATGCTGTTCTATGGCCCTCCTTTTCACACTACAGCTAAAGCACCTGGGGTGGGGGAGAATCTGATAAATAAATTTGGGACACATCGAGGTCGATAGATGTAAAGTATTTTATGTTCCACACGATTTCTCAGATATTTTAATTTACTGTTGACACGCCAAGAGCGGCGCGTCTGATGAGTAAACTGCCATTTCACTGGTGTTTTCTTTGTAAAGTTGTGGAACATCTTTTTATCTTGCAATTTTTTTCTGTACATTGCCTGTTCATATTCCTTACCTATGTCTCTATTGGATTGTTGGTCTTCTTCTCACTGCTTTTCTTAATTTTTATTTTTTTTAATATTCTATTTATTTATTTGACAGAGAGAGACACAGCGAGAGAGGGAACACAAACGGGGAGTGGGAGAGGGAGAAGCAGGCTTCCTGCCGAGCAGGGAGCCTGACGCGGGTCTCGATCCCAGGACCCCGGGATCATGACCTGAGCCAAAGGCAGACGCTTAACGACTGAGCCACCCAGGGGCTCCTCACTGCTTTTTTTTTTTTTTTTTTTTTTAGCAGTTCATTCCTTTCTATTACACATATTGCAGATATTTTCATTCTGTCATTTGTCTTTTAACGTTAGTGGTTTTTTTTGAAACATAAGTTTTTATTTTTGAGTAGTCAAACTGACAGTCTTCATTCTTATGACTGCTGGGGTTTGTACTTTAGAAAAGCCTGCCCCCTCCCCAAGATTATAAAGATATTTTTCTATATTTTCTCTAACAATTATATAATACAGTATTTAAAATATTTCAGCGCCCCAAAAGCTTTCTTCAGTGATAGAAATGCTTGATATTTGGGACGCCTGGGTGGCTGAGTCAGTTAAGCGTCGGTTAAGCGTCTGCCTTCGGCTTAGGTCATGATTCCAGGGTCTTGGGATGGAGTCTCGCATGAGGCTCCCTGCTCAGTGGGGAGCCTGTTTCTCCCTCTGCCTGCCGGTCCCCCTGCTTGTGCTCTCTCCCTCTCTCTCTGATAAATAAATAAATAAAATCTTAAAAAAACAAAAAAGAAATGCTTGATATTTGCCCATTCAATATGGTGGAAACTAGCAACATGTAGCTATTGAACGCTTGAGGAGGTGTGGCTAGGGGGAACTGAAAAACTAAGGTTTTATTTTTATTTAATTCTAATTAATGAAAATTTACATTTAAGTACCCACAGGCTACATACTGAACAACACAGAGATCTCTTTATCTGAAATTTGTTTTCATGTGCACCATGAGGTAGGGAGTGTTTTCTATATGACTGTCCAAGTATTCTAATGCTATTTGTTGAACTACTCTTACTTTGAACCAATCAGTCAATGTGGATTGATCTGAAAAGTGCCTTATATCAGATGTCAAATTCCCATGTATATTTAGATATATTTCTGGACTCTAATTTGTTTCATTTATCCACTTGACCATTCTTGAGCCAATATATCATGTTTTAAAATACTCTCTATCTAGCTGGTAAGGCAGATCCTTTGTCATTCTTCTTCTTTTTCAAAATTTATTGGCACCTCTTGCATATTTTCTTTTCCAGGTAAAGTTTAGAATTGGCTTACCAACTTCTATAAAATAGTCTCTTAGAATTTTGATGTGGATTTCAATGGATTTATAGATCCATTTGGAAAATTATTGACATATGATATTACGCTTTCCCTCTAGCTATTCTATTTTTAGTTTATAATTCTATTCCTATGTTTATTTTTTGTTAGATCATTCCTAGCTATTTTATAGTTTTTGTTGCTGATGCAAAGAGTCTCTTTTTTGAATTAAATTTGGGGTATAAGAAAGCTAGATTTTTCCACATTGATCTCATACTGTCTATCTTGCTGGACTGTCTTAGTTTTAGTCTTTATTATCTTTGAGTTTCTAGGTAATCAGTTACACTGTCTTCAAATAATGCCAATGTTATTGCTTAGTTTCCAAATTTATACTTCCTCTCTCTATATATTTATCTTATTGCGTTGGCTAGAAGATTGAAAACAAAGTTCTTAAACAAAGTAATGACAATTGGGAATCTTATTTTCTTTTTTCTTTTTGGAACTGCTTTAAATGTTTAATTATTATATGGGTAGCTTCCTTATCTCCTTGCTCATCCTAAAGTCTTCCCCATTTCAGTAAATGGCACCTCCAAATTTCTAATTCTGGCTAAAAGCTTTTCTTTTGTTCTTGACTCTAGTCTTTCTCTCATATCTTATACCCAAATCCATATAAAAATCCTGCTGGCTCTACCTTCAAAATATGTGCAAGGAGCTTTTCACTATCTCCTTTACTTCTAGCATCTGTGCATTGATTCACGCCATTGTCATCTCTTGCCTGGATTGTTACCTTAGCCTCCTATTTGGTCTCCTTAGTTTTGCTTTTGTTCTTAACACAGCATCCAGAAAAATTCCTTAAGTTTATATCATTCAGATCATGTCTCTGCTCAAATCCTTCTAAAGATTTCCCAACTCATTCAGAGCAAAAGCTGAAGTTCCTACCATGTCCTCGAAGGTACTGTATGGTCAGACCTCCTTATCATCTCTTTGACTCGTGTTCCTTACTCTTATTGTCCCTCCGGCCTCCCTTTGAGGCTTTTGCTTAAACATCAGCTTTTCAATAAACCCTTCTCTGACTACTTCGTTACCACGTTCACAACACCCTACTCCTTCCTCTCCTACTTCTCTGCTTTTTTTTCTTGACAGCTCTTGTTGCCATCTGACATAATCTCTATTTTATTTATTTGCTTGTTGTCTCTCTGCCCCCACTAAAATGTAAGCTCCACGAGGGCAGGGCTTTCTTCTGTTTCATTTACTACATTACCCTATCCACATGGCCTAGAAGAGTCCCTGGTGCATACCAATGGCTCAACGTTCATATGATTTTTCTCCTTAATTCTGCTAATATTAATTCAGATTTAAATGAATGTTTAGCCATAATTGTGATCCTGGACTAAACTCTCATTGGTCTTGAATATTTTTTATACTCTGCTGATTTTGGGTTGATATTGTTTTATTTATGTTTTTGCCTTTTTTTTCTTAAGGGAGAGCAGTTGATAGTTTTCTGTTTGGTTTATAATTATTCAGTTTTTATATCAAGATTATACTTGTCTCATCAAATAAATTGAGGAGGAGCTTTCTTTCTACCTTTATTCTATGCTCTATAACCATATATATAATAGTCTTTTCATTAGATGTTTTGTGAAGTTTGTGTATAAAAACCAGCTGGACCTAGTATGAAGAAGCTTAGAGTCCTTCTATGGAGATTGATCTATTCAAATTTTCTAACTCTTGATTTAATTTTGATAAAAACTCCATCTAATTGCATTTTTAAAAAGATTTTGTTTATTTGTGAGAAAGAGCATAAGCAGGCGGAGTCGCAGAGGGAGAGGGAGAAGCAGGCTCCCCGCTAAGCAGGGAGACCAAAGACTCAAACTCGAAGACTGAAGACTTGGGGCTCGATCCCAGGACCCCAGGATCATGACCTGAGCCAAAGGCAGACGCTTAACCAACTGAGCCACCCAGGTGCCCCTTCATCTAATTGCATTGTAAAATTTATATATATAATTGCTGTCTCGTTGTCTTTTTGTTTTTAATGATATTTGAGTCTTTTCTATTTTTTTGCCACAAAAGCTTGTTTTTTACATTAACCTTTTAGAAGCTTTGGCTTTATTTATTTTCTCTTTTTATTAATTTTTTCTTTCTGCTTTATTTGCCTATACTCTCGTGTTGAATGTTTAAGCCTTTATTTTTTCTCTTTCTTGTTTTTTAAATGAGTATATTTAAGTGTATAGAAAGCATTTGAGTTGCATCACAAAGATTTTGATAGCTTGTTCTCTTTGTCATACATTTCTACATAATCTGTAGTCTCCATTTTAATTTACTTTTTTTACTCAATAATTATCCAGAAGAGTGTTTTAAAATTTCCAAATCACATGGATAGATATTATTTTTTATGTATCCTTTTGTTATGTTTATTTTTATTTTACTATACTCAGAATCAGCACCCTGCATGATTTCTTTCTAAAACATTTGATGAGATTTAGCCTTATGGCTTGATGATGAATTTTTTTCAATTATGTCATGGGTATTTAAGAATATATATTTTCTTCCTTTGTCATGTGCAAAGTTTTATGGTTATCACTTAGGAACTGCGTGATAGTTTGTTATTCAGGACCTCTGAATGGTTTATTGATTTCAGAGCCAAGAGTTTTAGGATCTCCTCGCAGGACTGTGATTTGCATTTCCCATCATTTCCATTCTTTAGGTATCAAAACTTTGCTGTTAAGTATATGGCCATTGACATGATAAAGACCTACTATTCTTGATCTCTACGTTTTCTTTGTGGAGTGTTACTTTATTAAAGGGAAAATAATATTTTTTGCCCGTTTATGGTTATTTTGTCTTGAATTCCATTTTGAATAAATTAGCAGAGTGCTATGATTGGCTTAGTTTCAATAGATGCCCACTCTGGACACTGATTATGGCTAGAGTAGGATTAGGTAAGACTATGTGACATCCAGAGTAGCCATGGGGGCTAGGGTTTTGGGCAAAGGGAGCAAGGGATTAGATCTCAGGAAAACAAAGAGGGGGCTGCTTCCTAGACAGTGTCACAGATGCCCACCAAATTTTACTCTACCATAATGTAACATGGGGGAAATAATATAAGACATCAGATACAGGAAAGCATGAATTAATTTCACTGTCACTTTTCTCAAATAAACATCCCCATTTGGAAAGCTTTCTTGATTTCAAAGGGAATGAAGCCAGGTCCATGTCTTGCAATCTAGATGACTGGGTAAATACAAAAACCTGAGGTGTTAATTACTTCTAAAATCATTAGGGAAAATGGAAGCACATATAGCAACTCTCAGAAGGGACCTGATCGGGTCTACAGAATAGAATTCTAAATTCTTAAAAAGAGAAGCTCATAAAAATGTCGCCTTTTAAGCTGAGGTGCTTTAGCGGTACTGAAGTGAAGGGGAATTTCAGATTGTTCATTCATCAGGCTTTCCACTCAAACCTGTGTGGTGTATTTTGCAATGTGGCTCAAACGGCCATACTTTCTTAATAAGTACTCCTGCAAAGCAAACCTTGACTCATGTGGAATAAAAGGCAAAGGGGAATCACAGAACCATGTAATTTAAAGCTAGAAGAAAGGGAGGAAAAAGGAGAGGTGTTTTTTTTTTTCTTTTTTTTAGTTAACAACCTGAATTATGGAAGATATTTAAATACATGTAATTTTATAAACCTTAAGTACATGTTGTAAACTAAGATACAAATAGACCTCAGTAAGAAAAGTGGGGCAGGGAAGAATGACAATTTACCTGGGTTTCACATCACAAAATGAGATGGTGTAATGAGAGATGCAGCAACCTCCTTCAAGAATTTTAACTAGTCCTATATGCCCTCTTGGGAAATACGTGCTCCCGGCATTTGAATATATTGCACTGTAGTTAGTTTGTTTCATGGGTCTCACCTATTAGCACACAGGCTTTGAAGGGAGGTCTGTGTCATTCATTTTTGTGGCTGCCCTGCTTAGAGGGCTGAAAAGTTCCCAAATCATGGTGCTCAACCAAAGTTCGCTGAAAGACTGAATGAAAAATCGAGAGGATTTATGTAGACTGGTCAAAATCCATCATACCTCTGTATCCAAATATTCCAAACTGTTGGTGGATGAAGTAATCATATTAGGTATGAAAATTATCTAAACTGTCTGTATCTAGCACAAACTCAGAGACAGCAGGGTCCAGCTTAGAACTTTCTGTGTTACTCATCAGCGTGGGACTGCATGAGAACAGAGTTGGAGAAACACTCCCAAGTCCTCCCTTAATCCTTTCTGTCCAGCCTGGGTAACCTCAAGCCCTGGTGTGCTTGGGACAGTCCCAGTTTATGCTGTTGTCTCAGTGTAATTATTATTAGTGTCCCATTTCAAAAGTGTCTCGTTTGGAAAATAAGTTATATGGTCATTCTATTTAGAGCAGTTTTTACAACCTTATGTTCCTGAACCTATAGGCCCTTCAAATACTGGAGATTCTGTTATAGTAGAATAGGGCTTTTTTTGGACCAAGGTGAACGCTTTTCCTGTGCACCTCTGCAGAAATGTCTTGGAATCATGGGAGAGTCAAATTTTACAGCTTTGGGAGATGACATCTTTGGTTGCCTCATCATGCTAGGACAGTTTTGGCTTGAGCAAGACTCCAAGGGGCCAAAATATCTTGGTGCAGTTTTTAAATCTGAGCCACTCTGCTCACTGCTTGACATTTGACCCATTTGAAAAGGAAGAAGTATCAGGTTTCTCCGAAGCTTTGAACGTGAAATTCTCCCACATTCTGGCAAAACCCATTGCCAAGAGAACTGACATACAAGTGACAAAGGCAGGGATGACAATTTAGAGCTTCATATGATTTCAACTCCCAAGTATCAGGTGTGTGGTAAAGGTAGTTTAGAGACCTGTAATGATGACTGCTTTATGCCCTGACCTTTTGGACCCACCTTTCTTCCTCCCCTACCCCCATCCAGTCAGCCAGCCTGTCCCTGCTCTGTCTGCTTGATAGTGGTACGTTCTTATTAACCTGAGTCATAACTGTAGTTACTAAGTCACATATTTGTTCAAAACACATTTACCAAATACCTGTCATGTACTAAAACCAGGAACATACAGATTTTTCAAAAGGTCTCTGCATTCTGGGAACTCACATTCTAGCAATTGAGACTGAAACATTGGTAGATCACTAAATTATAGTATGATAAGGACCATAATGGTGGTCTATCCAAAGGGTTATGGAAACTTTGAGGCAAGAATGATTGATAACGTGTTAAACTTGAGGTATTCTGTCAGATATTCAAGCACAAATGCCTTGTAGGCAGTTAGGAATATGGTCATGGGACTCAAGAAAGAGGCTGGAGCTAGCGCTGGAGAATTTTGTCATTTATTAAGAGGTCCTAGCTGGAGTCTACCAGAATGGCACACAGTGTCACATAGAGTTTAAAGATGCAGGCTCTGGAGGAAAATCCTGTTTTGGTAAGATACTAAAAAGAGCTTTTTGCTTCTCTTTTTGATTTGTCTTAATTATAGTTTATGTTAAATCATTTTTGTTTGGTGGTATATAGATGTCATGTCATATGTCAATTTGACAAATATGTCAATATGACAAACTCAAATTTTCCTTTTATTGAGTAAAGGATATTATTTGATTTCTATTAAAATGGCTGAAAATGGATTTACTCCATTATATATCATTAATGCTTCTTTAATGAGACTCCATCTATCTATCTATCTGGAACAATTGAATGTGTTAGTTTCCTAAATGGGGATGATGGAGATAAAGATTCTGGTGGCAAGGAAAAAAATCTGTCATGTAAATGAATACATCATGGAACTAGCTCCAAAACATCTATTGTTCTATAAATATTCCCTCTTATCTCAAGGTGTGTGAGATAAGGCAATCTAGATTTTATCTTAGAAATGACTCAGGAAAGCTAATCCTGATTGGAGACATCTGGCCAAAGAATGCTTATCTCCCCTGCCCCTTTTTACCCTGCAGGCACAGAATAAGAATGATACTAAGTCTTCTGCCCAGCGTCTCTCAAACAAAGACCTAAATCATTGGATAGTTCTTCAGTCCCGTAATCACCATCCAACTCTCCCTCCAAGGCCAGGGATCATGAATTTTTCTGATGAAAGAAGATTGGAGACATTACTTGACTGAAATGACATAGGAAGGCAGTGTGCAACCTAGAACAGTATGCAAGACCCTCTCCAAGATCCTTTTTCTTTTTCTTTTTTTGTTTTTTTCCCCAAGATCCTTTTTCAATGATGTTTTTGTTTAGGATGTGAGTGGTTGAAGATATAGAAATGATTTACTTTGAATAGCCTTGAAGGAGAAAACAGTTGGGAGGTGTTGTATGTGTTTATATGTCCTGAGTCAATCTTGCATGCAGAAAATAAATGTTAAAATTTTCAGAGATATGTATTAGAATTATTATTATTATTAACAACAACAACAAATAGTAACAACAACTAGAATGATATTAATAGCGGATGGTTACATAGCAAGTACTGTGTGAACCTATTCTTCTAACCACTTACTTAATCTTCACAATCAAAACCTTACAAGGTAGGGATATTATTACCCCCATTTGACATATGATAAATCAGAGGTAACATATTAAGAGGGCTCTTGAAGCAAATTTGGGATTCTCAATTGATTAAAATAATTCTATCTCAGGGCCAGTTTTTTCTTACAGGTACATGAGAAATGATAATGGGAATTATCAGGAAAATTCCATATCAAAAAAATGTTTTAAAGCTTACTTTTTATGGCAAATTAATATATATATTTGAGATTTTTTTCATCTTTTGGCATAGGGTTTGTATTTGACTTATGAATGGCACAAAGAAACACATTCTAATTAAGTTGTGAATCCTTTTCTGGATCACTTAGTCTTGGGTTCAGCCAAACACATGCTTTTTCTGCACCAGTCTGGGACTTAAGCAGGAGCGAGGAGGACCCTCAAGTAATCTCTTTAGCAATAAATCACCCCAGATACTCAAGAGCTTGCTATATTTCAAATAATATTTATCAAGGGATTGAAGAAAATATCCACTTTTAGAAGTCCTCAGAGAGTTTGAAACTTGGTCATATATTTAAAATTGAGTCCTGGGGACTTTAAAGCGTGTTTTTGCTTCCGTTTATGGTTTTGGAAGGGGAAAGAAAAGCCATGTAATACATTTTCCTTACCCTTTCAGGGAGGAATGAACAGTTCTGTGTTCCTAATTTAAGCATTTTTCTGCACAGTCTTGATGACTGGGTCAAGTAGGTCTGATGAATCAAGCCACAGGTTGGATGCGCAGGAAGTGGCTGCCGCAGGATGCCAGCACGCCGAATGCTCTGTGCTGAAGCGTGAACGTCAGCATGACAGAGCTCATGCTCTGTGGGTGACTGATGAGAGGTCAAGGTGTGTAGGAAAATGAATACCAGGGCTGAAGTGAGAAGCTCAGGATTGGAGCACCAGTTCTCTAATACAGTGGGAGGGTGACTGCGAACAAACGGTCTGAGGTCTTGGGGTTTTCATTAAGAAATGGTAAGAATATCTAGCTTACCATGCAAATCTTTAAAAACTATTAAGTGATCCATTAATATTTTATTGATGGTAAAATTCTTAACAGACTATTTGTTCTGCAAATATCTATTGAGGGACGACCGTGTGCTAGGCAAAGTTCTAGGTACTGATGATACAATGAGTGAGTGAGTGAGTTTCTGGCGGGGAAGACAACTTCGGAGGGTCAGGAGCCCAGAAGTGGCTTAGCTGGCAATTCTGGCTCAGGCCTCTCAGGAGATTGTGGTCAAGGTGTAAACTCTGGCTTTGGTCATCTCAAGCCTTGACTGGCCTGGAGGACCAACTCCCAAGCTCATCTGTGTGACTGTTGGCAGCAGGCTCTGATGCTTTAGCACATGGGACTCTCCATAGGACTGCTGGCTACATGGCACCTGGTTTCCTCCAGAGCAAGTTATTCAAGAAAGGAGAGAAAGAGAGAGCAGGATGGAAGCTGCAGTGTCTTTTATAACCTAGTCTCAGAGAAGTGACACCTCATCACTTCCGATCAGCCCTGCTATACAGTGGTGTGGAACTACCGAGGATATGGATAGCAGGAGGTTAGAATCACTGGGGGCCATCTTCGACGCTGGTTATCACGATATCATAATACGTGCAGTAAAAAGTGCTGCAAAAGTGATAAAGTGCTGTGATAGAGAATGGCAGAGGGTTGAGGCCTAATTTAGATAGCCTTTCTAAGAAGGTGACCCCTAAGCCGGGATCTTCCAGCAGCCGTAGGAAGGTCCAGGGAAGTGGCACTGCAGGCAACAGCGGATATGAAGGCAGGGAGGTGAGAGAGGCGAGTATTTTCTGGGGATTGTTAGGAGGACAGTGTGAATGAGTGATGGGGAGAGGAGAGAGTGTGGCTGGAGATGCCACCGGAGGGTCAGGCAGGGGCCAGATCACATAGGCCATGTCACCATGGTGAGAGTTGGCTTTTTTTTTTTTTTTTTCCAAAGAGCAATAGGAAGTTATTCAAAGGCTTTAGGTGAGATGTAGGCATGACCTGCATTTTAAAAAAAGATCTCTCTGGCCCTTTCTGGAGACTGGATAGAGAAAGAGCAGGAGTGGAAGCAGGGAGACTGGTTTTCAAGTTATTTTAATAGTTCACAGCCAAGGTAAGAGGGAATGGTGCCAGGTACACGCTGGTGACAGTGAAGGTGAAGGGTGGTGGGCAGTGAGGGCTATCATTTGGAAGAGGAGCTTTCAGGATGTGCTGATGGGTGGAAATTACTCTTTATGTGTGTCGGGGGCGGTGGGTGAGAGGTAAGGACGGGATCAAGAATGAATCCCAAGTTTCTGTTGGTGCCATTTACTCAAAGGGAGAACAGTGGGTTGCAAGGGTTTGGTTGGGGTGGGGGTTAGTGGATGGGTGTTGGAGAGGATCAAGAGCACCTTTTCGTCTGTGATGTCTTTGAAATGGCTATGAAATACAATTAACAAGAAGGCAGTGGTACATATGAAAACAGGTCTATGAATTTGCGAATCATTAACAGAGGTGTTTTTAAAGCATGGGATGAATGAAACCCTCTAAAGAGGGTGTAGATGGAGAAGCAAAGAGCCCATAGAAACCTAAGTTCATCCTGGGGATAAATAGATGACTCCAGCCATCACCACTGTCACTCCAGTCTTTCCTATGAGTGCCAAGAATATGGATTAAAGAAGGAAGGAATGAAAGACCCAAAGGAAAGGAAGGGAAAGGAAGGAAGAAAAGGAAAGAAAGATCTGTCAGAGGAGGAGCCAGCTAAGAGAGCAGAAAGGAGTGTCTGTGAACCGAGCAGAGAACAAGATGAGGGTGACACCCAGGATAAAGAAGAGGAGAGGGTGGTCCGCATGGCCAAAGCTCTTGAGACACAGAAGCGTTCTTTGGATCTGTTTACAAGGAGATCATTGGTGACTTTGCCAAAGGGGTTTTTGGGAAATGTTGGGTGAAATCATAGTGGACAAGAGAATAGGTGGGAAATGTGGAAGAAAAGACTGGATAAGTAGCGACTCTTCCAAAACTTTTAGGCAAAGGGAAAAGGGAGTACAGTGGGAGCTGAAGGACAATGTGGGAATGAGGGGTGTGTGTGTGTGTTTCAGGATGCTTTTCCACTGGAAAGGAGAGAGAGAGACTTTCGATGCATGAAAGAGAGCAAGAGTGAGTGAGCAAGAGAGTCCGACAGAGGATGACATCTAGATAATACACGAGGCAATATAAACAAAGAAAAAATTAGCTTAAACTTTTAAATTCGTTTGTTCTTTTCACTCCTACCCTCCTCGACTAAAAGAGATTTTTAAAAAGTTGATTTTTGCCAGATTTATTTAGAATGTGGTGGTACTTTCTTCTTTCAGGCTTTGAGCAATTTTTTGCCCAGAAGCCTGAGTTACTCATCCTGAGTCTGACTCATGCCTGGATGGAGGCTCTTAAAAAACAAAACGAAACAAAACAAAAAAACCCCAGCTGGGTGTGGAATAACATCTTCTACACAACATAAAGGTCTTGGGATACGCCATGGGGTAAAACAAAGGGACCAGCTGAATGGAAAAGAAATAGAATTTTCTTGGTTTGATGCCAGTCTGCTGCTTGAAGGTAAAAGGCCACAAGACGGGACAGAGAACCTGCTGTCATGTCCTGGAGATACTCAATACTCCCAGTTGCCAGCGTCCTTGCTCCTCTGTGGGATGTATTATGAAAATACCAGTCAAGTTTCTAGGAGAATTAGCTTGTGTCGTAGCGTATTCGATGAACTAGTTTTATTCTTCTTTTCCTCCCTTCCCCTCTCCTCTCTCTCCTTCTTTAATTCTTTGGTTCTTTCTTTGATACATGTTCTTGGCACTCACGGGGAGGATTGGAGTGACAGTGCTGACGGCTGAAGTCATCTATTTATCCCCAGAATAAGCACAGAATAGGCAAGAGATTACGCAAATTGACATGGATTGTGCATCCAAAAATACTTTGGCCTTAATCGGGAAGGAGGGTGGTTGTCCCGAGCATTGACCTTTCCTGTGACTGCCTGGACCCCACCCCCACCCCCACCTCCTGTCAGTGAGAGTGGTGGTAACTTCTCCTGCGGACCAGGCATCACGCCGGGCATGCGTTATCTCACTTAGTTCTCCTCAGAGGAGTTCTGAGAGGTAAGAGTTCTCATTCTCATCTTCCTGAGATATATTTAGTAATTTGGCTGAGCCTGAATTATATTTATGTATTTTTAAATACCCTTGTTCTTTCCATGAAGCATGTAGGATAGTGTTAACCATCGGTGGATAAAAAAGTGCATCCAAAGTCAGGATGGTCTTTGGCGACTCATTCACTCAGGACCAAAACCTATTAGCTCTCAGCATATTTGACTCCCTGGAGTCCCCTCTGTTCTATGGCATCCTGCTTCTCCACTGAGGCCATAATAGGCTAGTGTCAAAGAGAGTTGTTTAACCTCAGGCAAAGGAGGGATTTGGGTGAAGTTTTTATTTCTGCACCCCTGGCTTCTACTTTCTTCCTCCAGTCTGTCCTTATCCGCCACCCCACCCCCTCATTTGTAGGTGCTTCCCAGCCTCCCACGCCTTTCCCTCTTATTAAAGCCTATTCCACTCCAGAGAAAGGAACAGATAAACTCATTCTCAGTGAGGTGCAAATTACTCGTCAGTCCTGGTAAACAGCCTCTCCTCCTACAGGAATTTTCTGTTTTTAAGTGGGGGAGGAATGAAAAGTTCTCCTGGTAGAACTTTTATCATCAGTGGGCAGTTGGGCAGTTGAGATACATTTTCACCTGGGAAACTTTCCTATGGTTCTGGGGAGCATCCTACCCCCTCTGAGATGGCTGCTAGGGGAAGAGAGAGGCCAGCTTGGCAGTGACAGGACACACCTATTGAAGACTGCTCCTTTCCTCCTCCTTTGGCTACTCATCCCCTGATTTTCAGGTTAGAAATATGCCCCCAGGTTTGTATGGAGGAGAGGAATTTGGTTAGCGGTCACTGATAACCCAGAACGAGAAAACTACAGGATCCTCTAAACTGTAATTTAAGGGAATTGAACTATATTTTGAAGGTAAGATAAGGTAAAATGACCTAAACATTTTCTAATTTCTAGCACTTAAGAAAACTATCTGAGACTGTATACTTTTATTTAAAGGGGTTTGGGTAAAGATTGCCAGTGTTCTTTTTAAATTCACTGTTTTTATTAGATTTAAAAAAATCACAAATACATGCTCATTAAAGCAAGTCATGGAATTCAGTGGCTCATAAGGAAAATGTGTCTACTCCCTCCACCTCTCTCCTGAAGATACTAGTTTGGTGTGTACCCTTTCACAACTTTCCATGTATTCTAACAAACGTATCTATAAAATAAATATATATAGTAAATGCATAAATGCATCTGTATATAATAATTTGTAACAAATATAATGTATATGTACATGTATATAGAGATATGTATATGCGTACATACACACATATATAAATGCACATAGTAGGGTTTATTTGCTAATTTCTGTAAAATGGTATCATACTAAATAAATTCCCTACAACTTTCATCTCTTCACTGACAATAAATCCCAGACAGTCCTCCAGGTCAATACAAACAGATCAAGCCCTTCTTTTTAAATACAATATTCCATAGCATGGCAGTGTCATAATTCATTTGACCATCGTCCTATTAATGTACATTTAATTATTTCCATGGGGTGGGCGGGAGGGTGTAGATTATAAGCTCCAAGTATAAAGAACATTCTCAAACTGGTAAGAAAAATAAAGTCCAATAAAACTTAAAAATACGGGCAAGTAGATTCACAGAGTAAGAACTGAAAATTTCCAAACCTATATGAAAAGAAGCTCAACTCTCGAGAGTCATAGATATGCAAATGGAACCATTCACTATGTTCTTTTACTCATTAGATTAACAAAAATTTAAAAAAGTCTGTCAACACCAATTGGTGGCAAAGATAAGGCAAATCTTGTATCTTGTTGGTGGGACTGTGCATGGTGACCCAGCAGTGTCTTTCCAAAAGCAAGACCTCTTATCCTCGATAATGCAATCCCACGTTTAAAATCCTCGCTGACATCATAAATGCATCAGTATGTAAGAACCTATGTTCAAAAGATGTTTGCTGCCTGTTCAATCTTCAGATCCAGTAATTTTATTTCTGATGTTCACAAGGGAGATGTCCACAAATTGATTTTAGAAACCTTAGAATAGAGGCAGTTTCATACTAAGTACTGCTATTATTATTGAAAAACTAGAGATAAAACAAAAGTAAAAAACAAAAAACAACAACAAAAGGTGGGGGGGAACAAGCCAGAACAGCTAACCAACCATGAAATGACATCGCTTAATGTTTGTGGAATATTTGTGAGCATGGATTCCATACAGATGTCCCACCCTCCCAAGAAACAGAAGCCCCAGGAAGGTGGAGGAGTCCCCTCCTGTATGTGTTCTGACTACCAGGCAGCATGTAGGGAATGTTAAAAGAAAACGCCCCTGTATAGCAGCAAGGTCCACAATAGCCAAACTGTGGAAAGAGCAAGATGCCCATCGACAGATGAATGGATAAAGAAGATGTGGTATATATACACAATGGAATATTATGCAACCATCCAAAGGAATGAGATCTTGCCATTTGCAACGACGTGGATGGAACTGGAGGGTGTTATGCTGAGTGAAATAAGTCAATCAGAGAAAGACATGTATCACATGACCTCACTGATATGAGGAATTCTTAATCTCAGGAAACAAACTGAGTGTTACTGGAGTGGTTGGGGGTGGGAGGGATGGGGTGGCTGGGTGATAGACATTGGGGAGGGTATGTGCTACGGTGAGCGCTGTGAATTGTGCAAGACTGTTGAATCACAGATCTGTACTTCTGAAACAAATAACGCAACATATTTTAAGAAAAAAGAAAAAGAAGAAGATAACAGGAGAGGAAGAAAAGGGGAGTATGTCAGAGGGGGAGACGAACCATGAGAGATGATGGACTCTGAAAAACAAACTGAGGGTTCTAGAGGGGAGGGGGTAGGGGGATGGGTTAGCCTGGTGATGGGTATGGAGGAGGGCACGTTCTGCATGGAGCACTGGGTATTATGAACAAACAATGAATCATGGAACACTGCACCAAAAACTAATGATGTAATATATGGTGATTAACATAACAATAAAAAATTAATAAAAAATATTCAAGTGTAAAAAAAAAAAAAAGAAAATGCCCCTGAAGTATGGCTCTAATTATTTTCTCAAATTATGTATACCAGATTTAATTCTGATTTTGTCCATGGAAAGCAATGCAAGCTTTTAACCTTTTCCTTACTTTACTTAAAACTACTGAGCCACCGCTCAAATTGTAATTTCAGAACACTATTAATCCTAACATCCTCCTTTGAGGATCCGGACAAATCATGAACCCTACAGCCTCACCCAGCAAATATGGTTCGTGAACCCATTACAATTGCCAAAAAGGATGAAGTGATGCACAAGGTAGGACCGGCATTAGAGGGTTTAGCAGCCCTGTCTGAGGCATGGGGGAGGGCAGGGCAGGAAGGTGTGCAGAGGAGAGGGTTGCACGTTATCATACTGTAATGTGATCAAGTACTAAAAGTAAAAGGAATGAATTTCCTTAAGAGGAGGTGACATTTGCATCTTGAACGATGAGCGGACTTATTTCTTGGTGGATGAGCATTTCATATGGGGGAACAGAACATGCAAGTGCATGGAGGTTGGAAAGGTTTAAAATAATGCCATGGTAGGGGCGCCTGAGTGGCTCAGTCGTTAAGCGTCTGCTTTCAGCTCAGGTCACGATCCCAGGGTCCTGGGATTGAGCCCTGCATCGGGCTCCCTGCTCAGCGGGAAGCCTACTTCTCCCTCTCCCACTCCCCCTGCTTGTGTTCCCTCTCTTCTGTGTCTCTCTCTGCCAAATAAATAAATAAAAATAAAAATAAAATAATGCACGGTATGTAGTGTATTACAAATAATTGTGGAGAAAAAATTAATAAATCTCAGTAAGAGGTACTGATGGTCAAGACTAAGTAACTGGCAGGAGGAATAGAAAGGAAGAGCTGGAATATCGAGAAATATTTATTTTGGGGGGCACAATTTAGGTAGTTTCGATGACCAGTTAGATGTCGGAGATGAGGAAACAGGAAGCATCTACAACATAGTGGTGAACAGCTACCCTCTGAAGTAACACAGCCCTGGGCCCTTGAGCCGGTGATTTAACATCACTCTAAACTTCATTTTCCCCCTCTATGAAATCAGACTGCTAATGCATTATAACCTCATAGAGCCGTTTTAATGCTTAAATCATAAGATGCATATAAAATGCTTAACCCAGTGCCCACCAGCTAGTAAGTCCTCAATAAATGCTCCTTATATTATTATGACTCAAACAGTAAGGACGAGAGAGAGAGAGGGGCAGAGAGACAGAGACCGAATGGTCTATGGTGTTATTCATCAAGATGGTATACATGATGTTGAAGGGATGGAGGAAAGATAGCAAATTCCATTTTGAACCAGGTTTGAGACACCTGCAGGATATCGTGAGAGATATATAGTTGGGAAATGGTTCTGGATCTGCTGTGAGAAGTTTTAAGATCTTTGGTGCTTAAGTCATGAGGCCAGATCACAGGCAGAGAATAGAAGAAGAAGAGCAGATCAAGATAGCAACTCTGCTGACCCTAATACTCAAGGGTCAGCTTGCTGGAGGTAGTGCCAGCAAGGGAAACCAAGAAAATAATCATGTTCCTAAAACAAATACAGTGATAGACGTGTCCTGTAATACTGTGAAAGCTGGATATCTATCCCCAAGCAAGGTCTCATGTCTGAAGTGTTATTTACGGCACTTGCACACACATTACCTGTTTTAATGTTCCTAGCAATCATCTAATGACTTCCTCAGTTATTGTAAATGGAAGCTCAGGTTTTCAAATGGCAGAGCTAAGACTTGAAACCACATCTTTCTGCTCCAAATCCTCTGCTCTTTCCATTTTCTCCAGTTGTTGTTGTTAAAAAAAAAAAAAAAAAAGCCAAGTGAAATGTAGATTTGAGCTACTTGTTCCTAGAGACTAGATTACCTGTTGAGATGTTGTGATGATCCACTTATCAGTCTCTTCAATCCTATCAATGACTGGAAATTTCTATTGACACCTGATCTTTGGCACGGCCCCCAGATGACCTAGCAGAGCAGCTCTGCAAGGGCCTCGGAGCTGAGGAATAGGCCCCCTTCCTCGGGGCAGGTGAGGGGAGAAGGATGGAGCATAGAGGTTCTTGCAGGTTATCCCAGTGGGGTTGGGATTATTTTGCCCTCATCTTGCCTTAGGTGTCTTCAGCGTTACTGTCCATTCCTCCTTCACTGGATGAGAGCGCATGGGCTTTAAAGTTGGGCTAGTCTGGTTTTAAATTCTGGTTCTTCCACTTGCCAGCCATGTGACCTTGGGCATGTCATTTAACTTTTAAAAGACTCAGTTTTCCCAGGGGAAATGGGTCTAGTGATAATTCCCAAGGGAAGAATTACTTATGTTTGGCAAACAATTGATGATCAAGAAAAATTAAGTCTTGACTGAGATTAAAACTCTTCATTGGCTCTCCGTTGCTTTGGGTTAAGAACTCGTCATCTTAACGAGGCTAAAAAGCCTTGTGAGGTCCAGTCTCTACTCTCTCCAGCCTCCCCTTGTAGCATGGATTTCCTATGCTCTTGGCTCCAGCCATACTGGCCTTCCTTCTGCTGCTCCTTGCCATGTACTTTCTTACCATACAGCCTTTGCATGTGCTACTCCCTCTGTCTAGAATGTCCCCTCCTCCCCCCTCCTTTGCCCACTTACCTCCTACTCACCTTTTAGAACTCAGTTCAGATGTCCCTAACTTCAGAGAAGCCTTTTCTAATTTCTAGACCAAGATAACCTCTGTATACTTCTCCCTAGTTGCACTTATTATAGGTAAAATTTTCTCATTGATTTGCGTCATTTTCAGTACCTGTCTGGGAAGGTTGAGACCTTGTCTGTTTTTGTTATCTTTGAATTCTTAGTGGCTGGCACACTGCCTGTCACATAGGAGATTCTCAATATTTGTTGACTAAATGAGTGAATGGCATAATATATGCAAATTACCGGACACTTGCAATCGCTCAATAAATGTCAGTTGGTTCCATAGTTCTCAGAAGTGTGCAGCCATCTCTTGTGGCTGCAAAGCTCTGGATCCCTCTGGAAGACAATATTGTGTTATGAAATTATATGGCACTTAGAGTTGCACTGAAACTGAGTTTGAATGCTGCCTTTGCTTACTAATTGGACAAATTTGAAACCTCTCTGACCTTCATTTTCCTCATCTACAGAATAGGGCAATCATCTCTTACAGGGCTGTTGTTGATGCTCATTCAGATATTTACAGAGTACCTCCTGTGTGCTGGGCACTGTTCTCGCCACTGGGGGCAGAGGGTGATGGGAGTAGTAATCAGTGAGGTCTGAAATGTGATGGGCCAGATCATGTAGGGTTTTATGTGTCACTATGAGGACCTGTATTCTCAATGAGGTGGAGAGGGTTTTGGATAAAGGAGTGACATACATTTTAACACGGTTCCTCTGGATGTCATGTTCAGAATAGACTGTAGGGATGCAGGGGGAGGACCAGGGAGACCAGTTAGATGAGAGACACTAGGGGCTTGAATCAGAGACGTAGCAGTGGAAGTGGTGAAGAGTAGCTGGGTTCTGTATGTATTTTTAAGGTAGAGCTGATTTGCTGATGGCCTGGATGTTGGGTAGTAAGGGAAGGGAGGACTCAAAGGTGAGTTGTGGACAGCAGGAAGAATGGAGTTGCTGTTTACCTAGATGTGGAAGATTTTGGGAGAAGCCAGTTTGGCACCTGGAGTGGGAATCAGGATTTTGTTTTTGGACATTATAAATTTAAGATGCCAAGTAGCGATATCCAATGGCAGTTGGATATGTAAGTCTGGAGTTTGCAAAAGAGGTCTGGAATGGAGATATAAGATTGGGAATTGCCTGTAGAAAGATGCTATTTAAAGCCACAAGACTGGATGAGAACAACATCCAGTCTAATGTTGATAAATGTAGATTTAAAAAAAGAGACATTAGATCCAAGGACTCACATTTAGAGGTTGGGATTGTAGGGAATGCCAGCAAAGGAGTCTGGTAAGCTTGGGAAGTAGGGGGAAAGCCAAGTGAGTGTGGTATCCTGGAAGCCAAAAATGAGGAAAATGTTCAAAGCGGAGGGAGTAGCCCATTAGGTGTCAAGTGTTACTGAAAAGTCAAACAGGATGAGATCTGAGAACTGACCATTGGATTTAGCAGTGTGAAGGCTAACGTTTTTGTTATATGCATTTATATATGTAATGGAGGAAGAAAAAAAATTAAGCCATGTGACCTTCTAGGAAAGCCGTCTTTCAGTAAAGGGAAATCTCTTTGGGTTAGCAGAGTCTAGATTAATATATGCAGAAGTATTCCTGGAGCCTTCGGTAGTAGTATTTGAGGTAAGCTGGACCCTTTTCATAAAGGACTAAAAAGGATCTGTACTGGGGGTTAGGCTGGGTGGCTTGGAAGGAAAGAGATGAGGAGGAGGGATGAAATCAGAATGAGTGCAGGAGGTTATTGAGATGATCTGAGGCTGGGGTTGTGGGGCGCCAAAAACCGTCTGATGATTAGGGCCAAAGAGCCCTGAAGAACTGGAATGGTAATGTTCAAATTAGGTAGTAAATTGAGCGGATGAAACCATCTCACCTGTGGCTAAATCTTTGATTAAGTCTATTACTCACACTGATACCTTTTAAGAGTATGATTCTGGGGGGCACCTGAGTGGCTCAGCCGGTTTGACTGAGGTCATGTTCTCAGCGTCCTGGGATAAGCCCCGCTTTGGGCTCCCTGCTCAGTGGGGAGTCTGCTTCTCCCTCTCCCTTTCCCCCTCTCCCCGCTTGTGCTCTCTCTCTCTCTCTGTCAAATAAATAAACTCTTTACAAAAAGGAGTGTGATTTTTGTTTTTCTGATAGAAACTGAGGGTGGGGTTGAACTTCATGTGTATGTTAACGTGAGGTGGACCACATGCAAGATGTCTGAGACAGAAAGATAACCCATCAACCAGAAAGCAGCAGGGGCAGGAATTCAGAGTTTCGGATGACTAGGAGAGTGCTAGCCTCCCTGGAAATTGCAGGCAATTTTGCAGAGAAGCCTCTGGATTTCTCCAGAGTGTGGAATGGGAGGCTTACAGTGGTCCTACTTAGGTGACCATATCCAGGGACTTCTGAGCTTCAACTTATAAGGCTCTTTTCTAACCAAATTTAAGCAGGTTCTCCAGACATTTTTATCAGTAAGCACCATGATTAACTACTGACGATGGCACCAGTTACAGTAGGCACTCTAGAGTAGAAGGTAGACAAGGTCTTTGTTTGCCAGGTGCTTGTAGTTGAGATGAGGAGGCAAAGCTAAGACAAGGCAGGATGAACTCAATGGCGAGGTGGCACGGCACGGGCTCCTCATGCTGAGGAATTGCTTGGTCAGTCGATGCCCTGTACTGTTTTGGCCTTCCAAGTATTCACCTGTCTCTTAATAGAGCCATGAATTCGTCAAATGCAGGTAATGCTAAAACAAGCAGCCCCAAATGTCAGTGCCTTAATCTAACAAAGATTCAGTTCTTACTTGTTTCCCAGGCCGACGTGGGAATCAGCTGGCGTTGGAAGAGCAGGATGTTCTGCCACACACTGTCATTCAGAAACCCAGGCCCTTTCTTTCTAGGGGCTCCTCTGTCCCTTCAGGCCTCAGAGTCCTCTGCATCTGTCTAGCCACCAGAAGAAGAAAGAGTGTGTCAGGGCTACCCTGACCTTAGTTGCCTGTATCCAGTAGTTGCACCTCACCTCCACTCATGCCGTGGCATGTGGTGTCCCCTCGATGCAAGGGAGGTGGAAAATGTGCTTTAGCTGAGTACTCATGAAGAGGCCCTGCCTCTAGTGAGCTTCCAAATTTTATATGAGCACAACCACAGGCCAGGAGCGGGGAAATAACATCATTCTACAGTGGAGGGAACTAGCAGAGGGTGTGTGGAAGCCTGGATGCAATTCACCTTACTTCATAAGAGACAAATTAAGAACACAAATGAGATGGTAAGGGCATTAAATCTGCTTTATAGCTCAGCACCTGATGTGAAGGGGTCCTATCAAGCCTCTTTCATTAACATTTTAGCATTTGTTTATAGGCATAATTGTGTGCCTGTTTAGGTGGTAAAAGCAGTCTCTTCTAAATAGGCTTCTCGACCAAGCCAAGTTCTAAACCCCTTTTATCGTTGGACCAACATCGGGGAAGCTGTAGTTCCTTAAGCTGAATTTGGGAGCTTTGAGGACATTTTTAGCAAAAAACCTTCTGAGGGAGAATGGAACGTAAGCATGGGAAAGTATGGAGTAAGGGTAAGAGCATGTGCTTTGTTTCTTCTTTTTAGGTGATCGGTCAGGTATTCAATCCAATGGATAATTTTCAGGCACAAACCCAGTATTATTTACTGTGGATATTAAAATGAACAATTCTTATTTCTAATCCCCACGAGAGAATAATCATTTTGAATAACATACAAATAAGAGCTTTAGAGTTGACTAAAATAGCATGGTTAGCCAAACCTTATTATCCTCAAACAAAATGTTAAGACAGGCATCTTTCTTCTCTTTTGTGGCCGAGCTGGAGAATCTGAAGAGAAGCATAAGCAGGCACTGTGAGAAGGTAGGTGAGCAAGAGAGGAATTCCACAGATGGTTTATAAACTATGCATACCATTTTCAAAAGAATACTGACATCTTGGGGTAAAACCTTATATTTCTGTTGTGTACGAGTCACATGTCGTTGCTTGAAAGTGTATCACCAATACAGCCTTGAAATATGAGATTTCTTTTAATTAACATTCTCATGAACCTTATCACCAGGCTCAATGTGATTTTTTTCTTGATATACTCGCGCTTTTGCCTGAGGCTGCCTACAGGAGGCCATGTCCCAACTTTCCCATAAAAATGACTTCCACATTCCACATCCCAATTACTCTGACGGACCTGCCCAAGATGCCTATAAAACTCTACTACAGTCTACACCACCTTCTAACTAATATTCGACATGTGTTTTTGATCATTGAATCAGATTTTCAAAAGTCAGAATGGTTTTCCACGTGGAGTTTGAGTAAACATATAAACCTTTGTTATTTATATACATGGTTCAAAAAATAATATATGAGGCCAAGGTTGTGGAAAGAGCATTGGACTTGGAGTCGGCTGAGCTCAGTGCTCAGTTTAGGCACTTATTCTCAGAGTGACATTGGGAAGGTTAGCTAATTTTTGAGTCTCAATTTCCTGATTTGTAGTTACCTCCAGGGTTACTGTGAGACTTACGTGAGCTAATGCATGCCAAGGACTCACATAGTGAGGAGCTTAGAGTAGATGCTTAGAAGATAAACTTGCCTTTGCCTTTATTTGGTGCTTTTAGGTGCCAAGGAAGAAACACATTCAGGTTAAACCTTATTGGAAGTGCTTTTGGTTACAGTTGACAGAGAACTTACACCAAATGATTTAAACAGTATAATAAATATATTGGCTCATTTATGTGAAAATTCCAGATGTGGGACATCAGGCATGGTTTGATCCAGAAGTTCAGAATGTCATAGGGATTGCAGGGCTGTTTTCCCATGACTTTCCATCACATTTGGCTTCATTCTTAGGTTGACTTTTCTTGTGTCACTTGGCTGCCTGCTGCCCCAGGGCTATCATTTCCTTCTTCACATCCAGGGGGGAAGATAGCTTCTCCTGCCCCAAACATCAAACAATAGTAATGAACTCCCTCTGGTTAGGTCATGGGCCCATCATGGAACCTATCTGTCACCGTGACTGGGGAAATCTGATTCCTTGATTGGCTTAGATCAGTCAAGGCTAACTTCTGAAGCTGGGCGTGGAGTTAAGGCTTCTCAAACCACAAGGTTGGGGAATTTCTTTTCTTCTTAAGAATGGGAGAGAGTAATAGATATTGAGGTGACAATCCACTGGCAAATCCACTCCTTTGGTTTCCCCCTTTCTTTCCATACCTACACCTTCAAAAGTTCCTGCCTACGTGAACCACACCCATCTCTTCCACGAAATGAAAGACCCCAAGTCTCATCTTGAGCTCCAGATCTGGGATTTGCTGATGTTCCTTCTTCTAGGTCAGTTTTTGGATGCAACTCTTCACAGTCTGGTAATTTATGGCTGAATAATATCGTCCATTCTTGTGGAAGAGCCTGCAAATAGTCCCTACCATCCAATCTCCCAGTACTCCCTTTACTCCTGAGTTTTGACGGGGCTCACGGCTCCCCAGCTAGATGCTATCTTTCCCAGCTTTCTTTGCACCTCTGTGTGACCATGAGTCCAAATTCTCAACAGTGGAATGTGACCAAAAGTCACATGTGCAACTTCCCCACTGCATACATCAAATACATTATTTGTCCTCTATTTCCTCTCAGTGTCCCTTTCTGATAGCAAGAATGCCACGAGGTGGTGAGCCAGTCATGCAGAGGAGCACCACCACATAGTGTTCTCAAAGAGCATCAGCATCACCTGGGAGATCATTAGAAATGCACATTTTGGGGTCCCACTCAGACCTACGGATTCAGAAACTATGGCACCGAGGTCCAGAAATACCTAGTTTTTAAAAACTTAATAGTTTTATAAAGATAATTTGAGGTTACCAATTTAGTTGGGGAAGGAAGAAAGTGATTTTTAATAATCTGGAATTATTTGTTAGATGAGGAAGCAGTGAATATGGGTGGAGATAAGATGCCGCTCCTAAAATCACCTCCTAATGTTTCCAAATTCATTCACACTTATAGCAGAGCAAGAATTTTGCATTCCACTGAGGAAAGGTAACAGAAACTTGCATCTTAGTCTGCTATAATGAAAGAGCTTGTAGCAGAATGAAATTGCTATCAAGAAAAACTTGAAAAGTTAGATAAAATTTAAAAAAACATCTGTATGAAAGCGCCAGGGAGGGCTAAGGCAGGGCTCAAGAACTCTGTTTTAACAAGCTCTCCAGGTCATTCTGATACACACTTAAGTTTGAGAACCACTGCCAGGGGTGATTTGTCCCCGTAGTCCCCAGCATTTGGTAGTATTTTTGATTGTCACAAAATGGGTGGAGGAGAGGTGGTGCTACCAGCACCCAGTGGGTAGGGGACAGGAACACAGTGGTTGTGTGTACAAATACAGTGCATGTGACAGCCCCCCACAGCAAAGATTTATGTGGTCTCAAACGCAATAGTGCTGAAGTAGAGAAGCTCCACCCTCGGGATGGTGGAATAATGAAATAGAAGAACTGTGGGGTCCCTGGCTAACTTTGTAGAGCAGGTCTGTCTACTTGCTCTGGGTGCCCTCCTACCTTTACCCCTGCACTGTCCAACACGGTAGCCACTAGCCGCATGTGGCTATTGAACCCTTGAAATAGAGCTAGTCTGAACTGGGATGGGCTATAAATAAGTACGAAAGAAAAAGAATGTAAACTATCTCAATAATGTTTTATATTGACCACATGTTGAAATTTGGACAGGTGAGGTTAAATGAAATTAGGTTAAATGAAATATATTTTTAAAATTAACTTCACCTGTTTCTTTTTTTCAATGTGGCTGCTAGAGAATTTTAAATTACAAATGTGACCTGCATTATGTTTCTATTGGACAGTGCTGCTCTAGCCTGCTGTATGAGAGGGAAATGAACTTGTGTCTTCTTTGAGCCACTGACTTTTTAGGTTTTGTTGCAACAACTAAGCCTGAACTCCTTTCTAATACAACAGGTTAAATATGAAATGGTGGCGGAGTAAATATAAAATATAAAACCTGCGAGAAAAACTTTTATTGGAAGAAGTAGACAATGAGAAGACAATACCTAGAGGTTGCTGGTTCATTGCCTCTGTTACAACCTGCTTGACAGGGACAGTGCCTGCCTTGGCCCTGCAGTGAGTTGCTTGGTCAGCCAATCTGACAAACGCTGGCTAGGCTTTCTGGAATGATCCCCCTTGTCCACTGTCCTTCTTGGCTCATCTAAGATGGATATTGGTGCATATGCCCTTTCTGGGATTTGTACTTCTTTGGAGCCCATTACTTTTTGGTGCAAATTTGAGGGGCCTTGGGACTGCCTTGGGAGCTGAGTAATTACAGGCTATTGTCAGCCAAGCTTGGGTTTCTTGGGTTGAACCTGAATTGCTTAAAACCTTAGGCTTCCTGTCTATTTCCTTCCCATCAATTCCATAAGCTGGTAATCAAAGCCAGAGTTCTTGTCTAGCCATCTCTGAGTCTGGGAATTCCCGTCTCTTAGCAACAGACTTCCGTACTCTGCCCTGTCAAGATGGCCAGGGATGACGACTTTGCCCAAACTCAGCCAACCATGATTGTTCAGCAGGCTTTGAGGCAACCAGCCCAAGGGCACCATCCCACAGAGCTACCTGGTACTGTGTGGTGAGTGGGCAAATTGCAGGGATCCTCTGTGTTCAGTAAGTTTCAGTTCAAGGCATCTGTGGAGGAGTCAGTTGGTCAGCAGTAGCAGAAGCCGGGGGCAGCAGACGCGGAGAGGTGGTGGGGTCACTATAGTGACTGAGTACTTCAATAGGAAACAGTAGCCCCCTGCTGCTGAGGAGTGACAAGGTCAAACAGGCACGAGAACTGTTTATATCCTGAATACGGCTCTAGCTTCTGAATACAATTCTGGGCTACATAAAGCCTGGTGGTGTGGCCAAGGTGGTGGGTTTCATGAGTGAGAGCAGAGTGACCTGTCTACGTAAAAAAAAAAAATCCCTTAAAAGATCCTTTTCTTGGGCTGCACAATACCCCTCTAAGTGAATCTCCCAGCCCTGGATCTCTGCCACGTGTCTGAAATGTGCCCCGGTCCTAGTGGGTGTTTGTCAGACACTCTGGGTCCCCTCTCTTTGAAATGGACAGAATAAAACTCCTCTCTTAGATTTGTGAGTAGATTTCTCTGGCAGAATAACGAGCCCCTCTTGCCATTAATCTTAATAGGCTTTGGGGCTAACAAAAGCCATTTTCCCAAGGTCGAAATTATTCTTAAGTGGACTTTGGGAAACATTTTAACCTTTTTGTCACTCAGGCTAAAGAATTAAAACACATTTCTGGAATTTTTTTCTGGGGTTATAGAAAGCCAGAGTGAGGCGTGGCTACCTTTGTGTATTTTTCTTTACAGAAATCTTGACATCAGGGGACATGGGCCCTTCTTAGTTCTGGTTCATGTTTGCATTTCCATGTATAGCGCACATTCCCAGTAGATATTTCTAGAAAAAAGAAGTGGCATAATGATAGGCCAAGGAAAGTAAAAAAATGTTTTTTACGAAGCAAACAGGCCAAAACTAAAAAAGAAAAAAAAATAGGAATGATTATGACACTGATATACCACCCCGGTTATAACCCAGGGTTACCGGCTTTGCATTAGAGTCTCAGACTAAATTCTTCTAATGTAAAACAGTGCATGGCAACCAACTCCCCATTTTCTCCCAGGTAGAGTGACATAGTAGGAGATGTCACTTTGAATACTCCCAAGTAAGAAAGAAAGATGACAGATTCAGCCGCTGCGTGGTTCAAAGATGCAGGAAATGGATACGATCCATGGTGTCATTTAGATTTAAAATAAGAGTCTTCGAGTGTTCAGTGTTACTTGCAATAAATATATTAGATTTAAGCCTCAGTTTGAACCTAACCATAACTGGACTCTTAACTATCTGGTTTAAATGACTGGTAACATGAGGCATTTCATAATTTCTGGTCCATTAGTTGTGATCGGGTCCCCATTAACATTCCAGGACCTGGCTTTAGCCAACCTACGTGGAAAATTGGAAGTGCGAGCACATATTTGGACAGCCTGTGCCTTCAGTTGGTGTTTGTCATGTCGTTTGTATTGCATTTGTGTGTGTGTGTCTGTGTGTGTGTGTGTACACGCGCGCGTGTTGGGGGGGGGTTGGACTGGTGGAGGTCATCGGTATTTTCTTTCTTTGATATTAACCTAAGCTGTATATGTACTTCCTGGTCCAAAGACGCTCTCTGTATGTAATGTGAGGGAAAGCCCTTCTCCAGGGTGGTGAGGTTATCTATTGATCGGGCCAGGCTAAAAGCTAAAATCCACTTCTCTGCTTTACTTCCATGCCTGAGTGGGAAGTTAAACCGCTGCCCCAGATTAGCAGACTCATCTAAAAACACCATTTCACGCACACCTCACGCCTCCAACACAAATCCATCCTGCTCCTGTGGGGGCCACTGTCCCTCTCAGGGAAACCTCGTAGGTTTTTCTTGAACTCCAAACTCATCAAGAGGTGATGTGTCCAAATTATTTGAAGGAGAAACATTAAAAGGATTCTAATACTCCACCCAGAGGATCTGACAGACAAGTCATCCCAGGAGGGCTTTCCCAGAGCAATAGCCATTCAAGTGGCCCACGCTGGGCTTGAGAAAAGGTAAGTATTGTGAGTCTGACATCACCTCAGTACCTGTAACCCTGCCAGGCTGTAGAGAGTGATCTGGATGCAACCGAAAACAGTATCTTTTTAACATTTAAAAAAATTTGTTTTGAGAGAGAGAGAGGGGGCGGGGAGGGGCAGAGGGAGAGGGAGAGAGGGAATCTTAAGCAGCTCCACGTCCAGCATGAAGCCTGATGTGGGGCTTGATCTCACCACCCTGAGATCATGACCTGAGCTGAAATCAAGAGTCAGACACTTAACCGACTAAGCCACGCAAGTGCCCCACAAAACTCTTTGTTTTTTTTTTTTTTTTTAAAAGAATAGCTCCCTCTCTTTAGTTTATAGGTTCACTGGGAGTCATGTACCTGGAGCGAATGCATCGCGGGTAGCATCTGAGAGTGCAGGGTTTTGTATTGATGATGGGCTCATCTAATGGCACTATATTCCTGCGTTTCCAACTTCCACTGAAAACACTCCTTGTTGGGGAGTCGATCATGAATGCCCATGAGGCTACTTGAATTCTTGGATTCTGTTTGGCTGGAAAGAGTGTACTGAAGAGGTGCAGTGCTTCTATGCAAGCTTTACTTGCACTGGGCTAGGCTTTGCCAGTATTTCTGAGGGTGAGGATACACGGGTACTGTGACCTCTGTGCTTGACTCCATAGTCAATGCCACCATAAATCGATCCACTTCCTTCTATCTCTGGACACTGCATCTGTTGAAGACCCCACCACCTCTCACCTGGACAGCTATGATCCTCTCACCACTGGCCTCCCAGCAGCCATTATCGACCTTTTCCACATCCTTTCTCTGGCCTGCTGACAGATGATCTTTCTAGATTGCAAATTTGACCATCTAACTTCCTTCCATAATACCCTTCCATTGCTTCTCACGGCCTTCAGGATGAAGCCCCAAACTTTTGAGATGGCCCATAATCCCTCTCTCCTTCCCTGGCTTCCTCAGGACCCTTTGTTCAATGATAGTCTTTTCCCCTCAGACTGCAACATCATGAGGGCAGACTGGAAAGAAGTTGCTCATTGATGTGTCCTCTCTGTTGGCATGGTCCTGCATGGAGCAAGGTGTTCAAATTTGCTGAGTAAACGAACAAATGAAGGAATGAAAGGATGTCTGCAGGGCCAAAACCTAGGAATTATGTAATGACTAAACCAATTGTGGGCCTGGGCTAATCCATTAAATTAGCTGTATGTTAAAAGATAGCTAAAACCTAGAAGGTCAAAGATTTTAGCTTTTTAGGGATGAATGGAAGTGGACTGAGTTGGTATGTCTGACTTGTCATGGAACAATGCATTAAAGAGGATTATAGTAAAATTGCAAATGAAATGTCCAGTAGTACTTATTTTTATTCTGGTCTAAAATAGGATAGGAGTGGGCTGGTGGTTGCATCTCATCTCTGGATGTGGTCTGACAATCTGCAAATACTTTCAGCCTCAGCAGGATGGCTGCCTATGTTCTCATGCATACCTTTGCATGTTTGTGTGGCTTTTGCATTTATCACTGGAAAGTAACTAGCCACTTACCATCTCCAATGGGAATAAGAGGTGGAGGTTGTAGGCATAGGGCTTCAGGCAGACATTTGCATGCCCAAACAAAACTTTCTGAATGGAACTCATATAATACACAGATCTCTAACTTCCATGCCACAAAGAGTCTAGCTGAACAGTGTTAAAAAAGAGGAGGATCTCCCCCCTCAACCATTTTCCCAGCATCAGTTAGATGCATATCTCACTTTTATCAAAGTAGGTAATTAATACTATTGTATTTGGACAAATGCATCCAGAGAGACAAGAACTTTCATCTACTTCCAACCATAATGACCATAAATGATTGTCACTATCTTTTGAATAATGATCGGAACATTAATGATATGTTTTACATGCACATCCCAGAAGTAGATATAGTTTCTTTTTATTTGGCCCTCAATGGATATGCAATTTAAATTACCTATAGACTGCTAACTTCTCATCTTACTCATAGGGGATGAATGGGGAGAAGAGACCACTAAGCTGTAGCTATAAAAAATAAAAATATTTACTTCCTTTTCTTTCTCTGCCCTCTGATGAGTTACTGTTCAGATATGAGCAAACATGTACCAGAGACTACTAGCTGCCTATCCCTACATCCATTCTCCCTTCCTTCTTAATAAAAGAACCTGATATTTAGGTAGGCACATTGTCTCCAAGATGAAGGGCTATATCCTCTTTTTGTAGCCAGGTGTGCTCATAGGATTAATTTCTAGCCAACAAGAAATAAGCAAAGTATTGTGTGGATTTCTAGGAACTCTCCTTAGAAGCCACTTACCATCTTTAATGGGAACAACAGGTGGAGGATGTAGGCATAGAAAAGAAAGTGGCCTTTCTTTTCTGTCCTTTCTCCATCCTGCTGACTGGAACTTATATGTCATGGCTGGAGCTCTAGCAGACACCTTGGACCGTGAGGACAGTGGAGAGGTAACTGGAAAAAGCCTGGGCTCTTGGTGTAGATCAGTCTGGTTGATGTATTTCCAGTCTTTTTTTTACATGAGAGAGAAATAATGTTGTGTAAGCCACTGTGTGTGATGTGATGTGTAGCCAGACCTAAGGCTAACTGGGAAAGAATGGGTGGAATGAATTCTCATTCTTGGCACCCAGTGTCTGCGTGCAGCCATAACATTTCCTTAGAGCATGTTTTTTCCCCTAGGCAATATATGAGTTCTATATGAGGCAGACACTCACTCCTCAGATTGGGGTCAAAGCAACAAATGGCAAGATGCGTCTGATTGGGCTCTGTGCAAGGGTTCATGGGGATCTGGCTTTCTGTCTTAGCTTGGAGGCATAGTCTTGCCATCATCAAGAGAACACATGAAGAGAAGGGGTATGCTTGGGGAATTTTAGTATGACTCCAGGTATGGTAAGTGTTTTTATTAAAGATGCTGCTCTTCTGAGATTTAATCAGAACTAGTGGTATGGTAGATCTGACTTGTACAAACTTATGAGAGCATCTCTTCTCACCTCTATGCTCAGTATGTCATACTGACAGCTTGAAATTGGCCTTGGCGGGAATATTTATAGTACGGAAATCAGCAAATGCTAAAAATCAGTTGTTGGGATTTTTTTCCCCCCCAGAAATCCTGCTCAGCAGGCCACTGGCTAACACTGGACTAGTGTTCTAAAAAATCTTCCTTTTTCTCACTGAACTATCAGAGTAGAGTCTGGAGCATAATAATTACTTCTACAGTCCAGAGCTTTAAGAGCTACAAAATGCTTTCCCTGACATTATATCATTTGAGCATTATAACAACCCATGAAATAGGCAGGGGAAAGGGCCGAGATGGAGAAGTACATGCAGAATGAGGAGTGAAATTGGGATCGGAAGCCAGTGCTGTTGTCTCTTATTCCAGCTAATTCCACAGGAACCAAGTGCATTTCCCTAGGAACATTGGATAGCGAAGAAGATTAGGAAGATCTAGCTCTGAAGGAAAAGATGAATCAAGGAAGATAGTAATTTTTTCCATTTCAATGTTATTTTTTCTAATATAGACCTACTTGAGGGGTAACCCATAAGGAATCAATGTGACAGGCTGGAAGATAGCATTGTACTTTTCTTTGAGTACCTGTGCTAATTACAGTCCTTTATGAAGCTGTGGCAGCTGTGGTGGGAACCAGCATGCTACTGAGGAAAGAGCATGAATTCTGGAATCACACACCTGGTGCCAGAACTCTCATTTTACTGCTGTGTGACTTTAGGCAAATCATGAACCTTCCACACGTATCAGTTTTCTCATCTGTAAAATGGGTATAGTAATGACCGCTCAGGATTAGGTGAGATTGCTGTGTAAAGCAACCATAATAAGGCCTGGCATATAGTGGATACTCATCAAAAGTCATGACCCCCTTTGCTTTTAGATTTTGAGATGCTAATTATCATAAAGTAACTCACGAGCTGTGATTCATACCTATATTTTCCTCAAAATAGGTCAAAATGTCTCTAACCTAAAACCATTTAGATTATAAATGTTCTGAAGGGACTCCTGGGTTTTCAAAGCCAGAACCAGCATCACAGGTTAGTGGGAGACAGAATTCAGAGGAGAATTTTGTGAGAAAAGGCCAGCAGTTTTTAATTTTGCTCTTTGTAGTGCATTCCACGCTGGCTTTTGAGACCGAAACCAAATCTGGCAGCAGGAGGAAATCATAGAGTTTTCATGTAATTCAATAATTTATCACAAAAAAATATTCATTTATAAACAATGACTTGTTTTGGAATGATAGCAGCTGTCAGTTTGGAGGCCTTGTTTCTCCCCCCTGGGAGAGGAGTCTGGCTTCCCCTTTGCTAAATCATGCAGGGTCGCTGGGTTTGGAATCTGAGGCTGAATGCACTTTACAATGTGTTTATGTTTTGGTATGTGCATTATTTCATTTTTACTTTGTGGTCATGAAATCCATGTTCCCAGATGCTGAAAGTGCCTCTGAATAGCCCCCCTGCTTGTGGAGAGGAAATAATCAAGCTCGGAGCTGTGACTGCACCTGAAAACACTTGGATCAGAAGAGGTACAAACGTAACTCTCTAGCATGACAGACACACAACGTCCTGGTGTTCCTCTGTGTCATCATTTGGATTTGCTTCAGCAAGAAAGAATCCTGGATCCTTTGCTTTTTGGAAACTCTATTGCCAGAATGATTTGTACGTCTTAAAGTTGTGATTATGTCTCTCTAGTGTCTTGGGAAATTCAGTGTTTTGAGTTCAAGAGATCAGACTGCCTGCCGGGAAGGAAGTGTTTAGCATCCTATGAAACCACTTGCTACCTTGCATCACTTTTTCACAACTTCACAACCGTTTCACTAAGAGCCGAAGGGCCCCAACTTCTCTTAGAGCTCCCCAGGCTCTCTTGAGAGCTTGGAAAGCTGTCGAGTAAACGCAGAAGGGAACTTGCCCAAGAGCTGGAGGTCTTCCACTCCCAGCATTCGCTTTCATTGTCTGCTGTGGCATTTTCCCTCCCAAGTTAGTCTTTCACAGTTCAATCAAGTTCATTCTCAATGGCCACACACTAACTGTAGCCAACTAGAAGACCTATGATAGAGTCAACTGGGGGTGGTGTTTATTGAGACTTTAATTGTGTCCTCCCCCACCCCTACCCCCCCACACACCAAAAAATATGTTGAGGTCCTAATCCGTAGTACCTGTGAATGTGACCTTGTTTGGAATTAGAGTCTCTGAAGATATAATTGAGTTAAGATGAGGTGATTAGGGTGGGCCCTATTCCAAGATGTCTGTTGTCCTCCTAAGAAGGAAATCTGGACACAGGCACACAGGGAGAACACCATGTGACGACAGAGGCAGAGCTTGGAGTGATGCAGCTGTGAGAATTACCAAGGATTGATGGTCACCAGGAGAAACTAAGAAGAGATTAGAAAAGCTTATCCCCAGCAGGTGTCAGAAGGAGCATGGCTGGCACCTTGATTTCATACTTTTATTCTCTAGAACTGTGAGACAATAAATTTCTATTGCTGTAAGCCACCCCACCTCAGGTACCGAAATCTGTATTAGTTTGCTAGGGCTATTGTAACAGAAGTACCACAAACTGGGTGGCTTAAGTTTTCCCTGTGTGTCTTAAGAATCAGAAAAGTCCAATGGAATTCTGTGAATCACATTCGCCCATCTCTTTATCACAACTCCCCATCCCTGTTCTTCTTCCCCTAGAATCTTACAATGCTCCTCCCAATGCTTAGCTGTTGACATTGCTTGCATATCACCACTCAGGTGATACTTAGGCTCCTGACTGCCTGTTCCCACCAAAGCTTCTTGCTCTGTGTCCAATGTCATCATTCATTAGTCCTATGCCAATGAGTAGCAATCATTTAATAGGATAAATAACTTCCCAGTGGGGTGACTTCTCTGTGATAATCCTTCTTCTGAGAGTAATGCTGATTTAACCCAGATATCTTCTTGAGAATTTCCCTAAGAAGCACAAATGAAGTCTCTCAAACACCCTAATGGGCTAGTGGGGAAGATGGTACCAGGAGGATCTTTGCAGTACAGAAGGGGTGCTCTGTTTTCATTTCTATCCTACAAAGGAAAAGATAAGGAAGAAAGAGCCACCTACCCATGTTCTCTCTCTTGGTAGTAATGCTTCAGCCAGGGCTATTTTTGCCCAGATTTTGTCTCGGGAGAAGGAATTTTCCTGTGCAGTCAAGAGACTGTATGTGGTTTCTAACAAACAGGCCTCTTTAATGGTTTATTTTTTGTTAACAATATAGATTTTCTGGACTGACACTTTTTCTTAAAGAAACTTCAGATGGGTTGTAAATTTGTGATGGTATTAAGCCAGCTCTCATCCATTTCTTGCCTCTAAGTTGGAGAGCACTGAGCCACCTTCATTTGGTCTGCCGGTATGCAATGAATGGTCTGTGAGAACCACATGACACAGCAGGACATGTGTTAAGTTTCCATTCCCCTTTCTACTTAAATATAAACTCCCAGCTGGTTTCTTCCCTCCTGAAGTTTTATTCAACTTAATTGCAAATTGTTAGATTGCAGTAAGCAATCTGGGGCACTTAGAATGGGGAGGTAGGATGGGTGGCAGAGAGAGAGAAAGAGGTGGAGACAGAGAGAAGGAGAGAGAGAGAGAGGAGGAGAGAGAGAGAGAGAGAAGGAGAGGAGCCTCTGGAAATCTGGAAGAATGTGGTGCATTTGAAATCTGGTAAGCTGCTGCTGGTGTTACCAGATCTCACGGTTTATAACAGGCATGCAATATTTATGGCTTAAGGCATGTGTGCCCCTTACATAGGTTCAGGATACTCACACTGCAGGACAGACCAGGGACACAGCACTTGGGATTTGAGCCTGGGACTGGTTGAACCCTGTACCTTGTGACTATCTCTGATCAGGAATAGAACCTTGTACACTAGCCTGAGCCAAGCATCATGTGTGAGGACACAGTTGGGTTGACTTCACCAAGACCCCTTTTTTTTGCATTTATTTATTTATAATTTTTTAAATTAACATATAATGTATTATTTGTTTCAGGGGTATAGGTCTGTGATTCATCAGTCTTACACAATTCACAGCACTCACCATAGTACATTCCCTCCCCAGTGTCCATCACCCAGCTACCCCATCCCTCCTACCACCCCCTCCACTCCAGCAAACCTCAGTTTGTTTCCTGAGATTAAGAGTCTCTTCTGGTTTGTCTCCCTCTCTGGTTTCATATTGTTTCATTTTTCCCTCCCTTCCCCTATGATCCTCTGCCTTGTTTCTCAAATTCCTCATATCAGTGAGATCATATGATATTTGTCTTTCTCTGATTATTTTGCTTAGCATAATACCCTCTAGTTCCATCCACATTGTTGCAAATGGGAAGATTTCATTTTTTGATGGCTGCATAATATTCCAATGTATACATATACCACATCTTGTTTAATCCATTCATCTGTTGATGGACATCTAGGCTCTTTCCATAGTTTGGCTCTTGTGGACATTGCTGCTATAAACATTGGGGTGCACAATTTACATGCCCCTTCAGATCACTACATTTGTATCTTTGGGGTAAATACCCAGTAGTGCAATTGCTGGGTCATAGGGTAGCTCTATTTTCAACTTTTTGAGGAACCGCCATACTGTTTTCCAGAGTGGCTGCACCAGCTTGCATTCCCACCAACAGTGTAGGAGCGTTCCCCTTTCTCTGCATCCTCGCCAACATCTGTCTTTTCCTGACTTGTTAATTTTAGCCATTCTGACAGGTGTGAGGTGGTATCTCATTGAGGTTTTGATTTGTATGTCCCTGATGCTGAGTGATGTTGAGCACCAAGACCCATTTTAAGCAGCTGCCCAATATATAGCTGTAGGGTATCCAGGAATCATGACAAATTGGAAGTAATACAGAAGAGATTGAGGAACTCCTAAACTCCTCATACTTTCAGATGAGACCAGCTGCATTCTCATTAATGATAATAGTTATGCCAGTGACTATTTATGAAAGTCTCCTATGCATCTGACATTGTGCTAAGCACTTGACATATATATATCTCATTTAATCCTTACAACAAGCCTATGAGATGTGTTTTACTATTAGCTCCTTTCTATAGATGAAGGAACTATCTTAGGGCATAGCACAGTGTCTGCCATATAGCTGGCCCTCGACAAATACACACTGACTACATGATGAGAGGTAAAAAATGTGCTTAAATTCATATAGTTAATAACTGATGGAGGCCACATTATATCTCCTCTGTGTGGTATTTTCAATTATACTAATCAATGGACTCTGAACAGAATTTCAGATTGAAATAGCAGAGCTGGAAGTAGGACTTGTTCATGTGAAAGTCAGCAATTCTGAAGAGTAGCATTGAAATACTTTTCTTTTTTTTCTTTTTTTCCCCTCTAGAACAGAGGAAGGAGGGTCGGAGTTGACTGAGGTAGTAGATGAAGGCAGTCAAGCTAGGGCTGTGAACAAGGTAGGAATATTCCAGAGGACAGACTTGAACCTATATAGGACACATTTTTGTGGCTGAGGTAAGGGTGGGGAGGCTCTGAAACCTTACATGGTGTGAACAGAAGGAATGAATTAGCTGAATAAGGGCAACTCTGGACCAGCCAATGCCAAGGGATCAGTGATAACAATCTTGATTCCTTTCTGCTTTTGCTTGGAGGAAACTGCTATGTCTACATGTTTAAATCAATAGTTCTTCAATTCCAGGTCCTGTTTTAGACTCACAGTGGCAGTCAGGGCAGCAGAAGTTTGATTACAAAGAGGTGATATCACACTGGCCTATCTGAAGATGACCACTTCAGAGCTCAGAAATAGTCTGTGTCATCGTAAGCAAACATGGCCCTCCAAAAAGCAGCTGCTGCTTGAGTCTATGGAAAAAATATTGTGAGAAGGAAAATGTGAGCCATGTGCCTGTGCCTCACCCAGTTGCATCCCCATTTAAGGAATGGCCTGCCTTTTGAAATCCTAGGAGTGAGGAGTGTGCACGCAGAGGCCTGAGTACTTTGTGACATGGGAATGTAGAGTTGGCCACTTCTCCAGGAAGGGAGCTTAAGTTCAGACAAGCATTTAGGCCTGGTTGTTACTTCATTATCTAACTGCTCCAGTGGGAGGGGAATGAACCCAAAAGGACTGCAATACCTTTCAGATGTGGATCCCATAGATCAAACAAAGGTCTCTGAATCCTCCATGATCCAAAAAAGCAATGGAATGGAGCTTCACAATTAATTATTTCTTATTCATTAGTTACATCAATGTATCATCTAAGCAGATAAAGGGAAATGACACAGAACTTAATATGGAAAATACCCAATATCTCTAGTAGACATTGTTGATTTCTTATCCAGCATCCATTCTCTCTTTTCTTCACAATGACATCTCAGTATTGTTCATATGATTTAGGGGAAAGTTATTCCATTTCCAGATTTAGAGGTGAGAACAAATTAATCTTGGCCATCAAAGGAATTGAATCCATTTGTCAGTGAATGCTTTGAGAATGGGCATATGACTTAATTTTGGTTTAGGAGAGGGTTGCTGGAGGCTTCAAAGATAGTTCTTCCCTGTCTGTAAGATAGCAGGCCAGAAGTCAGCTTTTTCTTTCAAGGGATCTGAATAAAGAACGATGTTCTCTACCTCTTGCTGCTGGCTGCCAGAGGAGAAGTCAGATTCAGGACAAAGCTAACAGATGGAAGAGGGAAGAGACTCACAGAGAAATGGAGCCTTGAATGTATCATCAGCAGAACCTCTCTACCTTTGGATTTCCAGCCAACATAGTTCCTTGATGTTTTAGCAAGTTACTGTCACTAGCCAATTTCTGTTACTAGCAGTTGAACACTTTTGGACTGGCAAATCATAAAACTGGTAATAACATGGGAGAAAGAGAAGGAAGTATTGGTTGGTGGGTAATGTGAAGGATAAGTATGAGAGGGAAGACTTGGGGGGTGGGGGAGTGCTGTGAAAGATAAGGCAAAATTCACCTCAAATAGCTGATTGGTACATTTGGGACTCTTAGTCAACTTTTCCCTGTATTTTTCTGAAAGGAGCAATGGTAGGTATCAGAATTTCTATTGCCTAGTAGATCACAGCCAAGGATTTGTCCAAATTTAAAAGTACAGCCTCTGTAACAAGGTCAGATGGTAGTAAAGAGGATAGGTGATGAGTGCATACCAGAAGAAGAAACAGATGAAATGGCCCTGCCACTGGCCTGGAAAACCTGTATGATTCCCTTCTTCATCTGTGTGCAGAGTGTCGCTGTGGTCAACAATGTGGATTTACACAGCTATCCAGAGACCGGGAATTTTTAAAATGCCATTGCGGAGAGATTTCTTTTATCTCTTTGGAGTACATATTTTTTAAAAAGATTTTATTTACTTATTTCAGAGAGAAGGAGAGGGAGAGAGAGGGAGGGAAAGCGCAAGCATGAGCAGGGGGAGAGGCAGAAGGAGAAGCAGACTCCCTGAGGAGCAGGGAGCCCAATCTCAGGACCCTGGGATCATGACCTGAACCAAAGGTAGACACTTAACCGACTGAGCCACCCAGGTGCTCTGGAGAAGGTATTTTTTATTATAAGTAGGAGTTTGAGGAGTATTGAATTCTCAGTGATCCATACTGATTGTCATGTTTGATCTTTTGGTCTAGGTTGCAATTATGACATGCATTTGGGAGATACTGGCTGAAGATTAGGGTAGGCGTGGGGATTAAGGGACCCCCAGCCTGTGGCTATGGGATATTACAAATCTGAATACTCTTTGTACACAGACTGAACATAGAGCTATCACATGGGCCTCATTAGCACTCCAGCTAGGGCCATTTCTAAAGTGCTTCATGTGTTTCTAGGTCTTAGACATGGTCGTGCCCATGGTTCACAGAACCAGTAACTCTTTCTACACTAAACAAACAACCAATCAACCAACCCACCACACATTCATATGAACACATAAACACAGATGTGTACACAAACACACACACACAGGCAGGGTAGGAGGGAGAGAGAGAGGAAAATTGCATCAATGTCAGTGCTATTTACTAAGTGTGTTTTATTATAAGATCATGCTGTCTAGGAATGCTTCTTTGGCCACCAAAACTCTTGAATATCCCTTTCTGGGTATGAGTTTGCTGAAAGTAGTGTTCAGGACTACAAAAGAATAGAAAAATGGAATCCCTATGTGTTAACAATTGACAAAGAGTCATACAATCCTGAGACCTTGGGTGTAGAAATTCCCAACTGTTTTCTGCCACAACATGCATGATGGATGATGTTGACATGCAGGACACATTTCCAGGAATGTACCCATTGTGTCTCTGTGGGTGATTCCAGGTGTCCTCAAGGTAACATGAACACTTTCTCTGCAACTCAATAAAGCATACTGGCAAATTCAGGGATTTAAAGTGACACGGTTATAGAGATAACCTCAAGGCTGCTTCTAAGTTTTATTTAAAAGTGAATCATTCACAAATGTCAGTACTTAAACTATTATTAGCAACAGATCACTTGCAACATATCTCACAACTGATTGTGTATGATATTACACCCCAGTTGAGAACTGTTACCCTCACACATAATCATGTCTCTTTTATTTCCAGAATGAAGGTTGTTTTCCTTATTTAACCCCTGTGTCTGTTTATTAAGTTAGTAGACAGTCTTCGCTTGATTTCAAGAAGTCTGTCCTTAGGAACTCTAAAGTGTAAATCCAAATAATCCACATCACTCCACAAATGTAACTTTGTGTTAAAATTTCTATTTGATACAGGACTTACTGAAAAACTATGAAGAAATGGGATAATCTGAGTCTATAGAAAAAGAACATTTAATACAGAAAACTGGCTTGATAGATGCAATTAGTGCCACTACCTTGAATAGTGTGAGAAGTAGCAGCATGACGAATAAGATTTCAATCAACTTTTTTTTTCTAAAGCATGTTTTAAGTTTGATAGAGTTTAGATGTTGATGGTCCTCTCTGCTGGGGACAGGTAAGAGAAGGCGTTTACCATTTGACATGGCAACTCTTACCTGGTCTGTGGGACAGCCTTAGGCAGCCCAGGTCTCTTTTGTGGCTTCCTGTTTGTGGGAGGCCCTGGGTAGACTGGCATGATTCCAGTATCCAACATAGCTAAGTGATAGTGATTTCTTCCCTTGTTAGTGCATGCTGAGAGTGGATCTGCCCTGTGGTCATCTGTGTGCCCTCTCCCCATCTGGGAATAAAGCTGCCTGGAAGGGAGAATGCTGGGAGAACTCCCAGAACTTGAGTTTTTCCTCCTGTTACTGAAAGCTCTTGCTTCTCATTTTTTTGCTCCTGGTTGACAGGTGGATAAAACCCAGTGCAGTGGAAGTCATAGGAGGAATTCAGTCCAGTCACATACTCTCCAAGTCAGCCAGTTGGTCTGATTACAGAGAAGTGAAGCCCACCCATAGTCTGAATTAATGCCACAAAACATGTTTAATCACAGCCAGTCAACGCACACACACTCTCACAAACACATGCAAGCTCACTCACACACCATAACAATAACAGCTCAATCAAGCCAGCACTGTGAATGAGAGGAGACATTTTGCCAAGCCCACAGTGGACTGAGGCATCAGGGGGTTTGGAATTTGAAACGTCTTTCTTCTCTCTCCCCAACTGCACTCCTTCAACCCCCGGGAGTTGGAGAGTGTCATCTCTTGGCTAAACAAGACTTCTTGATATTCAGGGAAGAAGGGTTCAGCATGGCACACCAGTGCAGAACCTGTGGGATATGACAGCCCTGACAAAAGGAGAGCTGACGAGTTAAGTGTAAATGAATCAGAAACAGATGGATGAGATTTTTGTTAAAACACACATGGGTTTTACAATTAAGGGAGGAGGAGGGTTGGGGGACAGCTTTGGCAAAAATGTCTTGGATTCTGCTGCACCCTATTGAACTGTTTGATGAACCCAGAACACGGCCAGGGTCATCCTTCCATCATTAATGGGTAACATATTGCCCATGACCACACAAAAGCCATGAAGTAGAAATGACCTTAATAAATATGTCCATGCATTAGCAAGATTTTCAGGTTGTGACAAGAATGAAATAGCTCAAATTATGTCATGTGATCGCATGACATGCATCCCTCAAGCCAGCAGTTGACTTGATGCTGGAATGTGGACAGAATGGAGGTGTACCTCCATTGTACCAATGGAGGTACATTCTCTGTACCTCCCTCCCTTCCTGGGGGCTGGGCTCTCTTCAGTTATAATCTTTCACAGGGTATTAAAAAGTGATGCTTTTGAATTCTAATTTGCCCTCCTTTTTGCCACATCTCTTTACTAATTGAAAACTGACAGCAGAAAATGCCCTCAACCACAAATATCTAGAAGAAAACAGAGACATTTGGACAGGCTGAAATACTTTGAGTTTTATGAGCTCTAATAAGGTTAATCAAGGCTCTGGAAAGAATTTTATTTCATGGTGGACTCAACAAAACAATGAGTTTGGACCTTCAGTGATTGGCTGGAGGGGGAGGCCTGGGAGCTGGGGCCCTGATGAGCTGCTGGTAAAGTTGGGTGAGGCCGTGCCGCAACTTCTTTCCACGCTGACGCAATCATGGTGGAACTTGGACCCTGTCTGTTGCTTGGCCTTCAGACTGCTGTCAGTCTCTGACCACAGGAAGTCCTAAATAAGCCCTCCTCTGAAGTTCTCACAGCCGAGTTTAGCCCTCAGTGAATTTGTTTTCTGAGGAGATTCCTCTGAAGTGGAGGCAAGATCCCCTACTTCAATTCTTTATGTCAATGTTATGGAACCCAGGCTGGGGTGTGCTTTGTGCGGATGAGGAGCAAATAGGAAGGAGCCACTCAGCAGGAATAGCAAGGGAGAAAAAGAGCGTTGACAAAATAAGAGGAGGTGGTTCTCCCCAGGTATTAGTGCCAGTGTCAGGTTCCCCACATGCTGGGTAGAAGGGAGACAGAACTCCTTTCCCTGACCCATCAGACATCTTCTCCAAAGGGGCTCTTAGGAAATGAGGAAGGTTATACCAGCCAGCACATTCTGAGGACTGGCTAACACTCAAGGCCTCCTTCCTAACAAAAAGGCTACTCTGGTGGGTGTGGGGGGGGGGTAGGCATTACCTTCACCTGGGTCACATGTGTCTCCACAGAGGTTTAGGGGGAGTGGCACTTTATCTTCAAAGCCTCCGACCCTCTCTCCTAAAGTGCTCCCTGCCTTTTCCTCCCTAAGTCTCTTCCATGAGGTTTTTTTTTTTTTTTTCCTTTTCCTGACATCCTAGGAATTTCCTTAACTTCTCAGGGAAAAGAGATTACACAGTCTTCAGGGATGGGGACAGTATCCAATGTAGTTTTGTAACATGAGCTCTAGCACAGTGTGTAGCACATAGTGGGCGCATCACAAATGTTGCAGAACTTCCGAAACTGCGGCTCGGCTTGCACTTGAAACTCACGCATTGGCTGTGATGGGGCACGAAAGGGCATGGCCTGCCTGCCATTTTTTTTCAGTGCCTTGACATTTTTCTTCCTTTCCTCCTCTTCCACTGTGTGTTCACATGCCCCTGCTGTGTGTTGGCAGGACCCCCCCCCCAACAGCCCTCCTCCGCCAAGTCAGTAAGACCCTCCTCACATTCTCACCCCCAGCAGTGTACTTTACTGGAAGCATCAGAGGTTAACTGTGTTGTGTGTTGTGTGTGTGTCCTGTTCCCTCTCTTCTGGAAAAGAAAAAAGTGTCCAATAATTTCTTGTTAATGTGGACTAAGTGCTAATGGATCACTTAGCTATGTCTCCCAGGTAAGATATTTCTGTTAGAGAGAATGCCTTAAGCCAAGAAGTGACCCAGTGGCGGGAACTCTGGGCACCACACTGAAGTCCAGCACCTCTCCTCCAGTAAGGACGTGGTGCGCGGCATCAGAAGGACATGGCCTTTTGGTCAGACAGAGCTGCATTAGTTGCCTGGCTCTCCCACTTACCAGCTGTGGGAAGATGAAGTAGGCAATTTTCATAAGCTCCCAAAGCCCATTGGATATGAACACTCATCCTTGGGCATCATTGTCATCATCATCCTCATCATCATCATCCTCAGGGTTACTGCAAGGATTAACTGACATGATGTATGTAAATCTAACACAGTGCCAGGCACACAGTAGGCACACACTAAACACAAGTTCTTTTCCTTTTCTTTTGGTTATTCATTTGCTGCTACAATAAACTATAATTAAAAGCCCGGTCTTGCCAGGCACAGTGATTGTCCTACAAAGATGCTCCCCTGCGCTATGTAAGAATTGCTTCCCATTGGCATTAGAGGCCTGGGGCTCTCCACTTCTCAAACAGGCCCCACCTTACCTGAGTAAACTCTTGCCAACCAGATGCTCTTTGGCTGCTGAGGCCAGGGGTGGCCATCCTCCAATGAGTCCTCCTTATAGGTGCAGACATTTCTGTGACTAGTCTTCCACTCTGCTCACAGCTTGCTGGTGTTCCTGAGTAGGCTGTGAGGGCTTGCCTCTCTCCCTGACAGCTGGCTCAGCTCTTTCACAGTTGTGAGTCCAGCTTCCGCAGGGAGAGGTGTACCCCAAACTTCCTCTTCTCAGGAGACGGAGCTCCCCAGTTAGCATCTCCTGCACCCTCAGGCGCTAGCCGGCATTGCCTCAGGAGAAACATTGGTTGGTTTGAGCAGAGGAGGGTGGAGCAGCCGGTGAAGCTAGACTCAGCTCGTCCCCTGGAGTGTGGATCTCCGCTGACCAGCTCACTGCCGTGCTAATAAATATCAAACCCTTCAGCGGGAAAATAAATTATCCTCCCGCTGCTAGGCAAAACAGTCGTGATAAATTGTCGTTTTAGCCAACAGTGTTTAAAGTAAAATCAGTAAAGTGTGAGTAATGATGGCTGAGTCAAAAGTCTTGTATTAAACACAATGGTCTGATGAGGGCGGGGGCAGTGTTCAGAGAAAAGTGAATGCAAGTTTAACTAAAACAACTCTTGTTCAGAGTGGGGAAAAAAGGACTTGGGATTTATTATCCTATTAGTTTTTTCTGTAGGAGCAGCTCTCAGGGTGTCCCGGGCATAAAGTCAAAATCTCCATTTACCAGAGATGTTTAGAAAACATGTTCTTAAAAGTGGGAACTACCAAGTTTTTGACTGGACATCAGAAATATGGTTGAATTCTTTCAGTTTAGAGAGGAATCCTGAGAGGGTTCTATGGTATGGCTCTGTTTCTCAAAGGGGCTCTCTGGAAAGGATTTCTGGGTGAGGGAAATCTAGAGGATTTTTGCTTAAAAGAAAAAAGGCGGGGTGGGTGGTTACGTGACCCTGTTTCCAATATTTATACATTATACTACATAATGTATAGTCAAACCTTACTAATTCCAATGAAAATTAGAGAAAAATTGAAATGAGGGGAAGTTGAGCGTGATGTACTAAATGAACTGGCTTTAAAGTTCTAGAACCATGATAGTATCAAGAGATAACATTTATCATTGAGAACTAAATGTGTTCTAGGCACCCTGTGGATCACTTTACATGAGTTAAATAACTTTCCTAGGGTCGTATAGGTGACAAGTTGGTACAGGCAGGATTCAAACATAGGCCTGCTTATTTCCAAATCTGCATTCTTAACCACTATGTATATGGCTTCTATGGTCAATCTATAAATTCTATTTTATTATATTCTGGCACATAGGATTACTCAAAACAATTAAATAGGTGTGCCAAATGAGCATTGTATGGGCTCATGTTTAATGACAGAAATTTCATTACTAATATTAATTAATAACTGTCACAATAACTGTTGGTTGAGAAATGTGCAAATAGCTAAACAAATGAAGGACCATTCATACTTTATACTTCTTCCCATATCAGTTTTGGTAATCAGTGTTTTTTTAATGCTTAAAATGCTTAAGATGCTTAAAAATGATTTATTTTCAAGGACACAATGCCCTTGTAGTCTTAGTTACATTATAGATATTACTAACTGTAGTTAGTTAAGGATTTGAGGTAATTTAGTGCATATATAGATTATGAAAGAGCACTCATCCCTCTTCCCATCTAAAGTCATTCACCCCCCTCTACTACTGAGTGTGTTTCCTTCAACTTTCTCAAAGGGGATTTTGTACGATAGATCATCTCTTGTCTCTTCTCCATTTTTGCCTTTTCTCTCTGTGCTGGTCTCAGAAAACTATTACTTTTCAATCTGTCCAACATCCCTTGATTTTGGGAACTGTTTTTCTCCCATTCCATATGAATTAGGTAGGACTGCCAATCAAAAGGCTGTGTCTTCTCTGCCATAGGAGGGGGCACAAGATACAGACTGTCTAATCAGAATATCTTGTTATCTATTGACATTGATGATCCATAAGTGATCATAGGTACCAAGCATAATCAGAGTCTTTTTGATAGGGATTTGTATAAATGCTAGGGGAGGGGTGATAGGGAAAGGGAAAAGAAGGAAAGGGAAGGGAAAGGAAGGGAAGGGAAGGGAAAGGAAGGGGAGGGGAGGGGGGAGGGGAGAGGAGAGGAGAGGAGAGGAGAGGAGAAAACTTTTTTTAGATATGTGAATTCTAAATCCTTGTAAGACTCAAGCTGATTATAGCCAGCTGTAATTATATATGAGAAAATCCTAATAATGAAGCCAATGCAGAGGAAATCAGGGATGAAAGATGGAGAGAGCGAGTCCTGAAAACATTTTTGAACAGTCCTCTCCCCCCATGACTTATGTTCATTGAGATCTTAATTTCTGATGATTGTAGTTGACAATTTAATTAGCTGTTATGCCAGAGTACTATCCCTCAATTCTAATGGGATTTTCACAGGCTTCATCCCAATGAGATCAGATTTCCAAACCTAAATTCCTTCCATATCCTTGATGATCTGTGGAAATTACTCCCTGGTACCAGTTTCTATAAGTCCAGGTTCTTGGTTGCAAGAACTTTAGTAGGGATAAATTTATTATTCAGATTTTTGGTTGCTAAATTTAGCAGAAACACATTTATTGAATGACCTCTGGGTAAGTTCATAGAATTGATTGAAAGCTAGAACACCAAATTAAACATTGGTAAGGACCAAGGGAAACTTGGCAACAGAGAACATCCTAATTATCTTTGCATTATTATATCACCCCAGTCAGAATCAAAGTCCTGGAGGGTAGCATCCTACTGTCAGAGTCTAAGTCATTTGCCTACCCCCATTCTTGTTAAGGAGTTTTGTGTTTAGGTTAATAAGGGATATTGTTGTATAGTCTTCTTGTAATATCTTTATTTTTTGCTATTAGGGTAATGCTGGCTTCATAAAATAAACTGGGAAATGTTCTCTGCTCTTCTATTTGCTGAAATAATTCATGTATAATTGGTATTATTTCTTCCAAATGTTTGGTAGAATTTGCCAGCGAAGCTATCTGGGCTTGGACTTTACTTTCTTGGAAGGCTTTTAATTAACAAATCCAATTATTTAAACAAATGAAGGACCATTCACACTTTATACTTCTTCCTATATCAGTTTTGGTAATCAGTGTTTTTTAAGAAATTTGTCCATTTCATCTAATTTGTCGAATTAATATTTCTTCATTATCCTTTGAATATCTGTATGATCCCTAGTGATGTCACCCTTTCCTGAACAATCTGTCTAAAGGCTTATCAACTATTAATCTTTTCAAAGAACCAGCTTTTGGTTTCATTAATATATCACTATTATTTTTCTGTTTTTTATTTCAGTAATTTCTGTTATTATCTTTATTTTGTTTACTTTAGGTTTAATTCACTTTTTTTCATATTTTCATAAGGTTGAAGTTTAAGTAATTGATTTGAAACTTTCCTGATATAAGCACTTAATGTTATGAATTTTCCTCCAAGGACTGCTTTCATTCATCCCACAAATTTTGATATGCTTTCATTTTTACCTATTTAAGAATAATTTTTTCTTGTGCTTTCTTTTTTAATTCACCCATTATTTAGAAGTATGTGACTAATATCTAAGTATTGGGGATTTTCCAGATACCATTTGTTATCAATTTCTACTTTTATTACTTGGTGGTCAAAGAATATACACATAATTTAAAGTTTTTTAAATTTATTAAGTTTTTTTTTTTTGGAGTTCAGAATATGATCTAGTTTAGTGAATGTTCTCTGAGCACTAAAAGCATGTGTCTGAACCTGTTACTCGATGGAGATTATATAAATAATAATTAGGTTGAGTTGGTTGATAACATTTTTTTTTACATTTTATAAATGCTTACTGATTTTCTTAGTACTTGTTTTATCATTACTGGGAGAGGAATGTTGAAATTTCCAGCTATAATTAGGGATTTGTCTATTTCTACTTCAAGTTCTATTAGTTTTTATTTCCTGTATTTAGAAGTTCTGCTATGAGGTATAGACATTTATGATTATCATGTAGTTTTGATTATTTGATCTCTTTATCATTATAAAATATACAACTTTATCCACTGTAATATTTCTTGTCTTGAAGGCTACTTTGTCTGATATTAATATAGCCACTCTAGTTTAGTGTTTGCCTGATCTCTCTTCTTCTATCTTTTTATCTTTTGTTTATTTGTGGGAAAAAAAAAACTACCTCTGTTTGCAGATGACATAACCTTGAATGTGGTCTATAAAAAAATACTTTAGAACTAATAAGTAAATACAGAAAGACAGCAAGATACAAGACACAAAATTCAATTGTATTCTTCTATATAAGCAATGAACAATCTAAAAATGAAATTAAGAATAAGTTCCAGGACACCTGGGTGCCTCAGGTGGTTAAGCATCTGCCTTAGGCTCAGGTCATGATCCCAGGATCCTGGGATTGAGTCCCACATCAGGCTCCTTGCTCAGCAGGGAGCCTATTTCTCCCTCTGCCTGCCATCCCCTCCTCCGAAAAATAAATAAAATCTTAAAAAAAAAATCTTAACCTGTTAAAAAAAAAGAATAAGCTCCATTCATTACAGCATCAAAAGAATAAGATACATAGGAATTACTTTAACAAAATAAATACATGACTTCTTTGTTGAAAACTACAGAACATTGCTGAGAAAATTTAAGGAAGACTTAAAACATTCTATGTTCATGTATTAGAAGACTCAGTAGTGCCTAGATGGCAGTTCTTCCCAAATTGATCTATATAGTCAATACAATCCTTATTGAAGTCCCAGCAGACTCCTTTGAAGAATCTAATAAACTGATTCAAAAATTTACATGGGAATGCAAAGGACCCAGAATAGCCAAACATTTTTGGAAAGAAGAACAGAGTTGGAGGACTCTGTTGGAGGACTACCCAATTCCAAAACCCACTATAAATCTAAAACAGTGGTGAAGAGAGTGTGGCATTGGCCCAAGGACAGATATATAGATCAACAGAACAGAACAGAGTTCAGAAATAACTTTACAGTCAATTAATTTTTTATGAAGGTTCAAAGACATTTAAATGGGGGGGTAGTATTTTCAACAAATGATCCTGGATATCCACATGCAATAGTAATAGTAATAATAATAATATAATCCCATGCCTTACCCACACCATACACAAATATTAAGCCTAAATAGATCACATGTCTTCTTTTTACTTTTAACCTAGTTATTGGGTCTTCAGATTTAAAGGAATCATGCTTTTAGTCCCATCTGACAACCTATGTCCTTTATTATTATTTTTTTAATGTTAACTTCTTTCTTTCTTTCTCTTCCTTTCTTTCTTTTTCTTTCTTTCTTTCTTTCTTTCTTTCTTTCTTTCTTTCTTTCTTTTCTTTCTTTTTCTTTCTTTCTTTCTTTCTTTCTTTCTTTCTTTCTTTCTTTCTTTCTTTCTTTCTTTCTTTCTTTCTTTTTCTTTCTTTCTTTCTTTCTTTCTTTCTTTCTTTCTTTCTTTCTTTCTTTCTTCTTTCTTCCTTCCTTCCTTCCTTCCTTTCTCTTTCTTCCTTCCTTCCTTCTTTCTTTCTTTCTTTCTTTCTTTCTTTCTTTCTTTCTTTCTTTCTTTCTTTCTTTCTTTCTCTTCTTTCTTTTCTTTCTTTTCTTTCTTTCTTATCTTCAGTTAGCCACTGTATAGTACATAATTAGTCCTTGATGCAGTGTTCAACAATTCATTAGTTAAGTGTAACAACCAGTGATTGTTGATGAGCAACCACATGCTCATCACAGCATGTGTCCTCCTTAATACCCATCACCCTGTTACCCCCTTCCCCCACCCTCCTCCCCTCTGAAATCCCCAGATTGTTTCTCGGGGTCCATAGTCAAACAAAGAAAGACAATTATCATATGGTTTCACTCATATGTGGAACCTATGCCCTTTAAATGGGCTAATTTGACCATTTATGTTTAATTGATATACTTAGACTTAGATTTACCATCCTGCTCTTTCTTTTCTGTTCATTCCTTTTGTTCTTTGCCTTTACTTCCTGGAAGAGGCTGTAGAATTTCAGTAGAATTTATTCCTTAAGTATTTGGTATGATTTACCAGTGAATCCATGTAGGTTTGGTGCTTTCTGTTTTGAAAGATTATTAATTAATTATTGATTCAATTTCTTTAAAAGATTTAGGACTGTTCATATTATCTGTATGTCCTTGTGTGAGTTTTGGTAGATCATATCTTTCAAGGAACTGGTCCATTTCATGCAGGTTATCAAATTTCTGGGCACAGAGTTGTTTGTAATATTCCTTTATTATTTCCTTAATTACCATGGGATCAGCAGTGATGATCCCTTTTTCATTTATGATATTAGTAACTTGTGTTTTTACTCATTTTTCCTTAGTTAATCTTGCTGGAGTTTGTTGATTTTATTAAACTTTTCAAAGAACCAGATTTTGGCTTCATTGATCTTCTTTTTTGATTTCTTATTTTTAATTTCATTGATTTTTGTTTTAATTTTTATTTATTTTCTTTTTTTAAAGATTTATTTTAGAGAGAAAGAGAGCACACGTGTGTGTGTGTGTGTGTGTGTGTGTGTGTGTGTGTGAGAGAGAGAGAGAGAGAGAGAGAGAGAGAGGGAGGAGGGGCAGAAGGAGAGGGAGAGAGAGAGAGAATCCCAAGCAGCCTCCCGGCTGAGTGCAGAGCCCAATGTGGAGCTCAATCTCAGGACCCTGAGACCATGACCTGAGCTGAAACCAAGAGTCAGATGCTTAACTGACTGAGCCACCCAGGCACCCCCATTATTTCTTTTCTTTTGCTTTGGATTTGATTTTGCATTTTCTAGTTTCCTAAAGTGAAAACTTTGATTATTGATTTTAGGTCTTCTTTTCTAGTGTATGCACTTGATGGTACAAATTTCCTTCTAAGCACCACTTTCATTACATCCCACAATTTTGATGAGTTATATTTTCACTTTTATTTAGCTCAAAGTAGTTTTTAATTTTTCTTCAAAGAAGAATCTTTGACCCATATGTTATTTGGAAGTGTGTTGTTTAATCTCCGAGTATTGGGGGATTTTCTAGATATCTTTCTGTTATTTCTAGTTTAATTCCACTGTGGCTGAGAGCATTAATTTGTATGATTTCTATTCTTTTTAGTTTGTTAAGGTGTGTTTTATGACTCTGAGTGTGGTGAATGTTCCATGACCTTAAGAATATGTATTCTGCTCTTGTTGGATGAACTATTCTACAGATATGAATTAGATCCAGTTGATTGATGGCACTGTTCAGCTCAACCATGTTCTTACTGATTTTCTGCCTGCTGGATTTGTCAATTACTAATAGACAGGAGTTGAAGATTCCAAGGAGATACATAATACTTGGATCTCTTTAATTTTCAAACTCTTTTTCCATGTTCTGCAATTTTACTGTGATAGGTTAATGTTTGGCCTATAAAATTTATCTTGTTCAGAACTTGACAGAATATTTTAATGTGGGGATTTTTCTTCAGTTTGGGGAATTGTAACTATTTCTTTATTGCCTTATTTTTCTAGTGACATTAGATTCTTAATCTATTTTTCATATTTCAACCCTCTCTGCCAAAACAAAACAAAACAAAAAAACCACAAAACCCATGTCTATATTTTCTTTTTCAATTATAGGCAAATCATTAAGGCACAAATTCACTCACTTGCTCCTCATCAGCAAATATATTGTATTTTTATTTTCAGATTTTTTTCTAACATCTTCAGTTGGCATTTTTGTTTCAAAATAATCATTTCCTGTTTCATATATGTAATATCCACCTTTATGACTGTGATGTTCCTAATTATGCTGAAATTATACATTTTACTCTGCAATTAATTATCCCTCTCCATGCTTCAATTTCCTCATCTTTAATAGTAAGGAATTACAAATAGCACCATTTTCATATATTTCTGTAAGGATTAAATGAGATAATGCATGAAAAACCCTCACAACAGCTAGAGTTTCTCTGCCTGACAAAACATTTCCTCTCCCTACAGAGATCTACTGAGAGAGAGGGCTGAGTAAGTAGTTGCAGGGGCTGTGCTCCAAGGTTTTCAGTGAGAGTTGAGGACTGATGATGTTTGCCGCTGGGCAGGGTACCTGGGTTGCACCTTTTCTGGTCTTGGATGCACTTTGTTCTTTCCATGCAAATTTAGCCCTGTGTGGTATTGCTCAATCCTTCTGCTCTAAACATGGCTGTTATCAGGGACATTCTTTTTGCTATTAACTGTTCCTGGGGGTTGCAGGGAATTAATGCAGAGGTCTACTAGCCTTCTATTGTCATGTCAATACCCCCAACCAATCCTATAGTCAGTTGCCCTGTGCTTCTTCCTGATCTTGGCTTTCCCCCCAGTGTGAACCGTATTGCCTTTCCCACCTTTGACATAATCTTCCCCTGAGGATTCCTACACATATTGTGAGTGATCTTTTCTCTGTGTAATAAATCCCATCTGTCTCTCAGGGAGGACTTACTGATAATTTTCCCTTTTACTTTTGAATAAAATTACATATTCAGAATATCAGTTATTTATGGTAGTGTGCAATAGACCACCTCAATACTTAGTAGCTTAAAACATAAACACTCTACTTAGTTCATGGGTCAGCAATTTGGGCTGGCCTAGATGGGTGGTTGGGCTGATTGTGGCTGACTGAGCTTGCTCAGGCATTTGCTGGCAGCAGCCTAGTCAGCTGGGGGCTGACCGGCTGGCCCAAGATGTTTCAGCTGTGATGGCTTGTCTTTGCTTTACATGGTGTCCTGTCATCCAGCAGGCTAGGCTGGGCTTGCTCACATGGCAGCAGCAGCAGGGGTTCCAAGAGCAAGAGTGGAAGCATGCATGTATGGCATCTTGAGGACCAGACTCAGAACTTGGCTTCCACTATGTTCTATTGGCCAAAGCAAGTTCCAAAGCAAGCCCAGGCTCAAGGAGTGGAGAAAGAAGCTCCAGTTGTTGATGGGAGGAACTGCAAAGAGCTGTGGCCACTTGTACAATCTACCACATTTTGTTATATAAAAATTTATCTTGTCTATAACTTTTAATTTTTTTAATCCTGGTTGTGGTGGTGGGGGGGGGAGCTTTTTAAACATTTCTCCATGTATTCAGTTCCTCATTTTCTATTTAACTCTTTAATTCCATCTGCCATTTATTTTGGTATATGCTGTAAGACATCACTCTAATACATTTCCCTGTAAAATGTCTACATATCTGAATTTCAAATCATTTATTAAAAATTATTTTATAATAATGTTAGAGAGCTTACTTTATCACATATTGAGTTTTATACATAATTGAGTCTCTTTCTGGACTCTTGTTTTATGGAATGCTTTTTATTTTGCTTAAGTACCCCTCTATCTTTAATTCCCATCTATGATAGGTTTTAATGACTAATAGAGGTAAATACTCTTGTTGCTTTTTTTTCAGAATTTTTGTCATTCTCATATGTGTATTTTTTCTTGTAAGCTATCAGCATTTTTTCAAATTCCATATTAATACTGCATCCAATTTCAAAATAATATGGCAGAAAAGTCAATTTTTGTAATTTTTAAAAATACTGTATACTTGGTGACAAATTTCTTTCTATATTTAAAATTTAAAAATACTCAAATTAATATTTATGCTTTTAAAATAACTCCAAATTTCTCTCAAGTAACCCTATTTTATTGTTAGGAAATTGTAAAATCCCTATTGTAAATGGGATCTGGATCTATCTTTTTCTAAAATTGATGTGCTATTTAAATAGTTATTGACAGTATGAAGGAGCAATATTGACTTTAGAATTTATCTTGAACTTTACTCCTTTACCTAACTTCTTTTATAACTTTGAGTCGGTTTTCTTATGATTTTTTTGACTCCATAACTACATGAGCCAATTCTTATAATAAATATTTCCTTTTATATATATCCATATATATCTTATTTGTTCTGTTTCTCTGGAGAACCCTGACTAATACACGTATATAAGCATGTCATCTTCAATTATTAATTTGTCTCTCTTTTTCTAATACATATTCATTTTATTTGTCATAACATTTTACATTAGTAAAAATTAATACAATAATAAAATTAAAATGGTAGTGGTGGACTTCTTTGCTTTGTTCTTGAATTTGAGTACACTATTGAGAATAAAATTGGCCAATTTTACCATTTACTGAACAAGTGAATTTTATTTGAAAGGTTTTTGATGTGGCCATTTTATTGGATTTTTAAATAATGCATTATAATTCCATTTCTGTGATAATAAGCATTTGGTTGTGATGTTCTTTTCTTTTAAATGTTTGATGAATTATATTTGACAGTTAAAATACTAATTAAAATTTATATTCTTATATATTTCTAAAAATTAAAATCTCTAAGTACAATGTGTTTTTTGTTAATTCTCTTCTTTTTAACACATTTTTCCCATCTGTATGTATTTTTTGGTGGTAGGTTATTAAATGCGTACAAGCCTCTTTTTAATATTACATCTTTATTATTAATTTATATCTGCCATTATAACATAATGTTCTCCTTTTGTATTCCAAGAGTATTAATAATGTTTGCTCATATTTTAAGCTTTTCAGTATCTTCATGCTTTTTGTACAACTCTAAGTTCATCATGGATTTAAATAATCAAATAGCATGTCCTTTGGTGAGTGAATTAAATAATTTTATAGTCTTTATTTTATTTGTTCTGTCTTATGTTTTCATAGTTTATATTTTATAAAGTAAGACTTTCATGTTTTTTCCTTCATATTATAAATTCTAATTAATGGACTGTAATTTTTTTTCATATTAGAAAAATTTAAAAGTTGAAGTCCTATACTTACCATTATGCATGATTAATTTAAAACAGGCTATAAACATTCTTAATTGCAGTAGTCATTAATTTATTACTGTAAAATCAGTCACAGTTACTTTGGCAAATGTTTAGTGTTCTAATCATTAATTTAGATCTGTACATTTAAACACAATTACTTTGGTCTCTCTTCTGTGGAGGATAAGACATTTTTGTGCTTCATGACTCCCCCTTTCTTCTATTTGTCATTTGCTTAACCTGAGGTTCTTATGCCTTCATTATTTTTGATTTATTTTGTTCTACTTTTGTTTAAACAATTAGTCCAATTAGTTAGATGTCTCAGCAATATCACTCTCCTTTCGTTTCTTTTTCCCTCATGTATTTACTCTTGTCCTATCAGTATTGATTCACTATCTTTTCGTATTAACATTTGCTTATTTTTTTTTAAATGAAAAGAAGGGAGGGTTGGCTTTAGTGGATATCATACATTATTTTCTGCATCAATTTTTTCATCCAAGAATTCCTTCTTATACCTCTACCCCAGGGTTTAGTGTGCTGGTTGACACCCCATGCGATCTCTGTGGAAAGGGCATTCAGTAGGTTTTCTCTAAGATTAACCTCAAGGGAACCCAGCCCCTGCTTCAATCAGTAGGCTCTGGGTCTGTCAACTGACTGAAATCTGAAAACTGGGTTTTTCACTGTGGTGGCTATCATTAGCTTTCAACTCATCAACCTTTGACTTTTTCAGATTATACAAATTGAGCCGTACCTTTGTAGTTCATTTATTTTGTCCCCAGGAACACCATGATCTATTCTCTATTACCAGATCCCTGCGGGTTAAGTCATTATGATAATTAAATTCACCTTGCCTCTGACGTGTGGGTCCTCCTTGCCTGATCTCAGCTATTCTAGAATCCCATCATTCTCGATGATACTCAGTATCATTAATCTCCTACTATTATACTGGTTTGCAGAGAACAGCCAGCCCCTAGTTTCTCAATTATGCCAATGCTCCTCTTACCAACAAATTCCTTAATGCTTTACTTAGTGAATTGAATGTTCTCTGGGCCTTGCCAGGAACACAGTCAGGTAGAGAGTTCTCAGGTAACTCAGGTAATATAAGCATAGTTGATGCTTTTTTTTTTTTTACAGCTTTATTAAGATTTAATTCACCAACAAAGTATACAGTTAAATGGCTTTTAGTATATTAACATAGTATTCTAACATCCATTTATCACCACAGTTTTAGAACATTTTCTTGCCCCCACTAACACCCTGCATCCTTTAGCCATTACCATTCAAAGCTCTCAAAGCCTCTATCCCTAGGCAACTGCCATTTTGCTATTTCTATAGATTTGCATATTCTGGACATTTTGCATAAATGGAACCAGTAATATGTGGTTCTTTGTAACTGACTTCTTTCACTTAGCATAATATTTCCAAGGTTCATTCATGATATAGCATGTATCACTACTTCATTTCTTTGTTATTGTTGAATAATATTCCATTGTATGGGATATCACATCTTATTTATTCATTGATGGATATTTCTACATTTTGGCTATTATTAATAATGCTATATGAACATTTATATACAAGTTTTTGTGTTTGCTTATGTTTATATTTTGCTTGGGTATACCTAGGAGTAGAATTGCTGGATCATATGGTAACTCTATGTTTAACTGTTAGAGAAATTGTCAGACTGTTTTTCAAAGTGGCAGAACCATTTTGCATTCCCACCAGTGGTGTATAAGGGCTCCAATGTCACCATATCCTCAGCAACACTTGTTATTATCTTTTTATTATAGTCATTCTAGTGAGTGTTAAGTAGTATCTCATTTTGGCTTTGGTTTTCCTTTCCCTGATGGATAATGATGTTGGGCATTTTTTTAGGGTTGACCATTTCTGTATGTATCTTCTTTGGATAACTGTATATTCAAATCCAATTTTAAAATTAGGTTTAATACTTAAATTAGGTTATTTTTCTTTCTGTTATCAAATTATAATAGGTCTTTGAATATTCTAGATACAAGTCCCTTATCAGATATATAATTTGTAAAAATTTCCCCCATTCTTTGAATTATCTTCTCTTTCTTGATGTCCTTTGAAGCACAATTAAAAAAATTTTGTCCAGTTTATCTATTTTTCTTTTGATACCTGTACTTTTGATGTCACATCTAAGAAATCATTGGCTAATCCAAGGTTACAAAGATTCACACTTACATTTTCTTCTAAGAATTTTATAGTTTCAGCTCTTAGATTTGGTTTTTGACCCATTTTGAGTTAGTTCTTATATTTGACATGAGGTAAGGGTTCAACTTCATTTTTTTTGCATGTGGATATCTAGTAGACCCAACATCATTTGTTGAAAAGATTATTCTTTTCCCCATTTCAACAAGGCACCCTTGTTGAAAATAAATTGACTGTAAAGAGTCAATGCATTGTTACACCCACCTCTCTCAGACACTTGAATTCCTTCTAGGTACCAATGTTAAAGAAAAAAATCATTCAGACACTTGTTAAAATGGGTAGGAAGACTTTGTTTAGGACTACTGCAATAGGAGCATTGCAGTAGGGAAGAGAAATCAGGCTCAACTCCAAATACAGCAAAGACAGCTGAGAATTTGTAGCCAACAAGCAGAATGAAGGGATCAATGGATGGAAAACTACTACAAGGAGACATCGAGGGTAGGGGGATTCTTTCTAAAATGACTTAACAGGATTCTTGCAAAGGCCAGGCTATGATGATCAGATAACAAGGGTGGAGGATGAGGAATTTGATCAGATTTCATGAGTGGTCAGATATCAAGGGTTGGGGGGATTCTTGTGAAATTGAGTTAGCAAGATTTTTTGCTAAAACTGGAGTTTACAAGGACAGAAACAGAAACCCGAAGTTGAGGACTAATTGATAAAAGGGCTTAGAGGAGCCTGACTAAAGTTTGGTTACGAGAGAGTTTTTATCTCCACACCAAAGAAATCTTACCATGTTACAACTGTCATAACAAAATTTCAAGTAACCACCATCCCTGTATAGTATTAGGGCCAGCTCTAGGTATCCTTGTCAAACATTGAATCCTGAGTTAAAAGTGAATGCCCTCTATCAGTGAATTCTCAACTATTAGGTTTTATAGTCTACTCCCAAATCCTAACACTCCCCAAATCTACCCCAAACATATTCTCCCCTTTCTTGCCATACATATTAGGCAGGTTCTGCATTTCTTTTGGTGTATAAGACATTTCATCCTTCAGGGATTATACTATCCCTCTTAGATTATTCTGAGGCCCTTACTTTTATTAACAGTTGGAAGGCAATGAAGAGTGGTGGGCGCAAGTATCACCCAGGGAGGCACCTGCTTCACCTGAGCTCATTGTATGATATTCAGGCAAGGGGGAACTTTCTTCTCTGATAAGAAGAGAGCCACTTTTGCTGGCCTGGAGGGCAGAGGATTTGAGGGTTTGAAGATTCTGTCTTTTTAAAAAATTTTATTTTATTTCATTTCAAGTTATTTAGCATATAGTGTATTATTAGTTTCTGGGGTAGAATTTGTGATTCATCAGTTGCATATAACACCCAATGCTCACTATATCAAGTGCCCTCCTTAATGCCCATCTCCCTGATGATTCTCAGTCTTATCCATCCAAATATCCTTATTCCATATTTTAGGAGACCACATTTCCTTTCAGGACCCTGACTTTGACATGAGAGACCTGTTAAGGCTACATATCCAGTCTCCATTGCAGTTCTGCCATTCTTACAATCAGATCCTGGGCATAATTTTCAGCACAGTCTACCTTGAAATTGAAAGAGATGAGAGTCTCTTTAAAGCAGCCACAGAGGCCTTCTGGCTTTCAGTGGATGCTCTAAACTTATTAATTTATATTTTCAAAGCTTCCAGTATAATTACAAGAAGTCAGCCCTGCACAAACCCATTATTATCATAGCTCACATATTATTCAAGTGCCACTGTACTGAATAACTCAGTGTCTTACCTTCTATTTGCATCTCATTCCAACTAAACCCAGGTGAAATCCCTAGTACTTGTGATGCCATTGCAAGCCAAATGTTGTCACCCCAGTTACCACCAGCAGTGATATCTCTTGTGCTTTCAGACCACTGAGTAATCCACCTCCAGAATCTAGTCTTGAGAGTCTGCTTTCTAGGGTCACTCACAGTGCCCACTGTTTTATACTAGGTTCATCGGGATGCAGAACCCAAAATAAAAGCCTATATGCTGCTACTTTATTAGGGAGTGAAATTCCTGGGGGAAATGGGAGTAGTCAGGAAGGGAGCAAGTGCAAATATTAGGGTATATCACCACCTGGGTACCACTTGATGTCAGGTGCAACTGACTGTTCAATCTCATGAGACCATCTTCTGAGGGTTGTATAAACTCAGAATAGTCCATCTGGGAATAGGAATATGGTCAAATTCTTGCCTCATGTGCACTAACTTCCCTGCACTCTGGTTTGGGCATGTGTGGGGCATATATAAATACCAAATGGGACCTATGGCATCTCATGCCTCAGCCACAGGGACACCTGAGCCTTTAGGTAAGAGGCAGGTAACATGGAAATGAGTAAAGGGGCTTTGGGTTTGTGCTTTTGTGTAATTTGCTGCTATGGTGGCAACTGAGTGGTGTCCAAGTAGAGATTATCACTGATAAGGAGACTGGGCTGAAACAAATGGTCAAGGGTCCAGGTATAGGTGAAACTGAGAGGAAATGAGGTCATGAATATCATGTGGAGATACAACACCCATCTAGTCAATATGCAATCAATGTGTCTGTGTCAAAGAATATAATTTAAGTTGCCATTATGAAATGAACCATAGTAAGATCTATGACTGGTATGCAGATGAAAAATATATGGAGTGAAGAAACTTCTCGAACCGAAAAAGGCCAACATTTCAACAGCATTTGTTCTTGAACACGAATGAACCAAGAGATACTGCTTTAAAATGCAGGCTTATATTATTACAATAAAATATGCCCAGCTTCCTTCACACGTTTATATTACTCCTGTGGCCCCATTAAGCATTTGTGTTTCAGACTACCATAAAAAGGAATAATAATGGAATATACCATTTACTGAAAGCTTACCATGTTCTGGGTGCTTTATGTAACTTACTTATTTAATCCTCTGAACAGCCTTAAAAACTACATATTGCTTCTGTTTTAAAGACAAAGAAAGGGAGGCATAGACAAATGACTTTAACTTGTCCCCACACAGCTAATGATGGCAGAGCAGGGATGAAATCCAGAAACATCTGGCCATGAAGCATAGCTGCTGAGCTGCTACTGTGTGAGCTAAGGGGTAGATATACACTGTATTAGTTGGAGTTCTCCAAAGAAACAGAACCAACTTATATAATATTATATGTGTGTTTATATTATATTATATTATATTATTAATTACAATAATATGTTATAATTGATAATATTAATTATCACAATATGTTATATATTGTTATATATTAGATATTATTATATATACTATATTATATAATGTTATTATATAATATATAACTAATAATATATTAAAATATAATAACATAATATAAATATATTGTATGACATGAAAGCTGGTAAGTCCCAAGATTTGTAGGGTAACTCGGCAAGCTAGAGACCTAGCAGAGCTAATGGTGTAGTTCTAGTCCAAAGATTCACAGGCTTGAGGTGCAGAAGAGCCAATGTTTCAGTTTGAGTCTGAAGGCAGGAAAAAAAACCAATGCACCAGTCAAAGGCCATTGGGCAGGAAAATTCTTTCTTACTCAGGGGACTCAGCTTTCTGTTTTATTTAAGCCTTCAACTGATTGGATGAGGCCCACTGGAAGGGCAATCTGCTTTACTCAGTCTACTGATTCAAATATTAATCTCAGTCAAAAACACCCTCCCAGGCACACCCAGAAAAATGGTTGGCTAAATATCTGGCACCTTGTGGCCCAGTCAAGTACACACATAAAATTAACCATCAGACACACCTTGCTTTACCCAGGCCCCGTGTCTGCCTGTGATTCCTATTTTATAGTTGAGGCATGGAGTGGGAGGTGGTAGAGACTAAATGATTTTCCTTTAGTCACTCTGTTAGTTACCAGAAGAGCTGAGCTTCACACTCAGCACTCCTGGGAGCCAATGCTGGAGTCATTTCCCCTGCATAGTTCTTTCAACAGGAAAATTTCTGTTCTATGATGAGGGGTTGTCAAGGAGAAGAAGAGGGGGATGTGTGTTCAGCCTTGTTTCAGGAAGATTAATTAGCAGGGAGTATAGAATGGATGTGAGTTTTGTCAAGGGTAGTAGACAGCTGGTAGACTAATGTTCATTCTAGAGGTTCATTTAACATCTCTAGGTCATTCATTAACCATAGGGGCATGTCATTGTTGAGAATTTGAAGCATAATTCTAGGGTAAAATATTGTATAAAGCCTCTTCTCAACTTACTAACAAAATGGATTTTAAATAATTTTTCTCTTGTAGTAAATACATCCTGTATTTCTATAGTGAGTTTGTTTAATTTAGCTTGGTTTTATTTAGTTATTGAATTGCTTTCATTTTTCTCTTCCTTTTCTCTTACTTAACCTTAAACAAACATGTGTGTGTGTGTGTGCATATACATTTACTTTTAACAGATTGCAAAATTAATTAAAATTCATACTCAAATATATATTGGTACTTAATGTTGAAAGGCAGTAGAACACAGTGGTTAAGAGCTGGACTCTGGAGACAGATCGCCTTGATTCAACTCCTAGCTCTGCCACCTACCAGCTGTGTGGACTTTGAGCAAATTACTTAACCTCTCTGTGGCTCAGGGCTTTTTTCTTTTTTTATCTGTGAGTGGGTTGTATTAATAGCACTTAGAACAGTGCCTGGCACATATTAAAGCATCTAAGGGTTAATAATTTTTAGAATGAAGTTGGCTTCTAAAATCTAAAAAGGAAAGGGGACAGAGATCTTCCTACAGCCTCCAGAAGGAATGCAGCCTTGACTACACCTTGATGTTAGCCCATTGAAAACCATTCTGGATGGCCTTCAGAACTGTCAAGAGTGGGTCATCTGCATGCTTCTGCTTTTCTTGGACATGGCAGGTGTCTGTCAGGTTCCTGCTCTGATTTCTCATCACTTGTGGCCATCACTGTAGGCGTGCTGCCCAGCCTCCATAGGAAGCCACCACTCTGAGTCAAAATGAAAATCTACACCAAAATTAAGAACTTTGAAGTTACCAATCTTGATTGGACCAACTGACTGCAAATATGAGGAGCCAATATGCAGGCATTAGGGCAATAGAGGCATGAGAGTCTTTGTCCCCTGTCCCGGAAATTTAATATGAATTTTCTTGTCCTAATTCTGAATATATAATTTCCATTATGCAATAAATTTGTGTTTTGCCTGCTCAAAAAAATAATTTTTATCATTACTCTATGATAGGCATTATTTTAGATATCAGTGATAGAGTAGCAACTAAAATAAATGAAGGCTTTCTGTTCTTTGCTTTTGTGAAACTCATTCTATTGGAGAAGGCAGCACCCATTCTTATTGTTTATCAAAAAAAAATTCAAGCTTAAAATATTATTTTTGCAACCTATTAGACACAGATGGCATATAAACACAAAACATGTCTAACCTCAGTAGTAATGAAGAAATGTAAAACAGTTTAACATTTTTGCTTATTAATTTTGCAAAGAGGAAAAAATATCATTGGTGAGGTTATGGGAAAAGAACCCACAGCACACCGTTGAGTACAACAACTATTCTAGAGGGTATCCTCAATTGCCTCTATTTCCTTCATACCCCACACCCAGTCCATCTGCAAGTCTTGTCCCCTACTTTGAGATGCTTTTAGAAACCATCTTCTCCCCCAGGGCAAGGCACTATCCCAATGCCAGCCACCCTTGCCTCTTGCCTCTTGTCTGTACTAATGTAACACACACCTAACTCAACCCCCGTTTCCCATTGTTCTTTCGACACCCGTCAGCCAGCCATATTCTTAGCAGGTCACATGATCATGTCACTCTACCCCATCACAGTTAGAGCGCTCATGATCTGACCCCTGCCTGTGGCCCCCACATTCCTCCTCTTGGCTACTCCACGCCAGCCACCTCAGCCTTATAAGCCCACAAAACTGTCAGTCTCAGCCCACCTTCCAGATCTTCCTATGTGTTCTTTCCACCTGGCACACTTTCCCCAGGGGTGGTCCCTGCCCAAATGCCATGTCCTTGGAGAGGCCTCCTGGCCATCCTCTCAAACATACCAGGCCTTATCACTGTACCCTTGCCTGTTTTATTTTTCTTCAAAGCACTCAGCATTCTCTGAACTCACATCATGAATTTAATTTTTCACTTGGGAATTATATCCAGAGTTGCCTGTTTTAGAAATTTTAGTATTGAAGTTCCCTGTCAGCTAGCTAGGATTTTGGTGGGTGTGCTGGATTAAAATGTTTTTGTCCCCCCAAAATTCATATGTTGAGAGCAGAACCCCAAGTGATAGTGTTGGGAGGTGAGGTCTCCGGGAGGTGATTAGGTCATGAGGGTGAGCGTCTATGAACCGGGAAGTGGACCTGACTATGCTGAATCTGCTGGCACCTTAATCTTGGACTTTCCAGCTTTCAGAAGCATGAGAAATGAATGTTTGTTGTTTAAGCCACCCCATCTATGGTGTTTTTGTTTTAGTAGCCTGAACAGACTAAGTGGGTTTTGGGCAAATTAATGGGTTGCCCCACATAATCCACTATCTTACAGCATGAGACTCCTTTCTGAACAAGGAAAGAGCTGGGCAGGAAGTAGGCATTTGACTAAATCAATTAAAAAATGCATGGAGTTATCATCCTGTGTAAGGACAGAAGAGGGAAAGAATGAAGGATTCAGTGCAGGGAAGAAGAGCAAGGAGCCTCTTAATCTCCAGAAATAAGAAAACAGAGATGAATATTTACCTGAATATTAAATTCATTGTGAATTAGCCCAAGTAGACTGATGTTGAACCAACTTAAAATAAAATTACATTTCTTTCTTTCCTTCCCCAGATCCACTTTTATGTTAATCTGCAAGTGTTTTGGCCAGGATCCCAGGGGATTCCTGTGAAGAATAAATTTTCCCCTAGTTTAAATGTGCTCTGTTGATGCCACAGAGTGATACCACCTTGGAAGTAGCTATAGACTCTGGATGAATTTGTAAAATTTGTAAAACTTGCAGCTAGTATGAAAGACTGCTGATGCCATTTCTTAGAAGATCATCTCCTCAAGGTGGCCTAAAGTAGTTTCATTTTAACAGAAATTTGTAAACATCTACACTTTAAAAATAAACTTACACAATATTATAGCATAATTTCTTGTGCATTTTCTGTGCATGGACTATAGCATGAATTCTTTTCTCAAAGAAGAGATTATGTCATTTTGTAATAGTACTCGCCCTTGAAATCAAAATCCTTAGGTGTCTTTCATTTTCCTGTGAATGTAATGATGCAAAAAAATCCGAAGTTCCCAATTTGAATGCAGTTTATGGAGCTGCAATACTTTGGGAAGGGGGCTCCCATGTTTTTTGGACAATAACTGTCATCAAGAATCCCACTACTGTGAGGTATAGAAATAAACAACATTCAAAAAAAAAAAAGCAATATACACATCTCCTTGCTGTTCTGCTTCTAATAGAAACAAGGAAAGAACTAGAACTCTCTCTTACAATTTGTTTTGCATGAAAATGCCCAGCAACGGGGAGGAGGGTTGCAAAATCGATGAACAGCAGGTCACAAGTGAATTGAAAAGAGAGCCTCAAAGGACATATTTCTTATGGCTGATAAGTAACCACCATGTGAAAAAGTATGATCAACTTGAGGAAAGAGAAATCTGCAATGAATTTCGTTTTCTTTCTTTAGAGATGTTCTGAGTTGTTGGAAGATGTCTAGGAGAGAAAGAAAGCATAGATCTTCCAAGAAGGTCTGGCTCCTGGGATGACATGGGTGAAATCCTCTTCTTATAGCGCCCTTGGTATACTTGGCTTCTCTCTTGCCCAGGAGCGTCAGGAAGATTGAAGATTTTCTGAGGTGGAAGGCTTCCCTGGTGGTAGCCTCTATCTGAGGGCGGACCTCGCTAGGGCTCTGTTTATTGACTCAGAGTGGTCAGGCTTTGGCATTCCCTATTACACAAATGTTCCTTTCAGGGTTCAGCTCACATGGCACATTGAGTCCTAGAACACACACATGTACACACAGAATCCCTCGTTTTGCACTGCTGGGGAAGCCCTTCAGAGAACTTGGGCCTTTCTCTCCAGTTCCACCAGCAGATGTCTCTCCTGTGTCTAAAGGACAGAATCCTCTCATACGCTTGTGTCTGGAGCCAACTTGGGTCTTGATCTAATTTGACCCTCTCACCAGTTCTTGGTCAGGGAGTCAGTACTTTGCCCTGTGCATGCTGTTCTGCTTTTAAAGACGTTTTCCTAAGTAAGGCCGTGGAAAAATAAGATGTGTTTTGAAGTTATTTTTAAATATGTCTCACTGGAAAAGACAAGTTTCCTTCATTTACAAGTGACAACATAATGCAATAATTTCAGAAAGTGTTGCCACAAAACATTCTCTGCAAAAGAACTATGTGTACAAGACTTACTTCTGAGCAGAATTTTAGCTTTGTGACTCTGGGTATGTCTAAAATATAAATCTGATTAAGTGGTTCCTCTACTTAAAACTTGTCTGGCTTCTTTATTGCCCAAAGTTAATAATCAGAAGTTAATTAATAATGATATTGTAATAAAATATAATAATATTTAGTGGAATATATGATTTAATAATACTATTAGGTTAATTTTCTGGATTTTGTGATGCCTATGATATTTGTCATCTTTTAAAAATTGTAATTTGTTAGAATTACTTTTCTTATTCTAAATAAATATTTTTAATAAATATTTTATTATTTTAAAAATAAATATAAAATATTTCTTAAATAAAAACACTCATTTTATATTATTTTTACTGGAGTGGAATCTCCAAAAGTATTCAGGCCCCACAAAACCTGAATCCTCCCCTGGTCATACTTCAATCAGAATTTGCTTAGAGTGATCTGGACATCTGCATTCCTTGCTAGGCAAATGTTCTTTTGAGGATGCAGTTCACATGGCACACGGAGACCAAGAACACATACATATACACAAAAAATCCCTCGTTTTTTACTTCTGGGTAAGCACTGTGACTATCCTGTGACTATAAGCATCTGGAAAAACTAGAAGTAGGGGGGGAGAAAAAGGCCAAAGCAAGAGGGTTCCTTATTTATCTTATCTCTCATTGAGAGAGGAAATTGCTTTGTGTGTTTTGGAAGGATGCTTTAACCCAAGTTTGTTTTCTTTGGGGATTCTTGGGAATCACTTTTTGAACATGACCTTCTAATCCTGTGTCCAAACCATGAGCAACCTTGGGCTTCCCTGTGAAACATATACCTGTGTATGTTTCAGACCTCCAGGGGTGTCACAGCCAGGGGGCCTTCCCCTTTCCAATGGTCCTGCCCCACCACCAAGCCTACAGATCCTCTTGTAGATGCTGCCCACTCTTCTCTAGTCCAAGCCAGCTTGTATCCTCCTACCCAGCTCCAGAATCAGTTCCATGTGATGCTGTGGAAAAGACAGATAGCTCCAGGTTCAGAGCCTGACAAATCATGGTGTACTGTGGTGGGTTCATCTTTTTAAAAGATTTTAAATCCTTCCATTGTACAGCTGAGCCCCAGGAAGGCTCATCAGCTAACTTTATGTTATTAGTATTAACTAGTATATATTTTTTTCTATTTAGCTTCCCAGTTTGTGTCAAATATTTCCCAGTAGAGTGAAGCTTTAATAATCCAGAATGGTTTTAATTAAACAAAAAAAGTCAATTCAGCACAAAGGCATAACTGTAAGCCCCCATCACCCACTTCCAACCCCCTCATCCCCGCTAAAAATTTAGGAAAAGTTGTTTTGGGTGAGATCAGTCTTCTGAAAAAAATCAACTTTCTCTAACCAATAATGTGAATGTAAGTGGCTGAAATGTTTCACCCGAGGGTAGTCAGGAGTGCATATGACTGTACTAGTCTTGTCTAAAATCCAGACCTGATCAGTTGTGTCTTCCCAGCCAATACAATGGGATTGACTGCATAAAGTCTAGAAAATGAGGAGCTAAAGAGGTAGAATTTTTCAGAGCATCTCTATCACTGTCCAGAGAAGGCAGCACTCTCACTGGTCTTTGGACCCATTTCCATCCACTCAACAAGGATAGAGATATTGTACTATGTGGTTGGATGGATGAGAAAATTGGGCTGACCCCTTGCTTATTTCATGGTTCTCAAGCCAAACTTCTGCTTATAATCTTGTTTCCCTGTGTATTCTCCTAAAAACGTGCTAACTACGGAAAGCTGACAATTAAAGTCCTTGGCAGTTATATTTTTATGGATAATTAATAAACTGGCATTCTCTCAAGCCTGAGCACCAAGTCTGAGACCATGTGGAATGTCAGGATTGTGGAGTAGATTCTGGATGGCCTATAGTCTCCTCATTAGACACCACCTTCAAGGTGGCATGATCTGAGTACCTGCTGTACTTTCTAGGAAGCTCCTTATTTCCCTCTTTCTAAAAATGTAAGAGAGTTAAACCTTTGTGTGTTTTAAATCTGTTGAAATTCTGGTAAGTTGGGATTTGGCTCACAGGTGTAACTATATTCATGTTCTAAATGTTTTTCATTCATCCATTCATTCAATTGTACATGTAACAAATCACTACTGATTACCATTCCATTCCAGCCATTTTATTAGCTAGTGGGAATATAATGATGAATACAGCACAACCCCTGCCCTCTAGGGGCTCTCAGTCCAGTTGGAAAGGCACATATCTTAAACACATAACCACATAATATCTTAAGTACTGTGGCAGAGTTATAGAAAAAAATGTGGAATAGGAATTCTTAATTGTTCACATAGCAAAGTCAGAGAAGACTTCCCATAGGAGGTAATATTTGAGCAGAATCTTGAGGTTGGCCAGGAGTTTTCCAGGCAGATGAAATAATTGGAAAGTCTCCAACAGAATAAAGAATATCTTCAAATAAGTAGTTCAGTTAGGATGGAATTTAAGCATATGTGCATGTGGGTTGGGGAGTGGAGAAAAGAAAGATGGATGAAGTTGGAAAAATAGGCAGGTGTCAAGCAAATGGTTTTGTATATTAGGCTAAGGAATTTATATTTTTATCCTGTACACTAGAAGAGGAGTCCTTGAAATACTTGTCAGGGAATGTCATGGATCACATCACATTTGTTTGATTATACAGGATGGATTGTATGGGAATGGGCATGGCAGCAGAAAGACCAGTTGGGGGGCAGTCCCCAGGGTCTGGTTGAGGACTAGGTGTGAAACTGAAGTAGTAAACACAAGAATTAAAAGTTGAAACAGACTTCAAGAAAAGTTAAGGCAGGAGAAATGTCCGAGCTAGGATGATTCCCACATTTCTGACTTGAGCCGATGGGGTGCCCTCAACCTCAATGGGGAGGTCCCTTATGGGGAGATGCAAGATGTGTTTTGTATGTGTTGACTTGGATCTGTTCAGACACAGATGTTCAGTTGGTGGCTGGAAGTAAGAGTTTGAAGGTTAAGAGAGATATCCGGGCAGGAAATAAATGTTTGAGGATTAAAGAATGGGTAGTAAGTGAAGCCACAGGAATAGATGAGGTTGCCCAAGAAGATCTAACAAAGGGAGAAGAGAATTGGACCCAAGGTAGCACTCTGGAGAATTTTAACCTTTAAAGGAAGAGCTGAAGAATGAGAGAAGTGAGAAGGGGCCAACTGATGATTTGTTTTGGAATGTTCTCATGTGAAATTGTCTTGTTGATAATTACCAGGACTATTCTTCCTTGACTTTTTCTTTCTCCTCTCCTCCTCCCCTTCATCTTCTCCTCCACAACCACCTTTTCTTTTTCCTTTTTCTCTTCCCCCCTCCTCTCCCTCATCTCCCTTCTCCTTCTTCTTCCCTCTTGCCCTCCTCTTCTCTCCCCCCTCCTTGATGCTCCCACCCCTCCTCATTTTTCTTCTTCTTCCTTCTTTTTTATTTTTTTATTGTTATGTTAATCACCATACATTACATCACTAGTTTTTGATGTAGTGTTCCATGATTCATTGTTTGTGCATAACACCCAGTGCTCCATGCAGAACGTGCCCTCCTTAATGCCCATCACCAGGCTAACCCATTCCCCCACCCCCCTCCCCTCTAGAATCCTCAGTTTGTTTTTCAGAGTCCATCGTCTCTCATGGTTTGTCTCCCCCTCCGACTTACTCCCCTTCATTCTTCCCCTCCTGCTAACTGTTTCTTTTTTTTTCTTAACATATATTGCATTATTTGTTTCAGAGGTACAGATCTGTGATTCAACAGTCTTGCATAATTCACAGCACTCACCATAGCACATACCCTCCCCAATGTCTATCACCCAGCCACCCCATCCCTCCCACCCCCCACCACTCCAGCAAATCTGTTTGTTTCCTGAGATTAAGAATTCCTCATATCAGTGAGGTCATATGATACATGTCTTTCTCTGATTGACTTATTTCATTCAGCATAACACCCTCCAGTTCCATCCACGTCATTGCAAATGGCAAGATCTCATTCCTTTTGATGGCTGCATAATATTCCATTGTGTATATATACCACATCTTCTTTATCCATTCATCTGTCAATGGACATCTTGGCTCTTTCCACAGTTTGGCTATTGTGGACATTGCTGCTATAAACATTGGGGTGCACGTACCCCTTCGGATCCCTACATTTTCTTCTTCCTTCTTAATCCTTGACTCCTCCAAAATAAAATCTAGGGACACGGAAGAAGCATTTCTTTTACCTAGCACATTTTTCTCCTTACCCTACCTCAGAACCTTAATATAGACAAAACACCATTTACTGTTATGTAATTGCTACATAACAGCTAACAGTAAGAAAAACTAACATTATTGAGCATTTATTAGGTCTCAAGAATTATCTCACTTGAATCTCTCACAATCCTGTGGGAGAAAGTACTCTAATTATCCTCATTTTAAAGAAGATGAACAGAGGCTCAGAGAGCTTACACGGCTTGCCAAAAATCACACAACCAGATGTGGTGGTCAGAATTCAAACCTATGTCCATGTGCCTAAGTCCTACATCATATTTCCTTCTCCATTTTCCCATGACTTGCTCCTCTTGCTAATCCTAGTGCTGTGATGTTCCATCCCTTTGTACCCAGAATCTCCATGAATCCTTCAAGCCTTCAAGTCTTAACTCCTATTAGCCTGGGGAAAAAAAATAGTCCCTTCCTGAGTCTCTTTCCAGCAGCTTCAGTAAGACTTGTTGGCCTCTGGGTCTGTTCCAATTTTTTCTGTCTCCAGCCCCCTGAATGATTTTGGATTTCTCTCATGATGGTTGATTATGCCACCAGGGGCAGGTGACCTCACTCCTGAATAAAAATAATACTAGCAAACGTTTGTCCTTATTATGTGTCAGGCATGTACTAGCTCATTTTCACCTTACAGCGGCCTGCAGGTCATCTACAGGGCTTGCTGTACTCACCACAATGTCTTTGCATCTCAACTTGGCCCTGGCTGGCCTTCCAGGACTCTCACATGGGGTCGACTCCCTACTCTGATGGGTCCATGGCTAAGTCCCAGCTGGTCCCCCTCCTGCTGGCAGCTAAAACCTTCTCTCTGGCTAGGCCTGCCTGCTTAACCCCCAAGAATGTGATCTGTATTCCCTAGGACTTTTGCCCCCTACTTCTACTGCTTTTGAAAATAAACACCCCCAAATCTGCTTAACAACTTGCTGACAGTGCTACAGAGTGTCTTGCTGTCATAGACAGAGTAATAAACAGAGACAGCATCTTCTGGCATGGACTGTAAGGGAGGCAGGACTGTCCGGGTAAACCTATCATCCCGATTTTCTGGAGGCAAACATTTCTGGGCTAGTTGGCTTTTATTTTATTTGCTTGATTTCTCTGGCTCTAATAAACTGGGTAACCTCCCAGTGTTCTCATGATCTGGGTGGGATTGGGGAATAAGTCCTATCTCTCAACCCCCCAGGTCCATGCCTCCAAAACTGGAGGATCCCATCTTAGGGAGACACAGAAGTGGGCTGGGGGTTTGCACAGCACAGGATTCATTAATATGCTGCATCTTCCTGTAGCAATAGTTTTACTCCACAGCAGAAATAAAGCCCCTGTTTATGGAGTAGAACACAAAATTCATGTTAATTTTTAAGATTAAATGAGACTTCAGGTTTCCTACTTGCTACAGACCAGATTCCCAGGGACCCTTGCCACTCCTCTGAGGGCAGAGAATTTTGGTGGAAAACTTTGTGAGGCTCTGGCCTGAGCTGAGGCAAGCAAAAGAGGCTAGACCTTGTCAGGTGCTCATAAGTTCTCTCTCTCTCCTTTCCTTCCTCCCTCCCTCCCTCTTTTCCTTGTCTCCATCACTCCTCATCTTGGTTTTCCTTTCTCTTTCCCTGTCACTTCTTCTCTCCCTCCTTCCCTTCCTCCTTTCCTTCTTTTTCTCAGGCTCTAGCTCTCCTTTTCTGTCTTAATGAAATGCTCTCTTTACTGGGGACAGTTTGTCACTGTCATTTTCCAAACTGAAATGAGTTTGGGAATTATATAACTGTCATAGACTCAGAACGCAATAGCCTCCAGTGACCACAGAAGTCTACCCCTTCCACTTCTTAGGTGAGCAATGGGAAGTGACTCAGTCAAGGTCACGTGGATGGTTAAAAGCAGAGCCAGACTAGAACCCAGGGCTCTGGACTTCTGTTCCAGTGCTTGCAGTGAGTAGGGAGAATTTTCAAAGAGACTTTCAACCAAGGCACCAGCTCTCATTTCATGAACAGGTTGTGGAATTTGCAGATTGTCTGTTGTTGGTGCTGCTGTAAGAACAAGATTGTGGTGATGATAGGAGGTGTCTGTTCCAGATTAGTAATACAACAGCTCTTCTGGAAATGTAGGCCTGGAGTGTGGCTCTTGCCAAACTGTAGCAACCAGTGCCCAGGAATCCAAATCCAGCCAAACCAGGGCCAGCTGCTCCAGGGAAAGGAACAATGTGTTCTTTCCCTGCCCATCTGGGGAGCTGGGCATGTCCCCAGGCAGTTCACTGTTAGTTACCACAGCTGCTCCCCTACAAGGGAGGACACTGTAGGTGCCTTCACATTTTTGCATCCTCACACTTCTTGGCAACTGGCTCAATTATTTTTCTCAATAATTACATAGTAAATTGATAATCAAATGCACTTTTTTATTCTATAGGTAAATGCAGATCTCTTCCTTCAGATAGACTCTTGCTATGTGAACCACAGACCCAGAAGGATCCAGAAAATACGTGGGCAAGATAATTTTGTATCCTGCTTTTTCTTTCACAAATATATCTGAGAACTACTCCAAGACAAGTTTTGTGAGAGGAGTTTGGAACATGCAAACCAAAGACATGATCCCTGTTCTCTGGGATCTGACCCTCACAATTAATTATATTCATTTCTTATTGGGGCTGTAACAAATTACCACAAACTTAGCTGCTTAAACAGCATTTTATCAAAGCCTTGCAGTTCCGGAGGTCAGAAGTCCAAAATGGCTCTCTTTGGATTACAGTCAAGGAGCTGGCAGGGCTGTGTTCCTTCTGGAGTCTCTAGGGGAGAATCTGTTTTCTTGCCTTTTCCAGCTTCTAAAGACTGCCCACATTCCTTGGCTCATGGCCCCTTCCTCTGTCTTCAAAGATAGCAGTGGCCAGTTACATCTTTCTCCCATTACCATTTTTCTGGTTCTCACTCTTCTGCCTTCCTCTTCTAGTTGTAAGGACACTTGCGAATACATTGGGCCCACCTGGGTAATCCAGGACTACCTCATCTTAAAGTCAGCTGATTAGCAAACTTAATCCCCCCTTGCTATATAACATAACCTCATTATGGGTTCTGGGGATTAGGATGTGGACATCTTTGGGAGGCCATTGTTCTCAGATTTAGACATGTTCAGAGATGAGCATTAAACATTAGGATTGGTGCCCTGATTGACAGAAGGGGAGGAAACTGTGGGAGACACTGCGGGAGCATGTCAGAGAGCCTAATCCAGTATGGGGGAACTGGTGTGATGGTGGGGCAGCAGGGAGGGACTCTTCCTGGAAAAGGTGACATTCAAGCTCAGATTTTTAGCTTGTGTGAGAGTCTGGCCATGAGAGGGGAAAAAGCATCCTAAGAAAAGGGAGAAGGGTACAGGAGAAGCAAGGGTATGGCAGTATGACAGGGAATGAAACTGCGCTGGAGTATAGGGCCTGGGGAAGAGAGTGGGGACAATATAAAAAACGGGAAACGTTGTGCCCTGGAAAGTCCTCGTAGGAAACAGATGGCACTCTCAAAGGGGCAATGGAAGGGCCCTTTTACCAAGTTTGAATGAGGGGTCCTTTGGCAATTTCTGGGCCGGGTTAAGGGAAAGCAACAAGGGGTGATAAAGTGCTCCAGGACTAGCAGCAGAGTGTTACCACCCATAGGCCTGGGGACAATGGGAAGGAATCACTGAGAGATGGTGAGAGTTATGACTATAGGAGAAAACCACCTCCTAAAAAAAAGAATAAAAACATAGCCATGGTCAAACTACAGCCCAGCGGGGAGTGAGTCAGAGGCACACAAACTCTCATGTCTTTGTCTTTCCATCTTTTAATCTATTGCTCTTGCCTTTCACCGTCAAACTCAACCAGAAGCCAGAAGACAAGGAGGCTGGTGGCCTGGTCCTGGTGGACACAGACTCTGAGCCCTCTCTGATTCACAAGAGGGTGGATCTGGAGGGGAAACTGCAGGGACCAAGATAGGAGGACTTTGTATGTTGTGAATAAAGAATCTGAATTTTATACTGAAGGCCACAGGAAGCCCTCAGAAGTACGATAAGCAGGCTCTTTGAAGCTTTCTGTCAGTTGGTTTACCATCCCATTTCGTATACTACCTTCATCCCATAACTTTTTTTTTTAAGATTTTATTTATTCATTTGAGACACAGAGATACAGAGAGAGAGAAAGAGAGAGAGAGAGAGAGAGAGCATGAGCAGGGGGACAGGCAGGCTCCCTGCCGAGCCAGGAGCCTGATGTGGGCCCCGATCTCAGGACCCTGGGATCATGACCTGAGCTGAAGGCAGACACTTAACCATCTGAGCCACCCAGGTGCCCCTTCATCCCATAACTTTATCTAGCCTCCAGCTTGACTTTATCCCATCTCTCAGAGCCTTATACACTCTTTGTCAGTAAGGATGTTAATGCCCATAATGCCTTCATGTGCTCCTTCTTTCAGATAATGTTTAGATTTATCGGGAGCCTTCAGTCCTGAATCAGTTATAGTGCCATAATTATGTTGTGTTACAAACTGATTCCAAACTCTGAGGCTTCAAACAAAAAGTATTTATTTACCTCAGAAGTCTATAGGTTGGCGATTTAGGCTGGGAACTTTTTCTGGTCTCAGCTGGGCTTGCTCTCATACGGGGGCCTTGTAGCCTATTGGCTGAGGATTCACGTATCTGGGGATTGGCTGGTAATCAAATCGTTTTTGATGAAGCTCGTCTCCCCATGTTTCTCCCACCTCTCTAGTAGGCTAGCCCAAGCTGGTTCTAAATATAATGACCCAGGTGAAAGAGCAGACTCAGAAACATGCAGGCTCTTCACCAAGATCCTGCTTCTGTCGCAACTACCACCATTCTATTGTTCAAAGTGAGTCATGTGACCAAATAGACCCTGCCTTTTGATGGAGAAACTGCAAAGTCACATGGCAAATGACATGGGTAGAGGAGCAGATAAAGAACTGCTAATCATTGTTGGGTGTCTGGGTGCCTTATTTATCAGATTATTTATTTGTTGTCAGAATATTCCACTAAAATGTAAGCCCTGATGGGTCACAGCTCTATGCTGGAGCTCTGAAGGATCTCTGTGCTGGAGGTACTGTGGAGTACCTCCAGTGACTCTTATGTGCTCAATAAATTTTCATTAAAGCCATCAGTGAATGCCCTGGGCTCACATGGGAATTATTTGGAGAATGTTCTTTATAGACCCTACCCTAGTTCACCAAGTCCCTATAAGCAGATAATTGTCTTTAAAAATAAGTGAGCACAAATCTGGTTTCCTCCGGTACATTTAGGCCTGCTACATTGCAGTTTTACTTTCTCTCTTTCAGGTTTTGATCAAGCTGGGTGAACCTAGTCAAAGGCATGAGGTACAAGGAGATGAGTGGTCCATCAGTCAAGGCCTTGTGTCACCTGTTCACTCTCAGTTAGGGACTGGGGAGCTGGCTTAGTTGTACAGCTTAAACAGATGACATCACTGAACTGAAGGGTGTGATGCTCATGTTACGGCCTGAATTGTGCTCCCCCTTAATTCGTATGTTGAAGTCTTACCCTCCTATACCTCAGAATGTGGCTGTATATGGAGATAGGGTCTTCAGAGGTAATTAAGGTAAAATGACATTATATAGGTGGGTCTTAATAGAATATGATTGTGTTCTTACAAGAAGAGATCAGAACATAGACACACACAGATGAAAGACCACGTGAAGACACAGGGAGACATGGCCATCTATAAACCAAGAAGAGAAATGTCATAAGAAACCCAATCTGCTGCCGCCTCCTTCTCAGACTTCTGGCCTCCAGACTTGTGAGAAAATAAAGTTCTATTGTTTAATAGTGGTACTTGGTATGGCAGCCCTAGCAAACTAACATATCTCCCCTTTTAAAAGATTTATTTATTTATTTATTTGAGAGAGAGAGAGAGAGAGAGAGAGAGCACGAGGGGAGGGGCAGAAGGAGAGAGAGAGAGTCTTAAGCAGACTCCCTACTGAGTGTGGAGCCAGACATGGGGCTTGATCCCAGGATCCTGAGTTCATGACCTGAGCTGAAACCAAGAGTTGGATGCTTAACTGTCTGAGCCACCCAGGTGCCCCACACTTCCCTTTTTTGAAAAGGGGCCAGCCAGAGGGAGACTGATTTGGAGGGAACCCCCAACCTTGCTCCCAACACTGAGTCAGAGGGATCCAAGCTGACTGTTGGGGAGAAGCGTGCTCATAGATGAAGCTCTGTGAACTGGAAGGCTCATGGGACCCCTTCAGAGTGGCCAGTGCAGGTTGGAGACAGATGGTGCTGTGGCCCTTTCACGTGGTCTTCCCTGGGGCTTTGCAAGCAGTTCTAATGTGTTCCTTGTAGGCTGATGCTAAATTCCATTCATTAGCAAGTTTTCCAGTGGCCTGATTTTATTGGTTCCTCAGGAGTTCCTCTCTTGCTTTTCAGGCCTCCAGTCATCTAAAATGTGGTGTCTTCAGCAAATTCACCCACCTCATTATGTGTGATCCCTCTTCTAGGCCGTTTAGCCCTTCTCCCAGCTCCTAATAAATAAATACTGATTCTAAGACCGAAACCCAAGAGGCCATACGTTTAATTGCTTTCCATGCTGAGAAAGAATCATTTATTAGTGCTGTGCAAAGCGCTGTGTTTGAAAACTCCAAACCACATGAAACGCCACAAGTTGGGAGCCAGAGCCTAACGGAGAAACAGCCAAGTTTCATCTGAACTTTGTTAGTCCTCATGACCTTTTACAAAACCTCAAAGCAAATATAATTCAGCCCCTGGATAGGCTCAAACTCTGAGTCGAGTCCTGTCATTTGTTTGGTTTTGTAGCAGCTGCTTATAGCACAAATCCCCACTTCTGGTTAAAACAACAACAACAAAAAGATCCACGAGATGGCTTCAGCCCAGTGTGATGTTCTGTTTTATTTTTGTTTTCTAACATGTCTATTAATTGTGAAATTTAAAGCTCCTTTGGAAAGCTAACTCTATCGAACAACTTGTGGGTTTAGAATTGCCAGGTAAATTGGGATTGAGAGATTTAAATGGAATTCTATGAGAAATCAATTGTGAATATGACTGGAATAATGAAAGAAGGAATAGATGGGGTAGGAGGAGGGATGCCAGAGGAGAATAATTCTGTTTTGTTTGAAAGAAGAAAGGATTAGTGCACAGGCATTGTCTGCATAGTGGGTGCTTAGTGAGAATTTCTTCCTGACCTCTTCAGCACATGTAGTCTGTAGTTTTCTCTTGTCCTGAACTTAATCCAGAGATCCTGGACAGAAATTTCACAGCCATTTCTCTATCACCAAATATCCATACGGGCCTGCTGGACTGCTGCCTGGCTGAGTTAGAATGGGCTTGACAGCAAATGCTGTTCTAAGAAGGAGGCCAGCCTGGGGCTCATCTTGTTATAGCTGGACAGAGAAAGAACAAGGAGGTGGCACACAGGGAACATTCAGACTTTGAATCAGACACATCCCCTGGGTAGGGGCAGGTGCCTGGGGTGGAGGCAGACCTAAGAGTGGGTAATAGAAGTTTGGTTGTATAGACTGATGTATAGACTGTAGATGATGGTGGTAGCTTAGGCAGAGAAGGACCAGAGCAAAAATGGGGTCTTCCTCTGACAGGTGGAGCCTTGTAATGGACAGCCATTCCGGTGGTCAGCCCAGATTGGCCTGGTAGCAGGTGGCTGCCTCCACCATGGGATGGAGTTTGGGGGCAGATTCTGATCAGTGTGTGTTAAGAATTAGTTTGGATAGGAAAAGATGTTAACCATAGTGATGTTAGAATAGCAGGAGCAAGAGTGGATTCATCTGGGTTTCAGGATGGGAACTTGGTTCTAATAGCTAGCAGATGACCACCTGTTACATGGAGTCTCAAAATCAGGTAGAGGATGCTGACTCATTTATGACTTGGACCAGAACTACTTAACATACTTCTTTTCTCCCATTTCATCCTCCTCACCCAACTCTGTTCTGCCACATATGTGACAGAAAGGGTGCACTGCGGGGGGGAGGGGCGCGGAGGGCAGGGGAAGGAGATGAGGTCACAGAAGGAGGGGATCTAGATCAGGTGAGGCCTTAACAGGCCACTATAGGAACCTGTGAGGTAAGTGGGCTCCAGCCATTTCACTCACTGCCTGCTCTTCTCTGCTTCAAGGTCCCCAGGCCCACGACAAGTCCAAGCAGCACCCACAAAGTTGGATTGGACCCCTTTTCCTACATTCAAGGTGATATGTGAACCAAATCCAAAGTATTTGCATTGGCAACCTTTTTGTAGATATTGATCCTATTCTCAACAGCAACTACTTGCATTTGCTAAAGTTAATGCTTATGTAACTTTTTTCCTTTTTCTCTTTTCTTTCAAAGATTTTATTTATTGGGGCACCTGGGTGGCTCAGTTGGTTAAGTGTCTGCCTTTGGCTCACGTCAGGATCCCAGGGTCCTGGGATGGAGCCCTGCATTGGACTCCCTGCTCAGCAGGAAATCTGTTTCTCCCACCCTCTTCCTCTTCCCCAGCTTGTGCATGCTTTTGCTCTCTCTCTCTTTCTCTCACTCACCCTCTCTCTCAAATAAATAAATATTTTTTAACTTATTTGAGAGAGAGTGTGTGCATGCGCACAGTGGGGCAGGAGTGGGGGGCAGAGGGAGAGGGAGAAGCAGACTCCTCACTGAGTGTGAAGCCTTACAACTACCACAGGAGAGTCTTGATCCCAGGATCAGGACCCTGAGGATCATCACCTGAGTCTAGGTCAGACCAATTACACCACCCAGGTTCCCCAATGCTTATGTAATTTTACATCAGTCCCACCAAAAGGAACTAAAGAGCAAATAGTATTTTGACCCTGATAATTTTGGGTTTGTATACTTACCCCATAGATATTTTATCTCTTTTTATAAACACAAATATTTAATAAGAATCACACCAAAATTGATGGATTTTTAGGATCAGCCTCTGTTAAATCAATTCAGTTCTTTGATGACATTTCCATAAATAGTTAAACCATTTTTATTTTGTATTTGTTTGAACAAAGACTTGTCTTTAGGATCAATTAATTTTTTGGTGTGATTCATTTATTTTGACTCAACTTTTACCTAGTTGTACATTCTGTGATTTTTTTCTTTTGCTGAAATTATTTCTACCAAGTTTGTTTCTCAGGTCAAATTTGATAAATATGTTAAGATTGGATTCTTCTGTTCACTCTCAGCTAATAAGCATTTTAAATCATGTGCAATTTTAGATACTGTTGGTTTTGTTTTGAATAATTATTTCTGCCAAGCCTGTTTCCTATGTTTATTGTTCAGTTTTTCATCTATGACATATTTTACCACATACAGTTTTAGCCAATGTTAGTTTTATTCTGTGTTATTTTTTCCAGTAAATGTTCAATAAGAAATTAGATAAAGGGCTGCTAGTTGTTAAGGTTTTCTTGGAGCAATGGGCAAAAAGCACAATCTTAGGCATTGGGTGCAGGGCTGAGTCTAAAGTGGGATCAAAATGCCCTGTCCCTGGCCCACCCTCCTTCCCACCAGCCTACAATGGCAAGCCCATTAACCCCTTGCTTGCATGAAGTAGGCCTGTCAGGAAGATCCCTTGTTAGCTCTTTGATATATATGCTAATTTCACCAGTAGGGAGTGGTGGTGGGGGGCTGGGAAGGAAGAGTCTAAGATACAAGTGACTGCCTCATTATGACAAAATTCCAGAAGAAAGCAAAAATTTGCATATCCCTTTGACAATAATTTTTGGTTCAAGATTGTTGTTCACGGGTTCCAAAGTTGCTGATATGCATCCCTCTAATTTATCACAAAACTTTGTGAGAAGCCTAAGAACTTAACAGATAGAGTAGAAAAGAGACTGTGAGCTCTTTAGGAAAAGTCTAGAATTTGCAGAGTTGGAGTAAAGTGAAGGCTGACCTGACTGACCTACATGTGAAAAATGGAGCTTGTAAGTTATATTGGAAAGAACAGGAATGTGGGACCAGAAGACCTGGTTTCTGGTCCCCCAGAGTCTGTTTGCTATCTTGGGGGACTTAGGGCCATATACTTGGCAGCCTTGACTCTCGGTTTCCTCATCTACAAAGTCCTGAACATCTTTTAGGGTAGTTGTAAAGTTTAAGAAGCAAGCACTCTGACTAATGAGAAAGTAAAGTAAATGGCCATTCTTATTGGGTAGTGGTCATAGGCTTGGGAAGTGAATCAACTTTTAAAAGAAAGCTTCTTTTCCTTTCTTGTTGTGTCCTCTTCTCTCCTCTCCCCTCTCCTCCCACCCCCCCTTCTTTCCCTTAGCTGGCCACACCAGATAGTCTTAGGATGGGGGCTCACCACACAAGAAAGAGCCACCTCATTAATCAATTCGTTAATTAATTTCAGTTAATTAAAAATTCTCCTTGTGGAAGAATTTAAATTTAAAAGATTTCCCTTGTGAACTTGAGCAAGTAAGTTATTAATTATTGGTTCAATTTCTTTGATATAGGCCTACTCAGATAGTCGGTTTCTTCTTGTGTGAGTTTTGACAGATTTGTCTTTCAAGGAATTGGTCATTTCATCTAAGTTATCAAATTTCTGAGTGTAGAGTTGTTCATAGTATTTTTTTATTATCCTTTTAATTTCCATGGGATCTGTAGTGATGTTCCCGCTTTCATTTCTGGTGCTAATAATTTGTGTCTTCTTTTTCTTATCTAGCCTGGCTAAAGGCTTATCAGTTTTACTGATCTTTTCAAAGAATCAGCTTTTGGTTTCATTGATTGTGTCTACTTTTTAATAACTATTAGGTAGTAGTTCTTCCTTTCTTTCTAAATCAGTCTTGAATTTCTTTTAAAGCCCAAACTTAGTGTGAATTTAGCACTTTTGTTTTTGTTGGCAAATACATGCAGAAGCCTGCCTGCAATGTACACTTGTATAGTTCTCATATACACAAACGATTCAGGGGTCACATTGTGTATTTAAATACTCATCTCCTAATCCCTAAGGTACTGACTTTAAAGTTGGCTATAGTATTTAATGAATCTTTGTAATATCCCCTATTTTGAGCTTAAATATTTTTTTTTTCTGCCTAAGAGCCAGTGTAAGAGATGGGACTAAAGTGTGCCTTGTCATGAACAGGGGTGTCTAAAATACACATCACATTTCCAATAAGAGACTTACCTCACACACTGATCATCTCTGCCACATCAGTCAGTACTTTTTAAGACTCAAGGGAAAATACTAGGAGTATGTTGTGTGCTGTCTGGCACCTGATTATTGCACTAATAATGATTCAAGTATGTCATTTATCACAGAAGTGATTAAAAAAAAAACTTATATGCCACTGAGTTCCCTGAAATCTATTAAGTAACCATAGAGTAATCTTGATTTTTTTCTCCCAGAAAGGGCCCTTAGAGATCACTTAATTCAATCTTCTCCTTTTATGTTTAAGAGAACTGTGTCAGAGGAGTAAATGATGTGCTCCAGATCACAGAACTGAAGCCTGGTCAGGGTTCCCCCACTGTGCAGCGCTGCTTTTTAAAGGAGCTCTGAGTAATTCTTGTTCATTGTAACTCACCCTTCCCCACGTACAGTTGTTGTGCCTGACAGAAGTATGGGGTTTCCAGCGTTAGCTGCTCCCTTGCACAGCTGGAGTCAGGGCCTGGGACAGCCACTCCTCTAGAGTATGTGCCACAAACAGCCTGTCTTTCTTCATAAGGAAAGTTCTTGGGACTGAACTCTTATATGCCCACTTGGTCCTCACACATTTGCAGTTTTGCAGTGCTGCTTGAAAGGACTACTGAACTCCATTCCCAGAATATTCTAGCTCTTCAGAAGGAATTGTGTCCATAGACCAACTTGTCCATTCAATATTGGCTGGGTTTTTTAAATTTTTTTATTGTTATGTTAATCACCATATATTACATCATTAGTTTTTGATGTAGTGCTCCATGATTCATTGTTAATATTGGCTGTTTTTAATAATGGATGATTGAGACCTTTCCTAAGCGAGGCCCCAGTTTGACCTGAGCTCATTTCTTACTCCTTGTCTCAAATCATATATTATGCTGCAGGTCTAATGTGGGGACACGTACCACATCTGCAACTTTGTTGGAACCTAAAGAGAGGCTAAACCTAATGCAGCCCTACTCATCTTCTCTTTCATTTAACTACCAAAACTGAAGAATATAGCAAAAGAAGGTCTCCTTTAAGAATTGCCCTTGCCAGTCATCTGTGGCCTCCTGTTCTGGCTCTTCTTGTTAGAAACTTTCTGGACAGAGGAATCATAGGCCAACAAATACCAGGAGGTATTCTCTTGACATGATTCCTGGGCATGCTCTACCAACTTACTCCAAATACTCACTGGGCCAATGGGGCTCAGCTTCTGAGTCCTCATTCTGTAAAATTAGCAATGCCAAATTTCTGCTTGTGTCCTATTCATTGCTGTGACTGTCCATTTTTGTGGAATAACTACTCCTCAATGTCTAAATCCATCATTCCCTCTGCTGTAAATAACTAGAAAGGAGAAGAACCTAAAACAAATACAGCAAGGCAGTTTGTTTTGACCAAATTGGCAATTAATTAATTCCATGTGCTGGAAGTTGCAACCAACATCTGCAGCAAGAGCAGCATCTTCTGGATGAACAGAAGAAATGAAAATAAAAGGATGGAGAAAGGGTCCTACATCTTAGTGCATAGGTTTCATGGCTGTGTATCCAGGGACTGATGTTTATTCCCAGGTGTGTGTGAGCAACTCTCAGAGAGTAAGAGCTAACCAGCACCTGTGTACAGAACAGGAGGAGGAAGGGTTTAATTACATGTGTCTCAAATGGGAGATGAAGAAGGGAATCTCAGCACCTGCTCGATTCAGAAAGAGTGGGACAAAGAGCAACTAACCTCCTTCTGTTCATGTAGTATGCCTTTCAAGATAACTACATTTCTAACAGGAGTTCCTTTGAATGTGAAAGAATCCCCAGGAGAGGATTCTTTTCCCATAGTATGTATGCATGAGGGTGACATTGAACTAGAATTGAGGATGGAGGCTGAAAAGGCAAGGCAAGAATATTGAAGAGCAGCTGTGTCAAAACTGGAATGTGGCTAACTATGGGACTACCGTACTCCCTCCCACTAGGTGCATCCCTCTGGAGGAAATTTCTCTTTTTACTTTTTACTAATAATCTCATTGCCTGAGACACACACACACACACACACACACACACCCTCTTCTCACTACAGGGATGCTCATTCTCGTGCCTCCTGAGAGTCATTACATGGTCACTCATTCTCATTCTCTCCACGCTCATTACAGGGACACTCACTCTCTCATTCTCATGGCTTCCTTTGGGGCAGGGATGGTGATTCTCCAGCCTTCTTGGTGAGCCCTACTCAGGCTGTGTGGTGGCCTTGTGCTCTCTGTCCCTGTGTAGCAGCTGCTGTGTAGTAGTGCACAGTTCTTCTTGGGGACATGACTTGTTTTTCTTTCATTTATTTTACTTCCTATATTCTTCCTTAAATGAACAAAATCTTGGCAAATGGCCTATCTTAAAAAAAAGGCTGTTCTGGTTTCCATTTCTAAGAGAATTTTGGCAGTAAAATCCACAGTGCTGGATATTTTACTGCACTTATCAATTGAGCACTGTGCATATGGAAACAGACCTGTCTAGATAAACCCTCAGAGCAATCACTGTTCACAAGAAGCCATTTCGAATGAAGAATTTTCTAACTCCAAGTGGAGCAAAAAAGAAAACTATAAGGAGTGGGCCAGGAAAAATCTGATGACCAAGAGGAATGACACACTTTTCTAGTTCATAAAAATAAAGTCTGGTAACTCACTTGTGGTCAGGTCTGATAAACCTCCTTTTTCAAGTCAGGAATCCATTGTTTGTAAATCCAGACACCAAACTCAACATATTTTAACCACAAATAGGGATTCATTTTAAAGATCATTGGTTCTCTCAGGGAACCCAAGAAAGAGTTAAGGACTCTAGCTATAGAAGTGGCCAGGATGCAGATCGTTCCCCATTACAACCAGAACCATCTCTCTTGGTGTTGCCTGGCTTTCTCCACATGGCAGAAATGATGGCATGAGTTTCCCTTTTCACTACTGTGAAGAGACTGATCTAACTCCCTCAGTCTCAAGTTCAAATATGCAATGTAGAACTTACTGGCACAGGTTGATACAGGTGTTCACCCTGGAACAATCAGCTATAGCAGGAGAGATGGGCCACTAGATTGGCCTAGCTTAAATCTGGTGCCCACCTCTAGGCTGGTCAACTGTGGGGTGTGGGGGAAGGGGGAGGTTGTAGTGTATTTACATGGAAGTTTCCATGTTAACCATGTGGATCAGTGAAAGACAGCAGAAAATATCATAGGTGGCATCTACACAGTTCAACACTATTTGGTAAACTGTCCTTTTTGTGCTTGTTTTCCTTACAACTTTGGTGATTATAGGAAAATAATGTTTCTTCAACTGAGTGTGGAATGGAACCTGTGTTTCTGTTTGTGCCTGGGGGATATTTTTGGCTCTGAGAGGTTAGGCTCACCCTCTGCCCCCTCCCCACCTCCCCACCCCCCCACTCCCGCCCAGAGTAAGCTCTGATGGCATTAAATATTGGCCTTTGTGAGAACCAAATACAAATGGATATTAGCCAATATCATGGTTTGAAGAGTATTGTGTTTCTTCTCATTAAAGGCTCTTAGGCAGCAGCTGGGCTAAGGAAATGCTCAAATCAGAGATCAGCATCTTATAGCATGCTGATTTTCAGTGAACTGTGAGCTGGGATTCATTGCCACACACCTCTTCCTGCCACTTGTGAGAGTCATTGATCTCTGCTGTTTCTATTTTTTAAAAAAAGTATGGCCAACAAGGCATCTTCAACATACTCCATTCCCCTTATGACTCTATACAAACAAAGATTGCCACATTGATATAAACATTTGAAAGCTTCTCATCCCTAACTTAAAGATTATCAGGGTGACTGGTTAATAATTCCAATTTGCTTTATTATAGAAGCACTCATCAAAATCACTGAAAGCAATACAATATGCCAATATTCCAATGCCAGTAGGAATACTGGTCAAGGGTCTTTCATTCTCTAGGAAGAATTTGCATGAACCTTATCACATATAGAATCCTGAAAGATATAGCAGAGTTAGGAAGAAATGCATTGGGAAATCCCAACTATTTCTACTGCATACATTTACAGGTAATATAATCACACTTCTGAGGAGGAAATAGACAATCAGAGGCACGTGAATCAACAAAGGAAAAAAACCAACAAATGGCTTGTGAAAATATTATGTAATATAAGAAATGGTAAATGGTTCATTAAAGATAAAAAGAAAAAAATTGTGTAAGAAAATCAGTTAACTAAAGGAAAGCAAAGAAAATCTTTGAAAGCATCTGTTTTGTGTTCTCAATAAATTCTCAAAACATGTCCTCTATGAAACAAAAGAGGGAAGAGAAGATGATAAGACAGTTGACTAAGATTAAAAGGGAGTTAGTTGCTTAGGATGTAGGACGAGATTAAAAAGGCTCAATGAGATAATAGGTAGTAAATAAATTTAGATGCTTCATACATTTTTAAGTTGATATCGCAAGTTTAAGTAGTTGCAGAGGATCCACTTTTTTTTAGCATATTATGAACATTGGTATTTCAAAACAAAAAATTACTATCACTATTTAATATGTGTCCAACATAATCTACATGACATAATCACTTTTATAATGACCATTTCTGCTTTATAAAGTACTTGAACAAGCTCGTCTTTAACAGTAGGAAATTTAAAATAGTTTCTCACATTTTCAGTTCACTTTTCCTTTCTTCATAGGATTTATACTAATGTAATTTAAGCATGGCTTTTTTTTTTAAAGATTTATTTATTTATTTATTTTAGAGAGAAGAGAGAGTTGAGAAGGGGGAGGGACAGAGAGAAAGAATCTCAAGCAGATTCCCCACTAGAGTATGGAGGCTGATGTGGGGCTCAATTTCATGACCCTGAGATCATGACCTGACCCAAAATCAAGAGTCATATGCTTAACAGCTGAGTAACCCAGGCATCCCTAAGCATGGGGTTTTTAAATTAATCATATTTGCAATTCCAGAAATATGAATGTACATTTAAACTTAAACTTTAAAAAAATTTCTATGACCATAGGCTCTAAGGGTTACACAAATTTCTTCCAGTTTGAGCTAACATTAAATTTTTGGTATTCAACTGATCAAAATAATACAAATGAATCATACATTGTGATAGTTATTAACCATAAGAAGTACATGGTTTTATTGAGAATGCAGTTCTTTATTTTAAAAGATTCTATTTATTTACTTGAGAGAGAGCAAGAGAGAGTGAGCATGAGACAGCACAGGGAAAGGGAGCACAGAGGCAGAGGGAGAAGCAGACTCTCCGTTGAGCAGGGAGCCCGACGTGGGGCTCAATCCCAGAACCCTCGAATCATGACCTGAGGCAAAGGCAGATGCTTAGCCAACTGAGTCACCCAGGTGCCCCTGAGAATGCAGTTCCTAATGAGATGGTTAGGGCTATTTATCTTTTGGTCAATCAGTTCATATGATCATGAATGAATATTACTTATTGTTAGAATGATATATGAGTCAGCATCCATTTTGTTCTTTTTTTTATTTGCATAGATGAAAATGAGAATTCTTATTCACATAAATAAGAATACAAGGAATTTTGCTATAGAAATGCCATGTATTCTTTGACTTCCTTCTGACTTGTACACCAAAAATCATAGAGCTACCAAATATAAAGTTATTTAAATTATTTAGCAGTTGATGAAAAAGTTTTCTTATAATTTTGTTGAAAACAGAGAATCAGAAATCATGTGACATGCAACAATATGTGCTACCCAGTTGCTAGAGTCTTTCCCTTTGTCAACATCTACACCAGTTTTTCAAATTGTCCCTTTGTCACCCCAGAGGCTTTTAAACCCTAGGCCAAAGCACCTGTTTCCATTACTATTGCTACATAACAAATCACTCCAAAACTCTGAGGCATAAAGCAACCATTTTGTTATGTTTACAGATTTCTGTGGGTCAGGAACTTGGTCAGGGTGTAGTAAGGTATTGCTCCTTCTCTGTGATGTCTGGGACCTCAGCTGGGGTGAGTCTTAAGCCTTGGGACTAGAATTATCTGGAAGTTCCTTCACTTATATGTCCAGTGCCTGGACTGGAGGACTTAGGGCTGAGCTCAGCCAGAACTGTCCATCAGAGGGCCCATAGCCTCTCATGTAGTTTGGGCTACAGCATCATGGCCTCAAGAGTTCTTATAGGACTAAGGCTTCCAGGGTCAGTATTCCAGTAAACAAAACAGAAGTTGCATTGTCATGCATAACCTGGCCTTGGAAGTCATATAACGCCCCTTCTGCTATACTGTATTGGTCAAAGCAGCCATAATCTAGCTCAGATCTAAGAGGAGACATAGACTCCACCTCTCTGGGGAAAGAGGGTCAAAGAACTTGCAGCCATCTTTAAAAAGATTTTATTTATTTATTTGAGAGAGAGAGAGAGAGAGAGAGAGAGAGAGAGCATGAGCGAGCATGAGCAAGCATGAGCAGGGGGAGAAGGGGCAGAGGGAGATGGAGAAGCAGACCTCCTGCTAAGCAGGGACCCTGACACAGAGCTCCATCCCAGGACCCTGAGATCATGACCTGAGCCAAAGGCTGATGCTTAACTGACTGAGCCACCCAGGCACCCCATGGCAGCCATTTTTAAAACTGCCACAGTACCTAACTAAGATTTGGATGAGTGAGAGATATAAGTTTCTTTTCTAATGTGGGAAAAAGACAATTGTGAAAGGAAAGAAGCTCATGATGTCTTGATGGTATGTCTTTTCCTAGGTAGATCAATTTTAAGAAAATTTACATGTAGAAGCTGAACATCTGGAAATTGATTTCTTTAAAGATATCCACCTTCTATATGTACATTGGAAAATCTTTCTATACAAACAGGGGTATGAAAACTTCAGTTTGAATATCATTGCTACAGGGTTTGGTATTGTCAAAGCTGATTTAAGTGTATTCTAGAAACATTTTAAAATTATACAAACATCTCACCATCAAATAAATAGCAGTAACAATAAACCCCAATAACAATAACAACAACGACACAAAAATTGCTTTAAAAATAAGAGAAAAAAGAATGAAACATGGTATTTGATTTCTCTTTTGCAATACAAAAAACTGGATAACAAGACTTAAAATGAAATGGTCGACTTAAGAATTCTGTATTCAGCAAATTTTTATGTGAACAAAATTCCAAGATAAGAGCTCAGAAAATACATAATTTATGTATCTTCCTGACATAAACACTTCAAAACACTAATAGAAGATGTGCTTGAACTAATCAAGTGAGCATAAGTGAGTAAAATCTCAAGAAGAGGGGTATTAGGGATGATGACTTTGGTAGTGGCTGAATAGCTTTTGGATCTTCCCGAATCCCTATGTATAAACAGATGGAGCATAGATCATGAAAGAAGATTTGCAGATATTATTTATAGCAAAATCAGCTGTTAAGATATCTTCAAAAATCAAATGTGAGAAGGGGCGGAGCAAGATGGCGGAGGAGTAGGAGACCTGGATTTCGTCTGGTCTCAGGAATTCAGCTGAATAGGGATCAAACCATTCTGAACACCTACGAACTCAACAGGAGATTGAAGAAGAGAGTAGCAACAACTCTCTGAACAGAGAAGCAACCACTTACTGGAAGGTAGGACGTGCGGAGAAGTGAATCCGAGGCGATATTCGGGAGGATAGACGGTGGAGGAGGGGTAACATTATATCATGATATAATGTTACCTTTTATGAGGCCAGCATTACCTTGATCCCAAAACCAGACAAAGACCCCATCAAAAAGGAGAATTACAGACCAATATCCTTGATGAACATGGATGCAAAAATTCTCACCAAAATACTAGCCAATAGGATCCAACAGTACATTAAAAGGATTATTCACCGTGACCAAGTGGGATTTATCCCTGGGCTGCAAAGTTGGCTCAACATCCGCAAATCAATCAACGTGATACAATAGATTAACAAAAGAAAGAACAAGAATCAGATGATCCTCTCAATAGATGCAGAAAAAGCATTTGACAAAGTACAGCATCCTTTCTTGATCAAAACTCTTCAGAGTATAAGGATTGAGGGTACATACCTCAATATCATAAAAGCCATCTATGAAAAACCTACAGCGAATATCTTTCTCAATGGGGAAAAACTGAGAGCTTTGCCCCTAAGGTCAGGAATGTGGCAGGGATGTCCACTAACACCACTGCTATTCAACGTAGTATTAGAAGTCCTAGCCACAGCAATCAGACAACAAAAAGAAATCAAAGGCATCCAACTCGGCGAAGAGGAAGTCAAACTCTCACTCTCTGCAGATGATATCATACTGTATGTGGAAAACCCAAAGGACTCCACCCCAAAACTGCTAGAACTCATACAGGAATTCAGTAACGTGGCAGGATATAAAATCAATGCACAGAAATCAGTGGCATTCCTATACACCAACAACAAGACAGAAGAGAGAGAAATCAAGGAGTCGATCCCATTTACAACTGCACCCAAAACCATAAGATACCTAGGAATAAATTAAACCAAAGAGGCAAAGAATCTATACTCAGAAAACTATAAAATACTCATGAACAAAATTGAGGAAGACACAAAGAAATGGAGAAACGTTCCATGCTCATGGATTGGAAAAATAAACATTGTGAAGATGTCAATGCTACCTAGACCAATCTACACATTCAATACAATCCCCATCAAAATGCCATCCACTTTTTTCAAAGAAATGGAACAAATAATCCTAAAATTTGTATGGAACCAGAAGAGACCCCGAATAGCCAGAGGAATACTGAAAAGAAAAGCAAAGCTGGCGGCATCACAATTCTGGACTTTCAGCTCTATTACAAAGCTGTCATCATCAAGACAATATGGTACTGGCACAAAAACAGACACATAGATCATTGGAACAGAATAGAGAGCCCAGAAATGGACCCTCAACTCTATGGTCAACTCATCTTCGACAAAGCAGGAAAGAATGTCCAATGGAAAAAAGACAGTCTCTTCAAAAAATGGTGTTGGGAAAATTGGACAGCCACATGCAGAAGAATGAAACTGGACCATTTCCTTACACCACACACAAAAATAGACTCCAAATGGTTGAAAGACCTAAACGTGAGACAGGAGTCCATCAAAATCCTAAAGGAGAACACGGGCAGCAACCTCTTCGACCTCAGCCACAGCAACTTCTTCCTAGAAACATCGCCAAAGGCAAGGGAAGCAAGGGCAAAAGTGAACTATTGGGATTTCATCAAGATAAAAAGCTTTTGCACAGCAAAAGAATCAGTCCACAAAACCAAAAGACAACCGACAGAATGGGAGAAAATATTTGCAAATGACCTATCAGATAAAGGGCTAGTATCCAAAATCTATCAAGAACTTATCAAACTCAACACCCAAAGAATAATCCAATCAAGAAATGGGCAGAAGACATGAACAGACATTTTTCCAAAGAAGACATCCAAATGGCCAACAGACACATGAAGAAGTGCTCGACATTGCTCATCACGGAAATCCAAATCAAAACCTCAATGAGATACCACCTCACACCAGTCAGGATGGCTAAAATTAACAAGTCAGGAAACGACAGATGTTGGCGGGGATGTGGAGAAAGGGGAACTCTCCTACCCTGTTGGTGAGAATGCAAGCTGGTGCAACCCCTCTGGAAAACAGTATGGAGGTTCCTCAAACAGTTGAAAATAGAGCTACCATACGATCCAGCAATTGCACTACTGGGTATTTACCACAAAGATACAAATGTGGGGATCCGAAGGGGTATGTGCACCCCAATGTTTATAGCAGTAATGTCCACAATAGCCAAACTGTGGAAAGAGCCAAGATGTCCATCGACAGATGAATGGATAGAGAAGAAGTGGTATATATACACAATGGAATATTATACAGCCATCAAAAGGAATGAGATCTTGCCATTTGCAACGATGTGGATGGAACTGGGGGGTGTTATGCTGAGTGAAATAAGTCAATCAGAGAAAGACATGTATCATATAACCTCACTGATATGAGGAATTCTTAATCTCAGGAAACAAACTGAGGGTTGCTGGAGTGGTGGGGGGTTGGGAGGGATGGGGTGGCTGGGTGATAGACATTGGGGAGGGTATGTGCTATGGTGAGTGCTGTGAATTATGCAAGACTGTTGAATCACAGATCTGTACCTCTGAGACAAAGAATTCAATATATATTAAGAAAAAAAAAAGAAGAAGAAGAAGCTAGGAGGAGGGGAAGAATGAAGGGGAGTAAATTGGAGGAGGAGATGAAACACGAGAGACGATGGACTCTGAAAAACAAACTGAGGGTTCTAGAGGGGAGGGGGTGGGGGGATGTGTTAGCCTGTTGATGGGTATTAAAGAGGGCACATTCTGCGTGGAGCACTGGGTGTTATGCACAAACAATGAATCATGCAACGCTACATCAAAAACTAATGATGTAATGTATGGTGATTAACATAATAATAAAAATTTAAAGATAAAAAAAATCCTAAAAGCATACAAGGAAGAGATTACAGGAAAGTCTGGATAGGGTTGTTTTTTGGAGGGGAAGCTAGCAACCCTAATTGGAATGGGACACATGCAGGGTTTTTTGGGATATTTGGGAAGATTCTGTTTCAATTTTGAGTCTTAAACACTGATACATAGAAAAATATAAGCTAAAATATGTATATTTTAAAAATATAGAAGTAACTACGATAATAATTAAAATTTTCCTTTCTTTCCAATTTATTAAAAAGCAAAAGAATCAATCAAACAAAACTACAGAGTCCTTAAAATAAAATATAGAACAGAAAGGAAAGAGCAGGGATAAATAAAAGAGATAGCATAATATGAGATCACAGATGACCAAACATATAGAGCAAGGCAAAAGGGCCCACAGTGACCACTGGCTGAATGCAAACAGGCTCATTAAGCGACCCACCTCGAAATAGCCACATTCCCTAACTGACCAGTTACAATTAGGCACAGTTCCTAAGAATACCAACAAAGGGAAAATTCCATACACCCCCATACTCCCTCACTCCGCACTATAAATGTGGCCCTTCACTACAGCCTCCTCACAGACAGTCTCTCCTTTGCTGTCCTACCCACTGCTCCCTTGCAGTGTGTTCAGTAAACTTTTATCTCTTTTGTTTTGTCTTGGGTGAATTCTTTCACCTCCTATGCCGCTGTCCCCCACCCAAATGGGATGCCCCACATTTGGTGGTGCCCATCTGATTGGAGCACCCCACAAAACATAATAGTTTTTAAATAAAGTAAATTTATGGACTTCCCATGTTAATAGACAAAGGTGTCATTTTACTTTATTTTATTTTTAAAGATTTTATTTATTTATTTGAGAGACGAGTGAGAGAGAGAGAAAGCACGAGAGGGGGGAGGATCAGAGGGAGAAGCCAACTCCCTGCTGAGTGGGGAACCTGATGCGGGGCTTAATCCTGGGACTCTGGGATGATGACCTGAGCCAAAGGCAGATGCTTAACCAACTGAGCCATCCAGGTGCCCCCTAAGGTGATCATTTTAGATCAATACACAAAACTGGATTTTGTGCTATTTTTAGGAAACACAGTGTATTATACAGGGTTCTCCAAAGAAACAAGACCAACAGGGTTTGTGTGTGTGTGTGTGTGTGTGTGTGTGTGTGTATAAGGAGAAACTGACCAATCCAAAATTATAGAGGAAGATTTTAATATACTTCTCTCAAAAAGTAATAAACAAATAAAAAATTTAGTTAGGGTGTAGAAGATTTGAAAAATATTACCATGTCAGTTCCAGTGGACACATATAGAAAACTAGGATACACATATTATTTCAAAATGCATGTAAAACATTTAAAAAATTATTTAGTTCTACTTGTTTCTTTTGGTGTTGAGTTGTATAAGTTCTTTATATATTTTAGATATTCACCCCTTATTGGATATATCATTTGCAAATATCTTCCATTCAGTAGGTTTCTAGACCACAAAGTTAAATTTCATCAGCTATTAAATAATTAATAAAAACAACAGTTTATGACTATGGTGTAATAAAATTGTAAATCAATATGAAAATAGTTTAAAACCCCATAGAAATAGAAACTAAAATTATACTTCACAATAATTAATGGACCAAATAAGTAATCATACAGGAAAATTATTTAGAACTGAACAAGTGATAAGAAAATCCTACTAATAAAAACTGATGACACTACAGAGGGAAATTTATAGTATCAAGTGCATATGTCAGAAAAAGGACTGAAAATTAACTGGCCAATCATTCAAGTAAAAATTTAGAAAAAGAATAATAGAATAAATCCAAAGAAATTAACTTAAGAAAATAATTTTTAAAAGGGTTAGACATTTATTAAATAGGAAACTACGCACTGGTTTGAAAATTGACAAACAATTGGCGAGACTGATTAAAAAAAGAGAAATATATAAATAAACACTGGGCGCCTGGGTGGCTCAGTCGGTTAAGCGGCTGCCTTCGGCCCGGGTCATGATCCCAGGGTCCTGGGATCGAGTCCCGCATCGGGCTCCTTGCTCAGCAGGGAGCCTGCTTCTCCCTCTCTCTCCCTCTGCTTGTGCTCTCTCTGTCAAATAAATAAAATCTTTAAAAATAAATAAATAAATAAATAAATAAATAAATAAACACTATTAGGAAGAAATAGGGACTGCAACTAGAGAAGGATAGGGGTTTCAAAAATCATAAGGAACTTTGTGCCAATAAATTTGAAAATAAGGACAATTTCTTCTAGAAACATATAAATGATTAAAATGGAATTAAGAAACATAAACACCCTGGATATATTTATAATCATTAAGTAACTTAATAGTCAAAATTTTACCCATAGTATTATTTATCTATATTTACTATATAATACATATTTATTATTATATGAGTGTTTTCCAGAGAAACAGAACCAGTAGGATGTGTGCATGTGTGTGTGTGTATGCACGTGTGCACGCATGCACAGTTATTAAATATAAGGAATTGACTCACGCAATTCAGAAGGCTGGCAAGTTCCAACCGAGGTCTGCAGTCAGCTAGCTAGAGACCCCAGAGGGCAGATGTGTAGTTTCAGTCCAGAGGCCTGAGAAACAGGAAAGGTGATGGTATAAATTCCAGTCTAGAAAGCAGGCTAGAGGGGCACCTGGGTGGCTCAGTCCATTAAGTGTCTGACTCTTGATCTCAGCTCAGGTCTTGATCTCAGAGTTGTGAGTTCAAGTCCTGTGTTGAGCTCCATGCTGGGTGTGGAGCCTACTTAAAATAATAATAATAACAACAACAATGACAATAATAATAATAATAACAACAACAACCAGGCTAGAGACCCAAGAGCTGATGTTGCAGTCCAAAAGCAGGACAAGACCATTGTCCCAGCTCAGGTAGGAGGAGTTCCCTCTCATTCAGTCTTTTTTTTCTATTCAGCTCCTCAACTGATTGAATAAGGCCCACCCACATCAAGGAGAACCATCTATTTCACTCAGTGTACTAATTAAAATGTTAATTTCATCCAGAAACGCCCTTACAGACACACCCAGAATAATGTTTCGCCAAATGTCTGAGCACTCTGTGACTCAGTCAGGCTGACACATAAAACAAACCATTACAGTTATTTATTTTACTCATAGTATTATTTATACTTAGATCTAAGATAACTTATAGAAAAACTATTAGATCAAATAAGAGACTTCAGCCAAGTCAGTGGACATTGGATCCACATACAAAAATCAGTATTTATATACACTAGCAGCAGCCAATTAGAAAATGTAATGAAAAGAAAGATCATATTCACAGCTACAGGAATTGTAAGGTATTTTCAAATAAGTAAAAAAAAGAAAGTAAGATTTTTATGAAGAAAATTTATTGAAGGATGTGAAAGAAAATACACATAAAGAGTAATATACTATATATATAGATAGATAGGAAGAGTCACTTTTCATAAAGAAATGTGTAAGTTCACTGCAATTCCAACCTCAAAAAATCAATGGGATTTTTCATGAAATTGAGCAATTGATCCTAAAATTTTTTAGAAAAAGTAAAGGTCCAGGTCATTCTAATCATGAGAAAAACCTCAGAAAACTTTCAATAGAGACATATCGTACAATATGCCTGATAAGTATTCCTCAAAATTGTCAAGGTCATCAAAAACATGGAAAGTCTGTCATCATATGTTATTAATATGTTGTACACCTGAAACTAATGTAACATTGTATGTTAATTACATTTCAGTAAAAATGTAAAAACAAAACATTCACTGCTGCCTGAGGTAACTACAAAAAATAATTGGAGAAAAAAATAAAACCAAACCGTTATTAAAAAAACAGCAAAACAAAAACAAAAACAAGGAAAGTCTTAGAAACTGTCATAGCCAAGAGGAACCTAAGGAGACATGATGACTAAATGTGATATTGTATCCTGGATGAGATCCTGGAACAAAGAAAGGACATTAGGTAAAAACTAAGAAAGTCTGAATAAACTATGAATTTTACTTAATAATAATGTATCGATATTGGTTCACTAATTTTAACAAATGTGCCATACTAATGTAAGTTGTTAATAACAGGGGAGACTGTTAGGTGTGTTGGGGGGTAACACTGGAACTTTCTGTACTATCCGCTCAATTTTTCTATAAATCTAAAACTTTCTAAAAACAAAGTTTATTTTAGGAATCAAAGTCCAAGAATAGGCAGGAAGAAGGAAAAGGAAGGTAGACTCACCACCATACTAATATACCAAACTAAGGAACTAGAAATAGCCACATTCTGGGGATTTGATATATGACAGACATACCGCTAAAAAGCAATGGGATGGAGGAATATTATGTCATAAATGGTGCTAGACAATTTAATCTCCATATGGGAAAAAAATTACATCTTAACCACATAACACACACAAAAATAAATTCCACGTTCACTAAATGTGAGAAGTAAAGTTTGTAACTTTTAAATGAAGATGTAGGAGAATATCTTCATGATGTTGAAGATAGGGGAGAATTTCGTAAATGTGACACAACAGGCACAACCATAAAAGAATGTTTTTAATACATTAAAAAGTTATACATTAATTTTATATAAAAAATCTGTAAAACAAAAGAAACAATAAAATTGAAACCAATGCCACAAACTAGAAAACGTTTGTGATGCACTAAGAAAAAACTGATATACAGATAGTAAAGCAATTGTGTATATAATTTGGACAAAAACGTTGTACATGTGCCCAGACATATACAAATGTATACAATATTGTTTGTAATATCAAAATTACATACTCAGCTTAAATGTCAAATGCTAAGAGAATGGATGTATAAAACTTATTTTATATAGTCAAATATTTATTATATAGCAATTGAAAAGGATGACTTAAGACTTCACGTATAACACACATATAGCTTGAAAGCATAAACTTGAGTGAAAATTACAATTAAAACATATTTAATATTATGCCACCAATATACACACGTAACAATATTGTCAAAAAAGTAGAAAACATGGGCAAGATGGACAAATAATAATATTTATAATTGTGGTTATAATTAGATAAAGCTATAATAAAGGTTCAACTATATCTGTAATGCTTTATCTCCTTTAGAAAAATATCTGGATCAACTATGGCAAAAATAATAACATTTAAAAATCCAGATGGTCGTTAAATGAATTTTTGATGCATCATTCTTTGTAGTTTTTTTGTATTTATAAACATCTCATGGTAAATATACCTTTGATGAAATCCGTTTAAACATCTTCAACAGAAGCAAATGCTTTGACCATTAAGATGGATCCACACAAAGTGGTTTTCATTAACATTTGCTGACCTTGGGAACTACTGAGGCAAAGAGGACCATGGGTTGAACAGTTTAATTCCTGAGCAATGTGGTTGTCATCCCCACCTGGGGAAAAGAAGTCCTAAAGAGTGTAGGAACCATATGTGACTAAATCTCTCGTCCTAAAGAAGAATTTCCTATAGAGTGGGAACTCTGCTCTCTGTAGAACCAATGGTCATAAAATTGTTAGGTTTGAGTTTATTAAGAGGACACTTGGTTGTCTAGGATAGATCTAATTAATAAATCATTAATGTGTTCAACAACAAATTTACTGGATTTACCGGATATCTATTTTGTTTGGTTCTGGAGACATACAAACAGGGCATCTGAGGCAGATGTATAAGGAAATAATTCTCTAGTGCAGTGAAATTTTTATTATTTTAACAGCTGTTATCCATATTTCTCTCAGGGAGTGAACTGCGTTTGACAAATTACTCTACGTTCCTTTAAATAGAAGATGTCTGAAGCAAAAAAACCAACCAAACAAAAGCTCTTCTGCATGAGAAAATGTGAATACCTCTTAAAAAGGAAGCATGGCAGAGACTGAGATGAGAGAATAGAGGGCTGAGCATGGGAAGGGGAGGAGAGGGCCACCAGCAAGACAGCAAAAGGATGGATACCACATAGAGTTAAAGGACCATAAATAGCCCTGTGGTATCTAAAATTAATTTTAAGAATAGGAATAAATATCACAAAATTTGTTTTTCAGAATAGTGCAAGGTAACCCCTCACTACTATGCCCATATATTCAGTAAGTTGCTGTGAAGACAAATGCTGAAAAAATAAGGACAAATGCTGTAAGGGAGGGACCTTTCTGTAAAAACTGGAGACACACCCTGTGTTCCTGTTTGGGTCAAGGTTGTCAGGAAAAAAGACAACAGAGCTAGAACCCAGAGGAGTTGATTATGTACATGAAAGTCTTCTCAGGGTATATAGAAATATTGGTGAAGGGTTCTGGATTCCCATTGCCTGAAAATCTGGGGGTATGAGCCACTATTATCTAGATCTCAGAAGGTCAGTAGAATCCAACTTGAGTATAATAATAAAGGAATGAGACATATGTTTGCTGGGAGGAGAAAGTATCTAATTCCCTGTGGGAGTGATGAAGTTTTCATAGGGGATGTGATAGTTGATCTGGGTATTAAAACATGTGTACATGTGTGCTGCAGTGATAAGGTGAGAAAGAGCAGAGGGAGCAGGCTAGGCAAAGCCACAGACAATAGTGTAGTAGTTAAGAACACAGACTCTGGGATAGATTACTTGGTTTAAATTCCAGTTCTGCCACTTACTGGTTATATCACCATGATTATTACCCTCTTAGTACCTCAGTTGTTTTTTTTCTGTAAAATGAGGATAATGATAGCATCTACCCCCTAAAAGTTGTTTATGATGATTAAATGAATCACCAGTACACAGTAAACTCTCAATGTGTTGGCTATTATTATTATATTCCAAGAAAAACGAGTAGTTCAGTAATGACATGCATTGGGGTGCGTAGTGGTGAACATTGAAGGCAGAGTGTGAAGGTCTTATACACCAGACTAATTTGACTTTCTTCTGTTGGTGCTGTGGAGCACCACAATTTTTAAAGTGTGGTGAGAGTTATGCTTTAAAAAGATGTCTGTGTCAGTTCCATGGGAAAGGACTGGAAGTGAGAGAGAAGAAAAAGGGGAGTAGCTGGGAAGTTTCTGCATTGGTCTGCATTGATTACCTAGGGAAGAGACAAGTTCCTCATCTAGGGCAATTTGTTGGCAGAGTTGGCAATTTCCCTCAGAGCCTTGTTCCAGCCTCAGAATCCAGAACTATCCAGTGGAAATACAATGCAAGCTACAAATGTAAACCACGTATGTCACTTAAAATTGTCTAACAGCCACATTAAAAAAAGTAATTAAGAAGTAGGTGACATTATTTTTGATAATATTTTATTTAACTCAACATATCGAAAATATTATCATTTCAATATGCAGTTAACATGAAGATTTGTTAGTGAGATATTTTACATTCCTCTTTTCATATTGAGCCTTTAAAATCTGGTGTGCCTTTTATATTTACATTACCTACCAATTCAGACTAGTCATATTTCAAGTGCTCAATAGCCGCATGTAGCCAGTAGCCACTGGACGAGGCAGGAAGAGAATCTTTCTGCCATCACTATTGTCTTTCAGCTTAGAAACCCTCCAGAAGTTTCCAGAAAACCTGTCAACTTTTTGTTCTGGCCAGAGATGCAAGGAGATATTTCATCATTTATGGGGCCCTTTCAACTGGCAACAGTGATAGGTAGATTGGGCTCACTCTGAGGGCAATAGTGTGTGTGATAAAAATCTTTGTTACTTTCCAAGTGGTCTGATGTCCCTGAAGACTATTAGTAACTAGAATTTCTGAGAATTTGTCTTCCTGCAAACTTGCAGGGCTTGCCTGTATTGTAGTCTAACTCCATAGTCACTTGAAGGCTCTAGGGTTGCCTCATAAAAATAGAATTAGCTTTTATGTGGACTAAAAAATGACCTGAAATGTTTAGACTAGCAAGAGTAGTGGTGAGATCTCTTTTTATATTGAATCATTTATTTATTAAAAAAAATATTAAAGGCCTACTAAGTATCAGGCACTATGGGGACACAGTGCTGACTCTGAGGCATGATTTCTTCTCTCATGGAGCTCTGTCTAATTGGTAAAAGTTGGAGTCATTTGTGCTTAAGCCACCTGGTTTTATATGGACTGCATGGCTTCAGAAGGGTTTTTTTAATCTGGTTATTCTAAGTGTCTATCCTTGTCTGGGGGAATTATTTGGGTTGTAGGCAACAGAACTTTGGCAAACAAGTAGCTGGCCCAGTGGAGGTAGGTCACACTCTCTAAAACTCCCCTGAAGTGGGTTGACGGGCAATACCCCCAAAGATCCTAACCACCGGCACTTGTTAATGTGACCTTATTTGGAAAGTGGGTTTTTACAGAGCTAATTAAGGATATCAAGATGATATTGTCCTGGATTACAAGATGGGCCCTAAATCCCATGACAAGTGTCCTTATAAAAAATAGAAGTGCAGAGGCAGACAATAAGGAGAATCCACGTGAAGACACAGGCGAGATTGGAGTCATGTATCGACAAGCTAAGGAATGCCAAGGAGGGGCGCCTGGGTGGCTCAGTCGTTAAGCGTCTGCCTTCAGCTCAGGTCATGATCCCAGGGTCCTGGGATCGGGCCTCACATCGGGCTCCCTGCTCAGCGGGAAGCCTGCTGCTCCCTCTCCCACTCCCCCTGCTTGTGTTCCCTCTCTTGCTATCGCTCTCTGTCAAATAAATAAATAAAATCTTAAAAAAAAGGAATGCCAAGGGTCTGACACCCACCAGAAGCTAGGAGAGAGGCATGGAACAGATTTTCCCTCGGAGCCTCCGAAGGAGCCAATCCTGTGCCTACACCTTCATTTTAGATTGCTGGCCTTCACAGATGTGAGAGAACACATTTCTTTTGTTTTAAATCACCCAGTTTGTGGTCATTTGTTATAGGAGCCATAGGGAATGAATACACCCTCCTTTCCTTTATACTTTGAGCTTTGTGGGAGGGAGGAGCTGCTTTCATCATCTTTGTCAAACATTTATTAATCTCTCCCTGGGTTCCTGGTGCTAATCAAGGTACTTACATAAGGTCACCAAGAAATCTAAGTATCCCACTTCATCAGCCCACCCATTCCTTTTTTTTTTTTTTTTCCCACCCATTCCTTTTGCTCAAATGTCCATGGGCTCTCAATTTTCTCCCAGTTTGGTAACTTTTTGATGTCAAAAAGGGATTCTTACTCAAAAACACTGGGGAGCTCTGGCCAGTAAGATGAAACATAAATGCCAAAATTACAAGAGACAATACCCTTTATGGGGAGAGAGTTCTAATTTTCCTCTTAGAACCATCTTCCAAAGTTGCTCCATAAGAAATCTTTGCTTCAGTGCAAACGAACGTCTCACAACTCTTGAACACACCACATTATCACCCAACTGCAGCTGAAGTCTGTTCTCTACCTATTTATCCCTTCCTCCATGTCAAATATTATCTTCTCTGAACAGTCTCTGATTTACCCTGAGCTCCAAAGAATTTGACTCAATAGCTGCTCCCACTGTAGTTCAATGTATTCATTTACATGATCTTCTTTCCTTCTGGACTACGAGCTCATCAAGGATGAGACCCAGGTTCATTCATCTTTGTGTGCCCAGAGCCTGCAAATGGTAGGCACTCAGCAATTACTTACAGAATCACTGAATGATGGAATAAATGATCTTCGAGTGTGAACTCATATAAAGCAGAACTGGAACAAAGTGGTGTGCAAAAGAGTGGCGTGGTTATAATCGGGCCATTTTGTTAAATGCAAACGCAGGAAGCACCTAACAGTTAATGCTTTAAACATTAAACCAGAAAATAAAAAGGTTAGAGCCAGTTTTCCCATAGATTCTGACTTTCAAAGTTGTGATACTGGTGGCAAGGCCAAGAGTGGTGCCTCTCCCACCCTGTGAGCCTCCCTGGGCACGTTCCTTTCCCATCCTCTGTCAGAGCCCACCAGCGCTGCCAGCCAGAGCAGAAATCGCTACTGCTAGATCTGAGCCCCATGCTGCTTTCTTCTTTTTCCTGGAAGGGGATGAGATTCTCTTGTTTCATCAGTCATTTGCTCCCTGTCAACAGGCCTGCTGCTAGAAGCCTTGTGTGGCTCAAGTGGCTGAGGGGAGAAGTCCCAGTGGGGCAGAGGCCGTTTGGAGTGAGTAGAAGGCCCCCAAACCAGCAGGTGCTTTAGCAGCCCCAGAGGAAAGGAAACAACCTAGACGCCTTCCCCTAAGAGGTGGTTTTACCAGAAGAAGGATGAATAGGCCGGAAACCATCCCGCCAGCAAAACTCCCCATGTCAGCTCCAAGCTGGACAAAACAAATGCGCTTTATCTGCAAGTGAGATTGGCTTCCGCGGGCTGATACATCATGCGCAGACAGAGTGACTCCCTACCAAGGAGCTTCATCTTCTCCCTTCTCAAAGTGCCCTGCTCCCCTGGCGGCCTTCCTGCTGGTGACCAAACAAGTTCAAAAGGGCAGGGGGATAAGGCAGACGCTGCCTCTCTTCCTCCACCCATTCAGCCTGCACTTGGCCCCGAGGCCCAGCCTGGCTCTGGGGGGCAGGGGTTCTGCCTCTCTCTGGCATTGCTTGCCAAGGCCCAGCAGCCAGAGCCTGATGGGGTAGGAATGGCTGACCTCCAAGTGCCTCATTTCCCTCCACTCATCCCACCTAGATGGCTCAGAGGAAGTTGGAGTTCTGGTCTGCTTCGTGTTCGGATGGCCTTTCATCTCTGGTGGGAGGATCTGGGGATCCCACAGATCAACTGCTCAGCCTTGGGGATTCAGCCACATTGGTCATGGGTTTTACCCAGCATTGCTGTGGTTCCCATTACATAGTGGCAGGTTGGCAAATAGGTTAGAAGAAGGTTAATTTTGAGCTAAAAGCTCAAATTGAGAAAGGAAAAGGGACCTATGATATTTTTAGTTTTTTCTCCATAATCCTAACCAGCTTCTCAGCTATTAATTCTGACTATGTCTGTCCCCCATTTAGGGTACAGGAAAGGAGACTGTGAGGGCAATGGAAAGGAAAGGATGAAAAAGAGACCACCAGAGAACAGGGCACATAGAAAGGTGAGGGGAACGGGAAGGGTGAGGGGAACGGGAAGGGTGAGGGGAACGGGAAGGGTGAGGGGAACGGGAAGGGTGAGGGGAACGGGAAGGGTGAGGTCATTTGGATAGAAAGCCAGGCAGCAGAAGATACTGTAAGAATAGGACCTCTGTCTGGCAGAACACACGTTTCCATTCTTTTCCCAGATCCTCTTTCTTCCTATTTTGAACACTCAGCTGGTTTTGGAAATGTTTGGGAAACTATCCTTGGCAGTGAAGACTGCTTTCTTCACACTGGGGGAGGCCAAACTTGCAACTGCCTCATGAGCAGGTAAACTTTATTCTCGAGTGTAAAGTCTTGTGCAAAACTCTTGATTCATAGGACCGTCATCAGCCATCTCTCTTTTGGGACAGACAATGTGATAGAGTGGAAAGAATTCCTGAACTGTCCTGAACTCAACTCTACCCTTTTGAAAGATTTTATTTATTTATTTATTTATTTACGAGAGAGCGAGCGAGCATGTGAGCAGGGGGGAGAGGCAGAGGGAGAAGGAGAGAATCTCAGGTAGACTCCATGCTGAGCACAGAACCCCACCCATCTTACCACCCTGAGACTATGACCTGAGCCAAAATCAAGGGTTTCAGACCTTAACTGACTGAGCCACCCAGGTGCCTCATAAACTCAACTCTACCCGTTTAACAAGGTGCCCCATAAACTCAACTCTACCCATTTAACAAGGTGCCCCATAAACTCAACTCTACACGTTTAATTGTGTAACTCACTTAATCTGTCTGGATCTTAACTGCAAGATGGCACACCAGATTCTAAGGTCCTCTCCACCTTTAAAACGGCACAGTATCTGATCATATCTTTCACCTGCTTAAAAGTCCTACAGTGCTTTTCCCGTTGCCCTCACTAAGCGTATCATGACAGGTCCTCCTCTGCCTCTCCAGCTGTGTCTTTTCCTCTCCTTTCCTTACATTCAGTGTGCAGGCCATCCTGAAGTAATCAGTCACTCTTGATTCTGTTCTTTGAACATGCCATTCCCTCCACAGGAATGCCTGCTCTCCTCCCTCTTCTCCTGAACTCCTATTTTTCTTTTCCATCTCTGCCTCTTCCGGGAAGTCTTCTCTGGCCATGCCCTCACTTCAGCTGAATTAGGCCCCCCCATGTGTTCTTAAAGCTTCTATGTTTACCCACAGGTCACTTTCCAGAGGATATGGTAATTGTTCTTCCTATCACATCTTCTTGTTAGGCCTTAATCTCACTGAAACCCTTTGACAGCATGAACTGTCTCTTGTATTTTTATATCCAGTTCACATCCGGGCATAAAACATAAATATAATATGTAAAAATATATGAAATGTAATCTATAAAAATATAAATATATAAAACATAACACAATGACTTCGCCAGTGAATCGCTGAAGCTAACCTTAGACCTCTGTCTATCTTTCTGAATTTTTTCTTAGAAATATACAGAAGAAATACTTTCTTTAGTAAGAGACCCAAGGCAATGGGAATGCCAGAAAATGGGCAATAAAGCAAATGTATTTGGACCCCAAAGGCCTCTGGATTCTGTTAAAGAACTGTCTACACTCTCGGACTAGAGATATGACGTGGCCTGTTTCAAGGACTTGGAATGCACAGGGCTGACCTCAGCAGAGCTATCCCCCCAGGGAGAAACATGACAAAGTAACTGAAGCTAAAATGTGGAGGGGCATTTAGAGAAGTGAGCAAGAGAAGTTATCAGGGCACATTTATGAATCACTTTTCTCATTTTCCGGTGACTCTGTTAACTCACGCTCTCACTCATCCTCATTCTTAAGTACAGAAGCATAGGACCGACACTCATCCAAATCATGGCCTTCCCACATTATCCAAGTAACAGTGAGAAACCAGGCTTTGGAGGAACCTGGGGGCGACTCCAAAAAATTGTGAGCGAGTCAAAAGGGCACATGAGTGTCATTACTTACTGAGCAAATGGGAGGCAGGAACTTTGGAAACATACGCTCATTAAAGAAAAAGTGAAAAATGGGGAAACATAGCAGGAAGGGAAAAAAAATTACCCAAAGTCTACCTGCCCCTCCCTAAAGACAATTACCAAAGAGTTTGGTAGGTTTTATTAACTTCTTTTTTCCATGCATATTTTACTCCCTTTGCTTTATTTTAAAATTAGTTGTCTTCATACTGTATATGCATTTTTTTCAATTATTTTAACTTAAATGATAAAAGAATAATCTTACTTTATAGGTACTTTCAATAAACCTTTTGGATTACTTTTTACTGGCTCAGTGTCTCTTTTTTAAAGGTGATAAATAGACATATATCCTATATAAACAGCAAAGAGTGGAGACTGAGTAAAAGTAAAGAAAAATTTGAATTGTAATCAAATAAAATTCATGATAAATGTAATAAGGAGTATGTGAACACTGTATATGTAGCTCCTTTTCTAGAGACAAACCAAGCATTTCCAGAGTTAACCTTGGTAAGTAATGGGCTTGCATAGTGGGAGGAAAAAGAAAAATTTGTGGTTCCTGGCTTGTCTCTCCCCCAAAGAAGGGAGGAATCAACTGACGTTCTTTTTTCTTTATTTTCAGGCCAAGTAGCCCCCAAGGATCCAAACTGCTGTTGATTTGCAATACTGAGGGTGAGTGAGATGGTCAAAGAGGCCCTGGGCCAGTGGATGGTACATTCTCTCCTGCCCGGGGCCCCTGGTGGCAGAGTCACCGCAGACCTTCGGGAGCAGAGACATGGCTTTCTCTTCTTTTCTGCCAGGAGCTCTGCTCTGTTCAGCCAGGATGATGTGGGCTCACAAGCACTTCTCTCTATATTAAACAGGCTGAAGGGCAAGAGGGAAGGAACTGCGGATCGCTCAAGTGATTTCCCACCCAGCTCCCTGAAATGCTATGAAGGAAGGCTTCATTCAGATAATACCTCTGAAAAGATTAACAGGTGCACATTAGTTATTCATCAACACAACAATCATTCAGACGTGTGCGGAAAATGTAGGAATATCAATAGTAGGGTATTTAATGAAATAGTAGGAAGAAACTAGAAACTTCTGATTAATACCTAACTTCATGTAAAATCCCTTTCATTGTTGACTCCAGATATGGACTAATGAAGCTATTAAAAGTGCTTTGGTTTGGTTTTGTTTTAGAAATGTAAACTTTATTCCATATCCCTATTTAGTTCTCTCTGATCTCTCTAAGGAAAAGTGAGGGAAAGGGAGAATCGTAAATAGCTAATTCCAACACCTTTTTTTTTCCAGCACCTTTTTTTTAAATTTTATTTTATCATGTTATGTTAGTCACCATACAATACATCATTAGTTTTTTTTTTTAATAATTTTTTTAAATTTTATTATGTTATGTTAGTCACCATACATTACATCATTAGTTTTTCATCATTAGTTTTTGATGTAGTGTTCCATGATTCATTGTTTGTGCATAACACCCAGTGCTCCATGCAGTACGTGCCCTCCTCAGTACCCATCACTGGGCTAGCCCATCCCCCCACCCCCCTCCCTTCTAACACCCTCAGTTTGTTTCCCAGAGTCCATAGTCTCTCGTGGTTCATCTCTCCCTCCGATTCCCCCCCCCTTCATTTTTCCCTTCCTTCTCCTAATGTCCTCCATGGTATTCCTTATGTTCCACAAATAAGTGAAACCACATGATAATTGGCTTTCTCTGCTTGACTTATGTCACTTAGCATCAGCTCCTCCAGTCCCATCCATGTTGATGGAAAAGCTGGGTATTCATCCTTTCTGATGGCTGAGTAATATTCCATTGTATATATGGACCACATCTTCTTTATCCATTCATCTGTTGAAGGGCATTCCATGCTCATGGATTGGAAGAATAAACATTGTTAAAATGTCTATGCTACCCAGAGCAATCTATACCTTCAATGCCATCCCGATCAAAATTCCAATGACATTTTTCAAAGTGCTGGAACAAACAATCCTAAAATTTGTATGGAATCAGAAAAGACCCCGAGTCGCCAAGGAAATGTTGAAAAAGAAACATAAAGCTGGGGGCATCACGTTGCCTGATTTCAAGCTACATGACAAAGCAGTGAGCACCAAGACGGCATGGTACTGGCACACAAACAGACATATAAACCAATGGAACAGAACAGAGAGCCCAGATATGGACCCTCAGCTCTATGGTCAAATAATCTTTGACAAAGCAGGAAAAAATTTATGCAATGGAAAAAAGACAGTCTCTTCAATAAATGGTGCTGGGAAAATTGGACAGCTATATACAGAAGAATGAAACTCGACCATTCTCCAACACCATACACAAAGATAAACTCAAAATGGGTGAAAGACCTCAATGTGAGGCAGGAATCCATCAAAATCCTAGAGGAGAACACAGGCATTAACCTCTTTGCATCGGCCACAGCAACTTCTTTCAAGATTCATCTCCAAAGGCTAGTGAAATAAAAGCAAAAATGAACTTTTGGGACTTCATCAAGATAAAAAGCTTCTGCACAGCAAAGGAAACAAGTCAACAAAACAAAGAGGTAACCCACAGAATGGGAGAAGATATTTGCAAATGACACTACAGACAAAGCGCTGATTTCCAAGATCTATAGAGAACTTCTCAAACACCCAAAAAAACAAATAATCAAGTCAAAAAATGGGCAGAAGACATGAAAAGACACTTTTCCAAAGAAGACATACAAATGGCTAACAGACACATGAAAAAATGTTCATCATCATTAGCCATCAGGGAAATTCAAATCAAAACCACATTGAGATACCACCTTATAGCACTTAGAATGGCAAAAATTGACAAGGCAAGAAACAACAAATGTTGGAGAGGTTGTGGAGAAAAGGGAGCCCTCTTACACTGTTGGTGGGAATGCAAGTTGGTACAGCCACTTTGGAAAACAGTGTGGAGGTGCCTCAAAAAATAAAAAATAAAGCTTTACCCTATGACCCAGCAATTGCACTCCTGGGTGTTTACCCCAAAGGCACAGATGTAATGAAAAGAGGGCTGTATGCACCCCAATGTTCATAGCAGCAATGTCCGCAAAGCCAAACTGTGGAAAGAGCCGAGATGTCCTTCAACAGACGAATGGATACAGAAGATGTGGTCCATATATACAATGGAGTATTACTCAGCCATCAGAAAGGATGAATACCCAACTTTTGCATCAACATGGATGGGACCGGAGGGGATGATGCTATGTGAAATAAGTCAAGCAGAGCAAGTCAATTATCGTATGGTTTCACTTATTTGTGGAACATAAGGAACAGCATGGAGGACATTAGGAGAAGGAAGGGAAAAATGAAGGGGGGAATCGGGGGAGAGATGAACCATGAGAGACTGTGGACTCTGAGAAACAAACTGAGGATTCTAGAGGGGAGGGGTGTGGGGGGATGGGTTAGCCTGGTGATGGGTAGTAAGGAGGGCACGTACTGGGTGTTACACGAAAACAATGAATCATGGATCACTGCAACAAAAACTCATGATGTATTGTATGGTGACTAACATAACATAATAAAATTAAATTAAATTTAAAAAAAGAGAAGCTTTATTACCTTAAAAAAATAAAACAAAGGTGGTAAAATGACTAGGTCTCCTGCCAGGACACAAGGCTGGAGAAAATCCTATTTTGTGTTATAGGATTTTTAATATAGAGAAATCACTTCATCAAGAGAAGTAAGATTAGAATCAAAGTTCAAATTGGCATTTTTTTCCAGTGTATTTTTTAAAATGCCTTAGTATAGAGATGTTATATAAAAATAATACAAGCAATTAAATTACAGATGTTTGGGTGACTTCTAAGTATTTCAAGTACTGTTTTCAAGTATTTTCCTGAGAGGACAAAAGGGAGAGGAATTTTGAAGAGGGGTTGTGAAGAGGAAGAAGGGAAAGACTGTGATGTCATTTGGGGTCAAGAGGCTTCTTGGAGGACGACTGGTCACATTTGCAGCCCTAAATTCCTGCTACATCTTCAGTCCTCTTCTGATTTCCAAACTGGTATTTCATAACACTTACTGAGTGCTTCCTATGTGTCCATCAGATTTAAGACTGCCTTCTGAAGGCCTGTATGTCCAAAGACGTTGTTCACTTCAGAGAGGGGGAAAGAATAAATACATATTATTTCCCTGCTCACCCAAGCTGCACCTCCCACTCTGCTCCTTCCCCAACACACACAGTGCTTCCTGCCTCCCTAGCTGGGAAACTCACATTGTTCTGTTGCTTTTTCTCTCTTGCCTGCCACATTGTAGTCTGTCATGAAACCCTGCTAAGTCTGCACTCGTGTGTTTGGCCTCTCATCTCTGTCTCCTTAAACTCTGCCTTGGTAAAGAATGTGGCCATCCCTAATCCAGATCATTGCATCTGCTTTCTAGTCACTGGCCCCAGCCCCTCCTCATTCAGGCCCATTTCCTTCAACATTGTTGCCAGTTTGGCTCATATTACTTTTTTTGCTTGCATTTCTGTAGGCTGAATACCTGCATTTAACCCTCACAGCTGTGTTCTTTCTCTCTGGAAAAGTACCATTTTCAAATGATTAGTCTTTTTTTTTTTAAGATTTATTTATTTATTTGAGAGAGAGAGAGAGAAAATGCACAATGGGGGGGGGGGAGCAGAGAGAGAGGGAGAGAGAATCCCAAGCAGACTCCATGCTGGAGCCCAACATGGGGCTCAGTCCCAAGACCCTGAGATCACAACCTGAGCCAAAAACCAAGAGTCAAACACTCAACTGACTGTGCCATGCAGGTCCCCCCCCAAATGATTAGTTTTTTTACCTATCTTGTTCTGCCAGTTGATTGGAGCACTTTGAGGCAGAGCCATGAACTTCCCCCATTTGTATCCTCAGCACCAGCAGAGCAGGGAGTGAGTTCTCAGTGACTGTTTGTGGAATAGAACTTACTGGGCAATGGAGACAGGGAAGAGAACCGAGGTAGAACCGAGGTAGAAGGGAGGGGCCTCTTCCCCTTCCCAGGTGGCAGCAGAACTCTTCACGAATCATTTCCCAGCTCAAACCAACGCTCCCCTGGTTCTGTCAGGTGTGGCAGAGGGACTTGACCCCTCTGTGAGCTAGGTCTTTCTGCTAAGCAGCTAGTAAGCAGAAGATGTAAACACTGGAGAGTATATGGTTAGAATGACTCCTGGATGGGCCTATGAGTGGGCTCATGGGCACCCCTTAGTGGAAGCTGTAAAGGCAGCTTTTCAATAGGGTCAGTCTCTGACTTCGTTTAAGTAACTATAGTATCTGGAAGCATGCATGGGTTCGAATGACACAAAATTGCTTACGAAGCAGTTTTTTTCGTAGAACAATTTCTATGCTTCTGATGACTTCCATTATAAATGGAATAGAAGAAAGACAATAAGGTACTTTAAGAGTTGATGGATGAACTCTCATGGAGAAAAAGTTGTTTTGTAAAATTCCTTGATGGGTGAACAATTTGATTCTGGAAATGTTGCTCACAGGGCTGTCCAGGATGAGCCAAAAGTGAGATGGAGATAATTATCCTACTTTTGCATAAGAAATGGACAGAGAGTATATGGGTTGCTGGCCAATGAACTAGACTGAAAAGGGAAGGAGGTCAAAGGAACAAGAAAGAGATATACCTGAAGACAGAGAAGACAGAGTTTGCTTGACAGAGAGACTGCTCAAAATCCTCCATGCGAGACTGATCCAAGGATGGTTCAGACTAGGTATTTGTACAATGCTGCTATAATCCATAGTGATGTAATCCCTTTCCATTGCCTGGAACCTTCAGCCAAGGTCCCTCACACAATAGCCTTTGGTGGGAATGAAGTACTTTGGAGAATAAAAAGACCACAGCAGTGCCAAGTAGGGTAACAAGAAATTTTAAAAAATTAGTTTACAAGAAAGGTAAAAAGCTAGAATGCCATTTAAAAATTCAACAGATAAGTAGATTCTTGGAGATAGAAGCAACAGGTAGAAAATGTGAGTGCTCAGTCATACTCCATACTTCAATTGTCCTAGGGAGAAATACAGATTTTCCCCACTATACTGAGTATGGTGCTTGAGCCAATTTTAACTAAATCTTAAAAGACACAGTGAGAGGCTTGATATTTAATAGCCCCAAACTGGAAACAATCCAAATGGATTCAATAGGCAAACGGGAAACCAGACTATGGTACACCCATACAATGGAATACTATTCATCGATAAAAAGAAACAAAACAACAGTAGATTTAACAGCTTGGATGAACTTCATGGGCATTAGGCTGAGTGAAAAAAGCTGCTGTCAAAGGGTTACACACTGTATATTTCCATTTATATAACCTTTCAAGTAATAAAATTATAGTTATGGAGAACAGATCAGTGGATGTCAGGGGCTAGGAGCTAGGGTTCGGGGAGGGTGTGACTATCAAGTGGTAACAGGAGGGAATTTTCTTTTTTCTTTTTTTTTTTAAAGATTTTATTTATTTATTTGACACAGAAAGAGAGAGAGAGAGAGAGAGCGCGCAAGCAGGGGGAACAGCAGGCAGAGGCAGAGGGAGAAGCAGGCTCCCTGAGGAGCAGGGAGCGCAATGCGGGGCCAGATCCCAGGACTCTGGGATCATGACTTGAGCCAAAGGCAGACACTTAACTGACTGCGCCCCCCCGGGCGCCACCAGGAGGGACTTTCCTCGTGGTGATGGAACAGTTCTGCATGCTGACTAAGGTGATGGCTACACGAATCTACACATGTGACAGAATTCCATAGAACTACATATATACGTGTGTCTGTGTATTGGTGATATCAGAATAAGATCTGTAGTTGAGTTACTAGTATTGAACCAACATTAATTTCCTGGCTTTTTTTGACATTTTATTTTGAAAACAAGATATTTCAGTTGAGACAGCCAAATGAAGCATACATAGAAACTCTACTATTTTTGCAACATCTTGTGAGTATTAAACTATTTCAAATAAAAATAGAAATGGTCAATTCTCATTATTTGCAGTAGTTATGTTCTTTAAATTTTCCACAAACACTAACTTAGTGAATATAGAGCCATGGCTTCTAGGGGAAATACAAAGTTTTGTTCCTGCAAGCCTCTGGTCACAACATTTTCTTTCTTTCTTCTTCTTCTTTTTTTAAGATTTTATTTATCCATTTGACAGAGAGAGACACAGCGAGAGAGGGAACACAAGCAGGGGGAGTGGGAGAGGGAGAAGCAGGCCTCCCGTGGAGCAGGGAGCCTGACGCGGGGCCGATCCCAGGACCCTGGGATGATGACTTGAGCTGAAGGCAGACGGTCAACGACTGATCCACTCAGGCACACCCGGTCATATTTTCAACAACCAATCAATACATAAGTTTGTTTTATATGTGTTTCTGTTTAAGGATACCTTACACAATATCTATTATTGATTCATTAACATTGAAATCCCAGCCAACAGGACTATAATTCATTCTTGAACAAAGCTTATCTAACACACATATTTTCTCTGTAAGACTCATCACAACCTGCTGACACTCAGGAACATTAGACGGGACTCCAACACTGCGCTTGGGCCACTTTAAACAGTGAAATGGCCATTTTAAACAGTGAAATTACCAACAAAAAGCACAAAAATTCAGAAAATGTGGTGCTAAATAGACTACAAAAAGGACACTTGTGTATGGTGTGACGATATGAGAATGGAAACAAGAAGGCGGAATATTGCCTTGTCTGAGCTCAGTTGGGAGAGTGTGTGTTGAGTGACTCAAATTTTTGTCAGTCTGCACATGTCCACAAATGACTAAGAAAGAGCCACAGGTATTGATTCTGGGCTTATGAATAAATTTTAGTAAGTAGGTGAATTAGGAAATACAGATCCTGTGAACAATGAGGATTGAGGTGTATGTCTATGTGTCTCTCTCTACATGTATATGCACACACACATATAGATATAGACACACACGCACATATGTATATACACATATGTATTTATTTTTCATATGACATGGTGACTGCAGAAGAGGCTGGAGCCCAAATTAACATAATGATATATATTGTATAATAAAATTGTAAATGTCATCTCAATAGGAAAAACAATCTCTTCAAGCTGAGTTGAGAGCTGCTCATTTTCTTTGTAGTTTAGGGATTTGCAGCTTTTTCTGAATTCTGGGATTTTTTGGGCTTCTGAACTCTAACTGCTGTGCTTGAGGCTGGTCCTTATCACCATTATTCAGAAGGCCAGGTTGGTTTTCCATCCCTCAGGTTCCCCTTTTTATGCCTCTCTCTTTCCCCAACCCATAGTTAAACGTTTGAACTTAGGTGACTAAATTCCTGCTTCCCCTTCTAATGGCTCATGCTAGTTCTTTCAAAAGCAGCTAATGACAGGTGTAAATGACTGATAAAGGTTCATGAGGGCCCCCTTTTAAGGACCAATTTCCTACTTGACTTAGACAGAGGAAACCAAAGTCAAGTAGGATATAATTTTAGGCACTGAGCCACTGGATGGAATATATATATATATATATATGCACACACACACACATTCTTTACCTACTGTAAGTATATACAGGATGAGGGTCATGAAAAAGCATTGCAGGTACTTTTGAAGTCATACTTCTGAGCTTCCTTGATGTATTTAAAAAGCCCACACTAATATAGATTTGGGTACTTTGTGAATAAGGCTAAGAAAATACATAATTTTCTGAAAAGAAGTGGCTGTTCTCCTCAGTGGAACTGTGTGCCTTTAACTGTTAAAAAAGGGGAGCTTTTAAAGGTTCCAAGAGGAATCCCATTCTCACTATTATTAGGAATTACCAGAGCTCTTTCCTGCCCATACTGGGAATGGTCTTTTAGTGATGGTAAGCCTGAAGCTCTATTTGACAATCTGGAATGGCCCTTCTCATACTTGGTATCTATAACTATTATACTCTCCATTGTGATTAAATTGCTTTTCTTCACTTTAGTTTCTCTTTAATCCTTTGTAGGCATATGCTAGTTCTGGAACTCTTATATAGAGTCTCTGGTTAGTGTATTCTGAGAAGTTAGATAAGGCCAAACTTTAGTTAAGCTCCACATAGCCGAGTGACATAGAGCTGTTTTTGGCTAAAGGCTCTCTAATTTTCCAAGTGCTCAAATGGAATCATTTAAATATAAAATGTATGAACATCTTTCCTCTGAACTAAATGGTACTCTTTTTCTTGGCTTAATTTCCTCTAGACATAAAAATTAAGACTCTTTCACCAGTACCAGCGATCAGTAATGCAGTACATGTTGCCAGACTTACAGATTAGATAAGCATTTTGGTTTCCAGTAGTGTTTTCATGGAATTATCTCTATTCAGGTCAAATTCTATTTTGAGAACTCCAGCTGATTCAACAGCCCACAATTTGTACTTTTGGTCTCAAAGTAAATACTTGATTTAACTCAAGCCGAGAGAACTGTACTTGTATTTGAGCCCTGACCCATGTAATTTTAATATCCATTAGCCTGTACTATGGGATGTAATTGGATGGATCAGATGCTTCATAGGTTCATGCAAACAGTGGGGAAAGCATTCAGGCCATTTCCCTTCCAAAGCAAACAGGGTGAGTCTATTGGTCTAAGTAGGAATTGCCAATTAGGCCCTGTTCCTCCCTCCACTGCTTCCTTCCGCTTTGTGTTGTGGGCCCTAAGTGCAGAGAGATGAAGTGAAGGATTTTTAAATAGGTATAAAACTGCTTTAGCAGATTCAAATTCAGATATAAACTTGTAGTCAAGATATATTCAACAACAATGCAGGGACCCGAGTTACAGCTTGATATAAACATGGGTCCCATGAGGGCCTCCTATAGTCATTTCTCCTGAGATACAGGGGAGAGGGTGGGACAGAGAGAGAGAGTCCAGGTGGGAATTGGGTCATTACCAGGGATTACCTCTAGATTAATTAGCAATCTAGGAAAAGTTGATTTGCAAGCAGGTAGGAGTATTCACACAAGGGAGAAAGACACATTTGAAGTCCAGAAATAAAACCACATCAAACCCTGAGGAGACCAGGCAGTCATCAGAAGCAGCCATAGGGACTCAAGCACAGCTCCTCTGGCAACATTGCTGCCCTTTTGCCCAAGATGAAACCATCAAGCATGTCTGCTCTGACCTAAGGGTACTTAAATAGAGTAGGCAGTAATTCTGGAGTCAAAGCTGGAAAATGACCATTAACGATAAAATAATCCTTATTAATAGCTACTTTCAATTGAATGCTTATGACATGCTATGTACTACTTTAAGCACTTCCCATACATACAGTTATTTCATGCAATCTTCACGACATCTCTTCCCTTATACAGATGAAGAAAGTGAAGCTCAGAGGACTTTAGGAATTTATATTAGTTCGAGTATCTTGTGAGTGATAAGATTAGAACTTGAAACCATGTCAATTTGACTCTGAAGCCCATGGACCAATCAGAGCCTTATATTTTTATAAGGCCCTCAACATGTGTTTATGTGTCTTTTTGACTCTATGTTTCTGCATTTCATATTATAAATAAATATATATAATATATACATATCTATCTATCTATCTATCTATCTATCTATCTATCTATCTATCTATCTATCTATCATGGCTACATGTTCCTACATTTCTCTTCTCCCTTGAGGGGGATAAAATGTAAAAACCCCTCTTTGATGCAGCATGCTGAATCTGTCTGTTCTTGATGTGCTTAATAAAAATGTTGATAATGTTTTCTTTCACAGCACATGTATACTCAACACTTTGGGCATTCGGTTTTGTGAGAACAACTTTATGACACTATAAGTTGGGAACTGAACCCTATCTGCATGGGTGGAAGCCATTTTCCTGATTACTTTAGGCTTCAATTGTGTTTTATACATCTTGTCATATGGAACTAACAGCACTATCCATTTCAAAAAGACATCTCCTAATGCCATCTGGGATTTTGAGGCTTTGAGTCTTTTATTACTGCATTATGAAACTATTAAGGCAAGATGTATGCTTTATTCATCTCTTAGTTCTCTATAGTTCTTAACATTGTGATCCAAGTAGCATCAGTATTTAAAAACATTTGTCAGTGACCAAATGAATGAATAATTAAACCTGTAACTTGCGGAGGTTCAAGTAATCTTTGACTATGGCAGTACTGATATTTGGCTGGGATACTGTTAGGCCACCAATCACTAGGGTTGATTTGATCACTACTTCTACTATTACTACTAATCATAACTGACATTTACTTAATGCTTGCCATGCGCCAGACACATGAGGAAATAGGCTTGGAGGTTCAGTACATTGGTACATTAGGGAGTAGGAAAGGGGATCCTGGAATTCAACCCAGAAGACTACCTTCTTTCTTAATGCAACCTTGATCATCAAAAAATGTTCTTAGCTACTTAGGATCAGTGAATGGGGTTTTGTGGACTCAACGTGAGGCACTTGCTTAGCAGCTCAGTTTCTTAATAGATGCCTTTTATGATGCAAGAGACTAAGTAGGAAAAACTAATGGCCAACTGGGCTCCCCCACGTTTTTAAAAAAGATTTATTTATTTTAGAGAAAGAGAGAGAGAGAGAGAGCACACACACACAAGTGGGGGAGGGACAGAGGGAGAGGGAGAGACTCTCAAGCAGACTCCCTACTGAGCGTGGAGCCCTCTGTGGGGCCATGACCTGAGCGAAACCAAGTCAGACCCTCAACTGACTGAGCCACCGAGGAGCCCCTCCCCTACATTTTTTTTAGATGGAATTAAATGGAAGTGAAGTGGGGCCAAAAACAAAGTTTTAATTTCCATAAATTGTCCCTACTTGGTTAGGATAAGTCAGTAATCTGGAATGGGTGCTGACTCAGTTTATCAGTCCATAAAATTTAGGGTGTGACCATGGAGTGCAAGGTCTGGGACTAAGCGATAGCAGAGAATCCAAAAAGAAGAGAAGATACAAAGGTCTGCTCTTACATAGTTTTTAATCATTGTGTGTAAAAGAATCTAAAAGGAAAAGGAAAAGAAAAGGGACATACAAGAATCACTACAAAGATGCTAGTAAATCTGTATAGTTTATTCTGAGCAACCAAGGATAGCATTATATTTAGAAGCATTCAGGTAGTATGGCATAGGGAGAACCCAACATATAACACAGGGAATCTCTATTTTTATTGTGTTCTTTGATTTTGGGTAAATTTTTTTATTTTGGAAGGAGCCCAGAGGAATGTTTCCTTTTACTTATGTATAAATGTAGCCGTATTGTTATACACTTGTTCCTGATTATAAGATCTTCCAACATCCACTCAATGGGCAGCTTCTATGTGCCAAGTACTTTGCACAAATAAAACAATATGCCCTCACACTTAGAAATTGGAAATTCATTGCAAAGTAGGTATTTTTTTAATCTGTGGATGGTAGAATTATGTGTTAAGATTCATTTTTCCAATTATATTATTCTGTATTAAAATTTTTAGAATATGTAATACTTTTATAATCAGAATACAAACGTTAAAATAAACTAGGTTACTTAGATTTATGACACATGCAAACAGAAGATAAATCATAATAATAGCAATTTTGAGAGTTTCCTATATAACAAACAGGTAGTGTGCTGAGCACTTTATATGAATTGTTTTATTTAATCCTCACAATAACCTTATTAAGTCAGTACTATTTTTAGTGCTATTTTTATTCCCATTTTAAAGACAGTTATGCTGAGGCTACAAAAAAGGTGGAACCCAATATTACACAGCCATAAATGGAAAAAGATACAAATGCACTGCTAAAAATCTCACAGCTACACCTATCTGGTAAGTAAAAGCAAAATGGAGATAAATTACATATTTTCTAATACTGAGAAGTCTCCTCACTATGCAGTTATAGATATACGCAGCCAAGAGGCTTTATGCACCTCTACGTATTCGATGGTATATATTGTTATTTTTGGAAGATTGTCTGTTTCTTTTTCATAGAAGGCAGCTCAAAGCCATGAACCATATCTTCCTCAGTATTATTCTTTTCATTCTTTCTTTAGTTTGTTGTATTCCTTCCTTCGAGTTTCCTGTCTGGACCACATTTGGGAAATACAGTTGACTGCCTGGCACTGTGATTGTGTAGTCACAAAGGTCTCCTGCTTTGCTGAGAGAGATGATGGATTCTGATATGATCTTTGGCTGGGCTCAGTTTCTTAGCTTCACTGTGGGACTTTAAATCAATATTAGTGTTTTTCCTATTAATATTTATTAAGCATCTACTTGGTTTCCAGCCCTGAAAGTAAGATCTCTCCAGCACTGAAAGTAAGATCTCAAAGGAGGAAATGCATTGCATTCAGAGGGTTTAGGTAGCCCTGAAAGATCTTATAGGTTACTACCAGGACTGCTGTGAGCCTACGTGTTGTGTTGATGATAAGTGCTTTAAGTTTCTCTGAGGAAAACAACTATGTCAGTTCAAATGGGATTTGGTTTTCTTTTCAATGATTGGGTGACTGGTGTGTTAACCTGTACATTTTCCACTTCAGAATTTTGTCTAAGAAGAAACTCTACCTGGTTTCAAGAGAATTGCTGACTTATTTGTGAAATTATTTAAACCTGAAAATCTAGGTGTAGTAGTTAACAGTAAATACTGAATTGCCCTTTGTTCATCTAGTTTTAAAGCGATTATTCATTGAGCACACTTTTCGGGCAAGGCAAGATTCTAGGTGCTACAGATAATACAAAGATGACTAAGACATGATCTCTGACCTTCAGACATTTACCAACCCCAGCAATATAAACACAGGTTACTAGAAAACAGCAAGAAGTGATAAGTAAGGTATGAAAAGTATAGGACACTGACACATGCAATGCTTCTGCACAGGAGATCAACAGCAACAGTTGTCAGAGAAAGCTCTAAAATGAGTCAGGACAGAGCATTATTTAAATGTACTTCTGTGCCATGTGGTACCCAAGGACAAGCACATCTTCCCATTCCAAATTATTTCCAGCTGCGTGTAAAATACAGGCAATTAGAGATTCTGCCTCAGAATCAAAATGAAACTTTAAGATGGTCCAATACAAAAATACATAAATACATGTTAATAATAAAATGCCAATACAATAGAAGTGTCCCAAATTTGAATATGGAAATCTCTCTTAGTATCAATTGTCCTTGGAGTAATTGAAGCCCCCAAATTAATTCCTCTTAAAAGTTAAAGATTCAAAACATTCAAATCCAAAGAAATTAAGAACACAATCAAATTATCTTACCCTAGTGGTTTCAAAGTAATTTAAGTACAAAATTCACTCTCTGCCCAATTTCTTATCCTGCTCTCAACTGGAAGGTCCTTGTTTGCAGGGTGGGCAGCTAGAAATTCTTCCAGGAGAGGTTGCCTATGCTGGGCTGCAACTCTCTCTGTAGCAGAGTTCCTTCAGGGCCTCTGAAGCTAAACTAGTTCAAGGTCATGTCTCTAAATGGCTCTCTCCCCCAAAGGAATTCAAGGACAGGTAAGTTCATGACAGCAGAGGCCTCACACCCACCGTATTCCGGAAACAAACCAATCCCCCGTTCGTGCCAAGTACTAATAGCAATCTGAGAGAAGAAATGGTTTCAGTTTCTTCAAAGGTGGTTGGACTCTGTCAGTCACCCAGAATCCATGACCTGCCAATTCATTTGTGAGAAACCTCCCCTAAGAGAGCACTCTGTAATGACCATGTATGGGGCGTGAGATGGTTCATCTATGGGCACTGTCTCTTCTCTCAGAGAGTAACCTTTGAGACATTGCTAACTCTCTGCAAAGTTTAGACCTTTTCAATGGAGCCAGCCCCAGCCACCAAATCATATTTGAGGTCTGTTTTTAACCAACATTCCAAACTTCTTGTGTTTCATCTTTCTGTGAGACCCAGTTTCTTGCGCTCTGGACCAGCACTGAGGTGGGCTCTACGGGGTGACATGGCGGCCACTGGCCCTTGTGAGCCACACTGGCTGCTCCACCGCCTGCTACCAGGGGGTTCTCTAGTTCTGAAGCACCTGCCTCTATGGACAGTGCCTCCACGCCTGCATCTGTCCAGCTGGAGAACGGCCTCTAGCAGACTCAGGACCTGGAGCTGTGGTTGTTGCTTCTGAAGACTGTGTCCCTGGGAGCTTGGTGACTTCCAGTACCTCTGCCGTGTGCCTCTCCAGGCATGGTCCTTCTTCTGCCCCCTTTTTTTAAAAACTCATTTTTAAATGGAAAATTTCAAACATATACAAAAGCAGACAGATTAGTATAATGAATCCCTCATCTGTACATTACACAGTTTCAACAATAATTAGCTCATGCATGATTTTGTTTTCCTCAACTTTTGAATATTTTGGGGCCTTGAGGAGGCTTCCTAGCCGTTGCATGTTTCTCTGCAGCACTGGGATACTCTTTTGTTTTTTTTAATTTTATTATATTATGTTAGTCACCATTCAATACATCATTAGTTTTTGATGTGGTGATCCATGATCCATTGTTTTCGTATAACACCCAGTGCTCCGTGCAGTACATGCCCTCCCTAATACCCATCACTGGGCTAGCCCATCCCCCCATCCCCCTCCCCTCTAAAACCCTGTTTGTTTCTCAGAGTCCACAGTCTCTCATGGTTCATCTCCCCCTCCGATTCCCCCCCTTTCATTTTTCCCTTCCTTCTCCTAATGTCCTCCATGGTATTCCTTATGTTCCACAAATAAGTGAAACCACATGATAATTGGCTTTCTCTGCTTGACTTATTTCACTTAGCATCATCTCCTCCAGTCCCATCCATGTGGATGTAAAAGTTGGGTATTCATCCTTCCTGATGGCTGAGTAATATTCCATTGTATCTATGGACCACATCTTCTTTATCCATTCGTCTGTTGAAGGGCATCTCGGCTCTTTCCACAGTTTGGCTATTGCGGACATTGCTGCTGTGAACATTGGGGCGCATATGGCCCTTCTTTTCCCTACATCTGTGTCTTTGGGGTGAATACCCAGGAGTGCAATTGCTGGGTCATAGGGTAGCTTTATTTTTAAATTTTTGAGGAACCTCCACACTGTTTTCCAAAGCGGCTGTACCAACTTGCATTCCCACCAACAGTGTAAGAGGGTTCCCCTTTCTCCACAACCTCTCCAACATTTGTTGTTTCTTTCCCTGTTCATTTTTACCATTCTAACTGGTGTAAGGTGGTATCTCAATGTGGTTTTGATTTGAATTTCCCTGACGGCTAATGATGATGAACATTTTTTCATGTGTCTGTTAGCCATTTGTATGTCTTCTTCAGAGAAGTGTCTTTTCATATCCTCTGCCCATTTTTTGACTTGATTATTTGTTTTTTGGGTGTTGAGTTTGAGAAGTTCTTTATAGATCTTGGATACCAGCCCTTTATCTGTAATGTCATTTGCAAATATCTTCTCCCATTCTGTGGGTTGCCCCTTTGTTTTGTTGAATGTTTGAAAAATACTCCCATGCTCATGGATCAGAAGAATAAACATTGTTAAAATGTCTACGCTACCCAGAGCAATCTATACCTTCAATGCTATCCCGATCGAAATTCCAATGACATTTTTCAAAGTGCTGGAACAAACAATCCTAAAATTTGTATGGAATCAGAAAAGACCCCAAGTCGCCAAGGAAATGTTGAAAAAGAAAAACAAAGCTGGGGGCGTCACGTTGCCTGATTTCAAGCTATATTACAAAGCTGTGCTCACCAAGACAGCATGGTACTGGCACAAAAACAGACATACAGACCAATGGAACAGAATAGAGAACCCAGATATGGACCCTCAACTCTATGGTCAAATAATCTTTGATAAAGCAGGAAAAAACACGCAATGGAAAAAAGTCTCTTCAATAAATGGTGCTGGGAAAATTGGACATGCAGAAGAATGAAATTCGACATTTCTCTAACAGCATACACATTTTGAGTTTTCAAAATGGATGAAAGACCTCAATGTGAGACAGGAATCCATCAAAATCCTAGAGGAGAACATAGGCAGTAACCTCTTTGACATCGGCCACAGCAACTTCTTTCCAAGATACATCTGCAAAAGCTAGTGAAGCACTGGGATACTCTTAGTGTTTCCCCTCTTTCTGCTCCTCCCCTGGCAAAGATCTTTTGAGCTTCTTACAATTGAACATTTTCTTCATTAATACACGTAGGGCTAGAGCTACTGGCTGGGAGAAAACTTTTCTTCCCCTTCACTTTATCTTTGCTTTTAATCCCACACTTCTGTTTTCCTGGTATATTCCTTTAGATTTTGTTAGATCCCCCATAGTAAAAGCTATGGCATGAATCAATTGTAGGCCTCCTAAAAGCATCCATTATTCAAAAAATCGTCCATTACATTCCACAAGTATTTTTTAAGCATCTACCAAGTACCAGTCATTTTCTTTGCTCTGAGTCATTAGTGGAGCAAAGCAGTAAATATCCCTGCCCTCAAAGAGCATATATTGTATTGGAGGGAGATAAATAAGAAAATTGGTAAAATGTATGTATCTCAGACAATAAAAAGTTCCATGAAGAAAAATAAAAGCAGAGAGATGTATAGGAAGTGCCTGGGGTTGGGGTGGGGTTGTTGTAGTTTAAAAAAGAGATGTATAGGAAGTGCCTGGGGTTGGGGTGGGGTTGTTGTAGTGGGATCTGGGAGGCCTGGCTGAGAAGGGGTCACCTGAGCAGAGGTGTTAAGGTGAGGTAAAGGATGAGTTATGCACATATCTGGGGAAGAGTGTTCCAGACAGAGGGCACAGCAAGAGGAAAATTCCTGCAACAAGAGTGTGCTGGAATACAGGGGGGCTGTGTGATAGGAGTGGGTGTGCAAGGGGAGAAGCAAGAGACAAGGCAGAGAGGTAAGGTGATGGGACAGTCTAAGGTGGGAGTGTAGGCTGATCTGATGCCTTGGCATTTTCTTCCAAATGAATTGAAAGCTTTGGGAGGGCTCTGAGCAGAGGAGTGACAGGAGATACTCTCCCAACCATCAGACAAACACTGAACACAGGCCTGGTTTTGATCTATTGCTATTCTGCCTGCTACCCCTTTACTATGGCTCATCTCCTAGATAAGTGCCTTCCCTTAGGGTCCAATGCCATGAATTTCTATGGCATATTTCTTTAGAGTTTAGGCAATACCTTTATCTCTACCTACACGGTATTAGACCTGGAAACTCAAAGATCACGCTTGGGGGATTCTTTTCTGATTTCCCTAGCCTTCCATTCTCAAATCTGCTCAGGTTTTCCACAGCCACTTAATACAGCTCTCTTGGACTTCCCAGGGCAAGTCTCTGCTTGCTTTCTCTATGAACTTGTTACTTACGGCTCAGACTCTCAAAAGTTCCCTGGATTCTGCCCAATCATTTTAGATTCATCTGGGCAAATCATTTTAGATTCTGCCTCTGACTATTGCATTTCTTCTTTGGGTTCCAGTAACTTTTCCTCGAGCAACTATAATTAAGCCATTTCTCCTTTTACTGGTGCTCTATTTCAGAGCAGTTTGATCTGAGGATTTCTTTTCCTTTTTGCATCTTTTCTGGCCTTTGGGATCTCATTTTTATGTTTCATATTCATCTAGACTATGTTCTAAGACCTCACCTTCTTCCTGAAGAGGCATCTCTCCTTCTCCAGTGAAATCAGCTGGACTTTCTTGGTTTGCTTTCATTCTTAGAGGCCAGCATTACCCACAGAGACTAAAACCAGAATTATGGAGACTCTAAGCAGCCTTCTGGAATTTATCTAATTTCCAGAACCAGCTCTGAAAAGTGAAATAATTATTATCATGGATCAGCAAATCACAGAAACCTGAACTTTTCACTCTGGAACAAGGTTGCTCATTTTCACCTCATTTGAATAATAAAATTAACAGAACTGGGACCCCTGAGGTTCAGCACAAATCTATGTAGGCATTTCTGTCCTGAGCTCATAGAGGTTGAAATTTAAGGAGGCTGGTGGGGAAGAGAGGAAGAAGGTTTCCCTTAGAAATAATCTCTGTTAAGAACAAGGAAGCAATATCTTACTGTTCTGAGCTACCAAAACTCATTTTTATAGAATCAAATCCATGAAGAATTGGCTACAGTCCATGTGATATTGTGAGCATTAGAATTTGCACTTGGTCCCTCTAGTTACTTGATCTGTGTGAAAAAAAATGCCTTTTGCCAGCTCACTCCCCACTGGCTACTCAGAGTATTACTACTCCACTTAGGAATTACACTCTAAAAAGAGACTTCAATTAAGGCCATTTTCAAATGGTAGAATTTGAGGATGTGCTAGGCCATTTAATCTCCCGGTACCCTTCCCACCCCTGCCACTCCATTCTGACTCTTTTGTAGCAACCAATGACCCATTTTGAAAAGCCCAGCATGAGACTTCCTACCTCTGAAGTTCACCAGGCACAAATATTACACCTAAACACTTTGGGTCCCTTTCAGCTTGACTGCTGACAATCTTGCCAAGGTCCTTAACTGGAGAGATTTTTAGCACATTTTCCTGAAGTCATTTCACTTGGGGCACCCAGGAGTTAATTTTCAGAGATTCATGGTTCATACATCCTTAGTGGCAGATAGCCTAAAGTTGTTAGTTTTGACAAACTGGTTACGAACATATTGGGACAGACCGCATGTGCATTTCATCCTGCAGCCTTCTCATTCACTCATTCATGCATTCGTTCATACATTTATTGAACAACTACTCTATTTCAGGTGCTAGTTTCAATGCTCACTGTGATCAACAGGAGACTAAAAAATGTCACAACCCTGACAGTCAAAAAAATATCAATACCTCCCAATCACATGATTGGGGTCACTTTACCCTTTGGATCTCCACTATGGCATTGCCCTAGAGGTGGGTTCTAGTTGGCAGTCTGGCTGAGCATCTCAATCTTGCACTGATCTCCCACTATATTTGTAGTCATGCATCAATGAAGCATCCAGAAAGGCAAGTACTGCTGAGAACATCTGTATAACATAAACTTTACATGGGCCTAAATTTGCACTGTTATACACATGGGCTAAGTTTAGTGATTAATGGTCCTTCCTGGAATGGGGATCAAATCATAGAAACATGTACTTTTAGAGTTAAAATGGCTTTTAGATATTGTGCAATCCAACCCCTGGTATGACCCAAGAACTATAAAGCCACCTACTAATTCAGTCACTGATGTGACTATCAATAACTATTCATTAGCTATTATGGTATTATATGATAGGTACTAGAGATAAAGTAGTGAAGAGGATAGATTTGACTCATCATGGAGCTCATAGAGGAAGGGAAATAAACATTAAACAGCTATTTACACAATGATGTCATTACATGGAAATACAAATCACTAAAGGAGCATCTAATAGGGAAAACACTCCCCTTGTCTGGGGGAATCAAGAAGCCTTCTCTAAGGAAGTGAGGATGTGAGGAATAGTGATATAGGCAGAAGGAACTGTGTGCTCCAAGGCTGGATGGTATATGTCACATCAGAAACTCTGGAAGGACTCCATTGTGGGTAGAGAATACTGAGTGTAGGGGAAGAGCGATTCAGCATGAAGTTAGAAGAGTAGTTCAGGGGCCAATTATACATGGTCTTATAGGTCAAGTTAAATATTTTTAAATTTCATTCTAATTGCAATGTGAATTCATTCAAAAGAGTATATCAGGTAAATTATATGGTTTCACTTATCAATTACTTTTGCATTTATACTTAACTTTACCTATACGTATTGCTCTCAGAGAAGGTTTGATACATAGAGAACAGACTTAATCTTGGTCTTTGAGCTCCTACATTGATTTTTTAAATTGTAATAAAAAATACATAACACAAAATTTGGCATCATAACCAGTTTTAACTAGGTTGACTTTTATAAATATATAGCAAAGACAAGGGTTTTAAAAGCCACTGTTTCCAACTCAAAGGGCCACAGATTTGAGAAAATAAAATCCTTTTGACTATGAAGAAAAGGAGCACAAAGTTTACCCATTAACAATAGTTGGAAAGAATAGGCCCAATAATGTAAGAGTTAGTTTCAACAAAAGAAATAATATTGTGTTCAACTAGCTAGAAGAAGGAAAAGGTTGGGAGAGGAAGCAACTAGAGCTTAAAAGTAGTGGGTCTTTGAAAAGTTCTCAGCACTTTGACCCCTCCTCTGTGGAAGGATTCCTGAAAAGAAGGACAATGGGTACCCCCATGTAAGTTTTGGGGGATCCTAGAGCCAACAGCATCCTTGCTGTCTTCTTAAGAGCAGCACAGGACACCATATACCTATTCAAAGAGCCCTACCCTTAATCAGTGGGTGATATCAGCCATCTCTTTTTGTGTGAAAATCACCCCAAAACATAGTGGCTTAAAACAAGAGCTATGGTTTTATTATCAATCATGTTTTTTGTGGGTCAGGAACTCAAGAAGGGCTCAGCTGGGCAATTCTGGTAACAGTGCTAATGGAACATCAGCCATCACTCCTATATTCCTGATACCAACAAGGGTGAAGAGGAGATGGATAAAAGAGGTGCACTTTCTAGCAGAGACATTTCCCTTTGACAATTATCTTTTTTGCAGGAAAGTCTTCCTGGAAGTCCCATATATCATTTCAACTTGCATCTCACTGGTCAGAATTTACCCATAGAGCCACACTTAGCTCCAAGAGACTGGGAATTATGGCCCTTTTGTAGGGTCTCAAATAAAACCAGCATTATTTTGAAGATGATGAGCATCTAAAAGATGAAGGGCAAAACAAATTGTGGTAGGCAATTGGAAGTCTCTGCTTCATTACATAAAGCAGACAGAGTTTTAAATCATAAGAAACTCAGTTGCCTGGCAAGACTGGTTAATTGCTGGAATCCAAGTGAAAGGTGATGATGACCAGGATGGAAGCCATGCAGATATAGAGAGATGAGCAGATTCAGGTGAAGTAGAGTCAACCAGGCTTGGTGATGGTCTGGGGAAGAGAATGTGTTAAAGATAATCCAGAATTTAGACTAGAATAATTGGGCAGGTGTATTAGGGGAGATAGTAGTACCATTTACTGAAATAAAAATGACTAGGAGAGGCCCTTGTTTGAAAAAAAAATAAATTCCATGTGAAGTCTGTAAAATTTGAAGTGCTTTTGAGGCATCCAAGAGAAATGTGAAGCAGGCAGTTGAGTATTACTGTCCAAAGCCCAGAGTGGTCTGAGTCGGAAGTACATATTTGGGTATCAGTATATAAACAGTGATTGAAGCCATGGTTGTGGATGAAATAACTCAGGATTAGCAAACTAAGTGTGCAGATTTTAAAACTCTGAAGAGAAGGCTGAGTCAGCAAAGGAAACTGAAAAGAAACTGTTTAGAAAATTAGGTGGAAAATAAGGGAAGTAAAATGGCTTGTAAGCCAAGAAAGAAAATGTTTCAGGAATGAGGAGAAGGAAGACTAAAATATTTGCCCTGGATCTTGTGATGTGGAGGTCACTGTGACCTCAGCAAGAGCTGTCTCAGGGGCTTAGTGGAGACAGAGCTAGACCAGGGTGGAATGAAGAATGAGGGTGAGGGGAAGAATCAGAGACCATGGGAGCAGTCTGCTCTTGAGGAGTTTGTCTATAATGGGAAGGAGAGAACATGGTAGTGGTTAGGGAGCAGGGTGGAGGCCTTTTATTCTAACAACATAAATTCATGAGGAATCAGAATCAGGAAATTGCTATTGTCTTATGCCATCTTGTCATCTTGTCTGTAATTTACTTCAAACTACTTAAACAGTGTGATATTTATCATTGTTGATTTTGATCTATTATTTTAGGGGTTATTAGTATTCTGATCAGGAATACACTATCTAGAAGTGTTTAGTTAGCATATTAAAGCTTCTCATCAGAAGCCCAGATATCAGAGATGGCTTTATGCTAACAGAATAAATATAATAAGTGGCTTTTCATCAGTGAAAGTGGGAAGTTCAAGATACATGGATAGGCTAGAAATATTATAAAGGCATTCCTGCCCTTGCATAAACAAATATCTCGATGGCCTGTGCCCTTCAGAACTGCATCTGAAGTGTAATTCTAAAATGGTTCCATGTTCAGCTATTGATGAAAGATTCTGGACTACTGAATCAGGCTACAATGTTGGCCAAACACTGCCTCTAGAATAGTGCAGTATTTGCCTCAATGAAACCATTTTGTTATTTTTTAAATTTAATTTTTTATTATGTTCAGTTAGCCAACACATAGTATATCATTAGTTTTTGTTGTAGTGTTCAACGATCCATTAGTTGCGTATAACACCCAGTGCTCATCACAACACATGCCCTCCTTAATTCAATGAACCCATTTTGAAAAGTACTATGAGAACACCTAAAAGAACAAAGACCTGTGGCTTCATTAGGTTTCAAGCTATAGAACAGGTTGTATGATTGTTTTATATCTGCTAGTGAATAGGCGTCTGCAGATGAGGTAGAATTCAGTACACAACTTCACTATAACTCATCAGGTTGTGGAGGATCTTATCTGTAGATTTTGTCTGCCTATAAATATTACAGGCTACTAATTACTCCCCCAAAGATCTTCATAAATGTGAATGACCAAATTAGCATGGTTTATTCAAAATCCTTGGAAGCAGGTGATAGAAACCCCAGATAGTTCTAAGGGGAATTTGAAAATAGTCAGAACTTATGAATAGCTTGAGGAGAACACAAAACTCCTATAGAAGCCCATGATGCCTAAGCAATCCTGGGTAGAGTTGGAGAGACAGGTTGATAACTTGATAATATACTCATTGTTGGCATATGGGGAGCACTCCATAAATGTTAGTCAATTCATTAGTCAGGTTCCTGGCAGGAAGACAGATGGCCTACGAAAACTGGGTAATTCAAGAGTTTAAAAAAGAAATGCTTACAGGTTATTAAATGCTATGGGATGGTTTGAAAAATCTAAGAAAGATGCTGAAGAAGCAGAATGAATCCATTCTAAGTCATATCCATTGTTACAGTTTGAATGTTTGTGTCTCCCACAAATTCCTATGTTGAAATCCCCAATGCAATTGCATTAGGAAATGGGATCTTTGGGAAGGTGACTGGGATGAGCTCATGAGGATGGAGCACTCATGAATGGGATTAGTGCCCTTATAAGAGTCATGAGAGAGCTTGCTTCCCCTCTCTGCTGTGTGCTATGTGAGAATACAACGAAAAGTTGGCAGCCACAACCCGGAAGAGGGCCCTCACCAGAACCCAGCCATGCCTATACATTGATCTCAGCTTCCTAGTCTCCAGAACTGTGAGAAATAGATTTCTATTGTTTATAAGCCACCCAGTCTATGGTATACTTTGTTATAGCAGCCTGGATCAAGACACCCATCTTGTGACCTTCAGCTCAAGATATGTAGTTCAGGCTGACCAGTTCAATTGGCCTAACTTGGGTCATAGGTCATAGGCTGACCCTTTGACCAAGCAAAATAGGTGTCTTTTATTGTAGTAAAACATATATAACATAAAATTTACCATTTTAAGTGTATAACTCAGTTCAACTAAGTATATTCACAGTGTCATACAACCACCATCACCATTAATTTCCAGAACTTTTTCATTATCTTGAACAGAAACCCTGTATCCATTAAATTCCTTGCTCTGCTCAGCCCTCGGTAAACTCGATTCTACTTTCTGTCTCTATGTATTTTCTTATTCTAGGTACCTCATATAAGTAGAATCATACAATATTGTTCCTTATGCGTCTGTCTTATTTCATTTAGTATAATATCTTCAGGGTTCATCCATGTTGTAGCATGTGTCAGAATTTCATTCTTTTTTAAGGCTGAATAATATTCTAGAGTGGGTATTGGCTGGTGGTTCTATGAGATGGCATACATAGGGGGCTGGCAGGTAGTTGAGGTCTGGTAAAGGAATGGCCAAGAAAGGTGCACATAGCAGATCTTCCAACAGTCTTATTTCTCTGAGCCTTCATATTCCTTCCTCCACAACATACAGGAAGTTCTGGCATTTCATTCTCACTGGCAATTAACCTAGCAGACTGTTAACAGCACTGCCAGGTGCCTGAGCCGACTCATTAAATCTAAACATTGGGTGGAGACATGCATGCCAATAAATTCTGCCTAGTCAAGCCTTATATTTCTCCATCCTTGTTCAAACACCCTTAGAATTTGCTCCCATGTGCTCTCAGACTTCTCTAGATACAAACTGGTAAGGTCCTGTACGTCACTTGGTATAGAGCACAGAACAAGCCTTGTGTTCTCCATTGGCCTTTGTTGGGCTCTAACTCTTATTATAGGCTTGGAGGCAATGAGAGGTGGTGGGGGTGGACTTCTAGGAGAAGTGGCATCATGGTGAGGCTCCTGCCCCAGGTGCATGCATTGAAATGCTTTAAGCATGGGGAGAATGCTTGGGAGTAAGAGGGGCTGCCTCCACAGGCTGGGAAGGTTATGTGGGATCATGGCTCTAGGCCTCGTTCATGTCTGCCCAAATGTCCTTATTCCATATGCCAGGGTTCCACACCTTTCCCACAGTGCCTCTGCCATAGTGCAGGAGACTTGATAGGGTCGAACGTCTATATCTTGCTGCAACTCAGCCACTGTTACTACCAGGCTGTATCTATTCTGTGACCACAGGAGATAAGACTCCTTCAAAGCCATCCTTGATGGTTTCTCACTTCCTTTTCTGTTCTGAGTAGAATACTCACCGTCTTCAATTTCTCCTTTTCCCTTTTCATCTTTACTAGGGCACTAAATATAGCCTACTTCTTTATAATCACCATTTTTGCCATAAGCAATTAAGTCCCATATCTACTTGATGCCCCAGTGCCTTGTCCTGCTCCTGTGTTCTACCCTACAATTCACTGGTGATTATTGGAGTAAGTGGATGCCCTGCCATGTTCCAGATGCCCAGCAGTGACCCCAACCCACACAAGGAGGTCTTTTGTGTTCTCCTAAAATGTGAGCAACTGAATTGGAGGATGCCATTTTGAGGTATTTAGAGAGTACCTCTAAAACAAAGTGCTCACAAGATTGGTGACATAGTTGCCTTTGAGAAAGAAGCCTAGCAGCGGGGACAAGAAGGCAGGAAACTTACTTTTCATTATGTGCCCTTTAATACATATATAACTTAATAACACAGTATCTTCATTTATAAGATGTGTTTGTTGGATTAATTGATCTTTAAGGTATCCTTAAGCCTAAAATACATTGAGTCAGGACAACTGGGTGGTTTAGTTGGTTGAGCGTCTGCCTTTGGCTCAGGTCATGACCAGTCCTGGGATCGAGTCCTACTTTGGGCTCCTTGCTAGCAGGGAGCCTGCTTCTCCCTCTACCTGCTGCTCCCCCTGCTTGTGCTCTCTCTCTCTCTCTGACAAATAAATAAAATCTTTAAATAAATAAATAAATAAAATACATTGGGTCTATAATTTCCTTTGAATGTAGAATAAATAAAACAGAATTAAATGTGGATTCACCTTATTACAAAAAGCTTAATGAAGATTTAAAATCCAGATTTTCCATGTCACTGCAAATGGCAAGATTTTGTATTTTTTGACAGCTGCCTAATATTCCATTGTGTGTGTGTGTGTGTGTGTGTGTGTGTGTGTGTGTATACTACATCTTCTTTATCCATTCATCTGTTGATGGACATCTTGGCTCTTTCCATAGTTTGCTATTGTGGACATTGCTGCTATAAACATTGGGGTGCATGTACCCCTTCGGATCACTACATTTGCATCTTTGGGGTAAATACCCAGTAGTGCAATTGCTGGGTCATATGGTAGCTCTATTTTCAACTTTTTGAGGAACCTCCATACTGTTTTCCAGAACGGCTGCACCAGCTTGCATTCCCACCAACAGTGTAGGAGGGTTCCCTTTCTCCGCATCCTCACCAACATCTGTCATTTACTGACTTGTTAATTTTAACCATTCTTAATGGTGCAAAGCGAAATAAGTCAATCAGAGAAAGACATGTATCATATGATCTCACTGATATGAGGAATTCTTAATCTCAGGAAACAAACTGAGGGTTGCTGGAGTGGTGGGGGGTGGGAGGGATGGGGTGGCTGGGTGATAGACATTGGGGAGGGCATGTGCTATGGTGAGCACTGTGAATTGTGTAAGACTAATGAATCACAGACCTGTACCCCTGAAACAAATAATACATTATATGTTAAAAAAAAAAAAAGAAGAAGAAGATAGGAAGGGAAAAATGAAGGGGGAGGAATCAGAGGGGGAGACGAACCATGACAGACTATGGACTCTGAGAAACAAACTGAGGCTTCTAGAGGGGAGGGGGATGGGGGGATGGGTTAGCCTGGTGACGGGTATTAAAGAGGGCACGTATTGAATGGAGCACTGGGTGTTATACACAAACAATGAATCATGGAACACTACATCAAAAACTAATGATGTAATGTATGGTGATTAACATAATAAAATTAAATTAAAAATAAATAAATTAACTAAAATCCAGATTTTAAAATCCAGATTTTTAAAAAGCTAATTGAAGATGATCATTTACTTTTCAAAAGCCTTTCCCATGGGAGTTCTTTTCAGTGATTCTTTAGCTTGGGAACACCTAGAATCACCTGGGAGCTTTAAAAAAGAAAATCTCAGGGCACCTAGGTGGCTCAGTCGGTTGGGCATCTGCCTTCAGCTCACATCGTGATCCCAGGGTCCTGGGATCAAGCCCCACATTGGGCTCCCTGCTCAGCGGAGAGCCTGCTTCTCCTCTCCCTCTGCCTGCTGCTCTGCCTACTTGGGATCTCTCTCTATCTCTCTGTCAAATAAATAAATAAAATCTTTAAAAAAAGAAAAAGAGAAAAGAAAATCTCCATAACCAGGCAATACTCTAGACCAATCAAATCAGAACCTCTGAGGGTGGAATTCAGGTAGTAATTTCTTTAAAGTTTCTATTTAGATTCCAGTTAGTTAACACATTGTGTAATATTAGTTTCGGGTGTACAATTTCGTGATTCAACACTTACATACAACACCTGGTGCTCATCCCGAGTAGTGTACTCATTAATCCCCATCACCTATTTAACTCATCGCCCCACCCACCTTCCCTCTGGTCACCATCAGTGTGTGCTCTATATTTAAGTGTCTCTTGGTTTGCCTCTATTTTCTTCCCCCCTATGATCATTTGTTTTGTTTTTTAAATTCCACATATGAGTGAAATCATATGGTATTTGTCTTTTCCGACTTATTTTGCTTAGCATAATACTCTCTAGCTCTAACCATGTCGTTGCAAATGGCAAGATTTCATTCTTTTTGATGTGTTAGTAATATTCCCTTGTGTATATATACCACATCTTCTTTATCCATTCATCAGTCGATAGGCATTTGGGCTCTTTCCATATTTGGTTATTGTTGATAATGCTGCTATAAACATCGGGGTGCATGTATCCTTTTGAATTAGTATTCTTTAGGTAAATAACTAGTAGTGCAGTTGCTGGATTGTAGGGTAGTTCTATTTTTAACTTTATACTGTTTTCCAGAGTGGCTGCATCAGTTTGCATTCCTATCAACAGTGCACGAGGGTTCTACTTTCTCCACATCCTCACCAACATCTGTTGTTTCTTGAGTTGCTAATTTTAGCCATTCTGACAGTTGTGAGGTGATATCTCATTGTAGGTTTGATTTGTATTTCCGTGATGATGAGCGATGTTGAGCATCATTTCATGGATCTGTTGGCCCTCTGTATGTCTTTTTTGGAAATCCGTCTATTCATGTCTTCTGCCCATTTTTTAATTGAATTATTCATTTAATTGGTGTTAACTTTTATAAGCTCTTTTATATTTTGGATATTAATCCTTTATCAGATATGTCATTTGCAGTTATCTTATGGGGAGAAACTGAGAACTTTTCCTCTATGGTCAGGAAAAAGACAGGGATGTCCACTCTCACCACTGTTATTTAACACAGTATTGGAAGTCCTAGCCACAGCGATCAGACAACAAAAAGAAATAAAAGGCATCCAAATTGGCAAAGAAGAAATAAAACTTTCACTATTTGCAGATGACATGACACTCTATATAGAAAACCTGAAAGACTCCACCAAAAAATTGCTAGAACTGATACATGAATTCAGTAAAGTTCCAGGATATAAAATCAATGCACAGAAATCTGTTGCATTTCTATATACCAATAATGAAGAAGCAGAAAGAGAAATTAAGGAATCAATCCCATTTACAATTGCATACAAATCATAAGATACCTAGGAATAAACCTAACCAAAGAGATGAAAGACCTGTACTCTGAAAACTATAAAACACTGATGAAAGAAACTGAAGAGGACACAAAAAAGTGGAAAGACATTCCATGCTCATGGATCAGAAAAACAAATATTGTTAAAATGTTTATACTACCCAAAACGGGGTGCCTGGGTGGCTCTGTTGGTTAAGTGTCTGACTCTTGATTTCAGCTCAGGTCGTGACCTCAGGGTCATGAGATCAAGCCCCGCATTGGGCTCCATGCTCAGTGGGGAGTTTGCTTGAGATTCTCTCTCTCGCATTCCCTCTGCCCCTCCCCCCATGTACTCTCTCTCTCTCTCTCTCTCTCTCTCCCTCTCTCTCAAATAAATAAATCTTAAAAACAATGTCTATACTACCCAAAGCAATCTACACATTTAGTATAATCTTTATCAAAATACCACCAGCATTTTTCACAGAGCTAGAACAAGCAATCTTAAAATCTGTATGGAGCCACAAAAGACCCCAAATAGCCAAAGCAACCTTGAAAAAGAAAAACAGAGCTGGAGGCATCACAATTCCAGACTTCAAGTTATATTAAAAAGCTGTAGTGATCAAAACAGTATGACAGTGGCACAAAAATAGACACATAGATCAAAAGAACAGAATAGAAAACCCAGAAATGAACCCACAACTATATGGTCAATTAATTGTCAACAAAGCAGTAAAGAATATCCAGTGGGAAAAAGACAGTCTCTTCAACAAATGGTGTTGGGAAAACTGGACAACAACATGCAAAAGCATGAAACTGGACCACTTTCTTATACCATACACAAAAACAAATTCAAAATGGATTAAAGACCTAAATGTGAGACATGAAACCATTAAAATCCCAGGGAATACTTTTAAAGCTTCCTGATGATTGCAATGTGCAATCTAAGTTGAGAAACACAAATGGTGAACTTAATCAGTTGAATTCACTTAATTAAATGCCCTTATGATACATACAATTTCTTTAATCAAGTAAACTAGGGCCTACTAGAAATTTTAAAAAAGGAGTTTATAAGGATTTGCAATCATGGAAGCAAAGCTGTAGTATTATGATACACAGATGCTACATCTATGAGAACAGCTGTATGTCTCTTGAAACACACCTGACAGAAGGACTGAAGGTACATCATGACGGAGATAGTGACCCAGCTGACTATTTCTTTCTTCTTTTTTTAAAGATGTATTTGTTTATTTTAGACGGGTGGGGGTGAGGGGGTGGGAGATGAGGGTGGGGAAGAACAGAGGGAGAGGGAGATAATCTCATGTAGACTCCCAACATGAGGCTCGATCTCACGACACTGACATCATAAGCTGAGCGGAATCCAAGAGTCGATGCTCAACGAATGGACTGAGCCACCCAGGCTCCCCTGAGCTGACTATTTCTTGAGAACATTTGCCAACTCTCTGAGGAGGAGGCATTGTTGATTAAATTTAAACTCACACTTGCATCGTATGTTTGAAATTGGTTGTCATGTTCAATTTAACTGTTAAGTAAATTTAGTTAGAAATTTATACACAGTGGTTGATTAATTTATTTTTAAGTATACCTCCTTCTACTACAAAGCCTAGCTAAAACCACAAAGAGTGCTTTGGTTATATGAAAAAGAGCCCCCAGATTTGCTCACTGCATTGGTTCCCAAGAAGTGATGACTACTTCTAGTAAAGTCGTCCTTGTCTGTTATAAAGAGAGTAGGGATAGAGGTCTGGGGACCACAGCCTTGAATGGGGTGATTCCAAGTGAGTAATCCTTAAAATTTTAAGATGCCTTGGGTTGTGGGATGCATGAACTCATTGATGAAATCAGTGCTCAGACAAAGGGAGAGTTGACCCAGGAGCAGGAATCAGAGTTTGGGAGACCCCCCAAACGGGGTTGTCGTTTCATTGTTGTTGTTACAAACCTTATTGCTTTTGATTTTGTAAACCATAAATGTGTGTTAATTTGATAGAAGTTAAATGAATAATAAAAATATGTGGAAGGATACATATTTTAATTTATTAATAGTGATCCCTCCTAGGGAGAATCAGATGGAATTGGGAAAAGGATGACAGTTATTCTAGTTTTTGCTCAAATTTCCTTGTGAATTATCCATTTTCTTAACAAGAATATATTCATACATTACTTCTATACTTAAACAAGGTAAAAATGAAAGAAATAACAAAAGAATATATCCTAGGGAAAGAGATTTCATTTGAATGAAATGAAAGGCTGGCAGAGTTTGAAATGAGAATGACATGGTAGACTAAAAGAGTCTATCAATTGCCAAGCAATATGAATAAAAACAGACTCACATCTAGACAGAATATAGTTTAATTTGGGGGATGCAAATATAAATAAAAATCCTAAAAGGTGCCAGAAGAATAAAGTAAATCCCTATATTAGAAGAAGTATAGACACTGTATTTCTCACCAGCCATACTTGTTCTAATGAAACAATACAACAATATCTTCAGATATCTGAGGAAAAATTTGAACCTAGAATTCTTTATGTAGCCAAACTATTATTTAAACATGGGGGAAAACAAAGATATTTGAAACATTTAATTGCTGGAGACATCTTTACCTATGAATTTCCTCTAAGAATATTAATGGAACCACTGCTATTCAACATAGTACTAGAAGTCCTGGCCTCAGCAATCAGACAACAAAAAGAAATAAAAGGCATCTGAATCAGCAAAGAAGAAGTGAAACTCTCACTTTTTGCAGATAATATGATACCTTATGTGGAAAACCCAAAAGACTCCACTCTAAAACTGCTAGAACTCATACAGAATTCAGTAAAGCATCAGGATATAAAATCATGTGCAGAAACCAGTTGCATTTCTATACACCAACAACAAAACAGAAGAAAGAGAAATTAAGGAGTTGATCCCATTTACAATTGCACCCAAAACCATAAGATACCTAGGAATAAATCTAACCAAAGAGGCAAAAAGTCTGTACTCAGAAAACTATAAAATACTCATGAAAGAAATTGAGGAAGACACAAAGAGATGGAAAAATGTTCCATGCTTATGGACTGGAAGAACAAATATTGTGAAAATGTCTATGCTACCTAGAGCAATCCACACATTTAATGCAATCCCTATCAAAATAGCATCAACTTTTTTCAAAAAAATGGAACAAATAATCCTAAAATTTGTATGGAACCAGGAAAGACCCCAAATAGCCAGAGGAATGTTGAAAAAGAAAAGCAGAGCTGGTAGCATCACAAATCCAGACTTCAAGCTCTATTACAAAGCAGTCATCATCAAGACAGTATGGTACTGGCACAAAAACAGACACATAGATCAATGGAACAGAATAGAGAGCCCAGAAATGGACCCTCAACTCTATAGTCAACTCATCTTTGACAAAGCAGGAAAGAATGTCTAATGGAAAAAAGACAGTCTCTTCAGCAAATGGTGTTGGAAAAATTGGACAGCAACATGCAGAAGACTGAAACTGGACCATTTCCTTACACCACACACAAAAATAGACTCAAAATGGATGAAAAACCCAAGTGTCAGATAGGAATCCATTAAAATCCTTGAGGGGACACAGGCAGCAACCTCTTCAACCTCAGCTGCAGCAACTTCTTCCTAGAAACATCGCCAAAGGCAAAGGAAGCAAGGGCAAAAATGAACTACTGGGACTTCATCAAGATAGAAAGCTTTTGCACAGCAAAGGAAACAATCAACAAAACCAAAGGACAACCGACAGAATGGGAGAAGATATTTGCAAATGACATATTAGATAAAGGGATAGTATCCAAAATCTATAAAAAAACTTATTGAACTCATCACCCAAAGAACAAATAATCCAATCAAGAAATGGGCAGAAGACATGAACAGACATTTCTCCAAAGAAGACATCCAAAGGCCAACAGACACATGAAAAAGTGCTCAACATCACTCGGCATCAGGGAAATCCAAATCAAAACCTCAATGAGATACCATCTCACACCCGTCAGAATGGCTAAAATTAACAAGTCAGGAAACGACAGATGTTGGTGAGAATGTGGAGAAAGGGGAACCCTCCTACACTGTTGGTAGGAATGCAAGCTAGTGCAGCCAGTCTGGAAAACAGTATGGAGGTTCCTCAAAAAGTTGAAAATAGAGCTACCATACGATCCAGCAATTGCACTACTGGGTATTTACCCCAAAGATACAAATATAGTGATCCGAAGGGGCACGTACACCCCAATGTTTATAGCAGCAATGTCCACAATAGCCAAACTATGGAAAGAGCCTAGACGTCCATCTACAGATGAATGGATAAAGAAGATGTGGTATACATATACAATGGAATATTATGCAGCCATCAAAAAATGAAATCTTGCCATTTGCAATGACATGGATGGAACTAGAGGGTATTATGTTAAGTGAAATAAGTCAATCAGAGAAAGACAAGTATCATATGATCTTACTGATATGAGGAATTTGAGAAACTAGACAGTGGATCATAGGGTAAGGGAGGGAAAAATGAAACAAGATGAAACCAGAGAGGGAGATGAACCATAAGAGACTCTTAATCTCAGGAAACAAACTGAGGGTTGCTAGAGTGGAGGGGGGTGGGAGGGATTGGGTGGCTGGGTGACGGACATTGGGGAGGGTATGTACTATGGTGAGCGCTGTGAATTGTGTAAGACTGATGAATCACAGACCTGTACTCCAGAAACAAATAATGCATTATATGTTAAAAAAAAGAATATTAATGGAAGATGCATTTCAACAAAATGAAAAAATAAATCCCCAAGGAAAGCAAAGGACACAAAAGAAATAACGAGCCAAGAAACAAAGATCTGAATGTTAGAACAAGCTTAAAAAATAATCTGAATTTAAAATACCAATGACAGCAATCCACCAGAGGTAAAAAGCCATAAGCTATCCTGAATCTAAATACATTGCTTTGAAAAATATAAAACAGCATCTGTGAGAAGCATATAAATAGAAACTGATAAATCCATGATCTTATTGGAACATATTAGTACATTTTTCAGAAGTTTTTTGACAAATTATATATCATTGCATCCAGCAAAAAGAATAAAGGTCTTTTTTCTCCAAATACATATGGAAAATTCACACACCAAAAGCATAGATGACACATCAAGCCATGAAAGTAATCCCCTATTGATTACAAAAGTAGAAACTATGCCAGGAGCATTCATTACAATGAAATTAAAATCTATGCCAAATGGATAGAAAACAAAACTTTGAAATTTAAAATCAATTTCAAATATATTTTGAGTTATAGAGAAAACTATATGATAAACTTCTTAAAAATGATAAATGAAAGCACAATACAGTAAAGCCTGTGGAATTAAAATGACTTTATGGTCAGAGAAAAATTTATAACCATAAGCCAAATATTATAAAGTTATAATGACTTAAAATAAACTAAGTGGTCTTCCAACCTAAAAAACTTTGAAAATAATATCAAAATAGGCTTTAAAAAGTAAAAGAAAAGCATTTTAGAAGATAGAAATAGTAATTAATGAATCAATTTATTAAAATGTTTATTTGAAAACATTGATAACATTACAACAACCTTTGAAAATCTTATTAAGAATAAAAAGACAACTGAAATGCCATTAGGGCCATAAATACCAATAGAAAAGAGTAAATATCAGAATATATGTAAAACTTTATAATATTACATTTATAAGTTATATGAAATGGAATATTTTCTAGGAAAATGTGATTTATATAAAAATGATCTCACAACAAAGTAGAAAACTGAATGAGCCTATAATACCATATAATTGAAATGGGAATCAAAGAACTATTATTAAGACTGGAGAAAGGACCAAATAGATATATGGATGATTTCTACCAAAACTTCAGGAAACACATCATCTCCATGACCCATAAATTATTCCAGCACATCAAAAAAATTGTAAAGCTATGTAACTCATTTAACTAAATTTCAAAAACTTGGCAAGAGAAACAATAGAATAAGAAAAGGAAAGCATAGAACATTCTTAAAATATGGGGCAAATTTTTTCAATAAAGATTTTATTTATTTATTTGACAGAGAGAGATAGTGAGATCAAGAACACAAGCAGGGGGAGTTGGAGAGGGAGAAGCAGGCTTCCTGCCTGAGCAGGGAGCCCGAAGTGGGGCTCCATCCCAGGACCCTGGGATCATGACGGGAGCTGAAGGCAGACGCTTAACGACTGAGCCACCCAGGTGCCCCTGGGCAAATTTTTTAAATGAAATGTCAACAAATAGAATACAACTCTGTATTAAAAGAATAAAGCACATGACCAAGTAGGGTTGTCCCAGAAATGCAAAGATGATTCAGCATATGAAAATTTTACCAATGTAATTTAGTATATTACAAAACAGATTAAAGGAGAAAATCTTTTCGATCTCAAATAGATGCAGAAAAACCATCTGATAAAATTCAATGACCCATAAATCGTACACAACTTTCAATCAGCTAGAAATAGGACAGGTTGAAAAGAAATTTTTTTTGAAGTGCATCTAACAGAAATCTAGAGCAAACATCACACCTAATAGTGAAACAGAAGTACTTCTAATTAAGTTAGAAAAAAGACAAGTCTGCCTATTATCACTGAGACTCTGAATTTTGTGCTGGTGACTTTATCTTTTTTTAAGATTTTATTTATTTATTTGAGAGAGAGAGAGCAGGAGCAGGGGCGAGGAGCAGGGCGAGAGGCAGGGGGAGAGGGGAAGACTCCCTGTGTAACGGGGAGCCTGATGCAGGGCTCAATCCCAGAACCCTGAGATCATGATCTGAGCCGAAGGCAGACGCTTAACTGACAGCCACCCAGGTGCCCCTGTGCTGGTGATTTTAGCCAAAACTTGAAGACAAGAAGAAACAGGAGTTACAAGCATTGGAAAGGAGTCATCATCATTTATAGCAAAAATACATTTTTATACTAAAACCCAAACAGAGATAGCTGATAAAACTAATAAAAAGAGTTAAGCCGTGGCTAAAATATGGGAACCAAATATTAAAATTAATTAGTTTAAGAAATTTTACTCAGTATTAAAATAAATGCAATTCATTTTTAGTTTTTGCCTAGGTCCCAAGGCAATAGGTGGCAATTACTTCCACATTTCAAAGTTGGTACTGCACCACCCATAAAGGACTAATCCCTGAATCTACCCAAATCAAAGGTATAAAAGTATTAAAATTTTGGAGCTGAAAATAAAAGACATTGTTTCTTTGGTGTGAAAGAGACTACATGGGCCCACTTGGAGAGACTGACACAGGTTTCCCAGAGTTTGAGGGCCCAAGAGGGCAGGTGTTTGACACCCATCTGAGGATTCTAAAGACACAGTAAAACTATACGTATTTCTAATATTCATATACATGTTTGTAAATCTGTAAGGATATATCCTACACCTATAACAATAGTTACTTTGGCATGGGAATTAGGAATGGGACAAGGAAGACACAAGCTTTATTTGAGTTGCTGGAAAGAGACATTATTACATGGCTGCATCAGTGGGTAAATTGTATGCTGAAAACTTGCTTTTTGAAGAGACTATAACTGCCTGAGTCCACATATTCATTAATAAATACCACTTTTGATAAACAACCCAAAATGCTTTCCAAAGTCTGAAGACATAACTTACTTCCATAAAAAGACTTCATTTTTGATCTTAGTCCTTTTTCATGAACTTTATCTTACATACTATATGTTTATATTATAACTATATGCATATTATAAAATTTCAAATAATATAGAATAATGTAATTAGAGTTAGTGTTCCCCATTCACTTCTCCTTTCTTTAGTAATCCACCTTTCCTCAAACTAACCATCATTATCAGTCCAGTGTGTATTTATTGGGATAAATTTTGTGCACTTATATGTATATTTATGTGCCTATAACACATTCACACATTATTCTGCAGCTTATTTCTTCACTTAATAATCATCAACATTGTTCCATGTAGATCTGCATTATTTTAAATTCTGCATGATGTTTTACTATAGATGCCTTAGAATTTCTTCATTCCCCTGTTAAATATCCAAAATTTAGATTTTTCCTTAATTTTTACTGCAATGAACATTGTTATACATTCATCTTGGAGTACAAGTTAAAATACACAGATGGGAGTGGGATAAAATGGTTTCTTAAAGGAGAATCAAGATACTGTTCCTGCAGAAGGAAGGAAGGATAGATGGATGGATGGATGGATGGATGGATGGTGGGTGATCAAAAGCAAACCCCAAAGATTTGAAATCTTACATATTTATTTTATTTTATTTTTTAGAAAATTTTATTTATTTATTTGAGAGCAGAGTGAGAGAGTGAATATGAGCTGGGGGAAGGGGCATAGGGAGAGGGAGAAACAGACTCCCTGCTGAGCAGGGAGCCCAACACAGGGCTCAATCCAGGACCTTGGGATCATGACCTGAGTGGAAGGCAGATGCTTAACCAACTGAGCTACCCAGGTGCCCCATAATCTTACCTATTTAAGTAAAATGTTTGCTTCTGTAATTTGGTTGAACTGTATGAGAATGCTGAATGGTATGCTTGGGTGTTAGAGCTAGGTTGAAAATAACCAGCCTATAATCCATGAATGTGTAAACTTTGGTCTTTCAGAGATAAATTGAGACTGAGCTTAAGTTCACGTAAGCACCTTTATCAATGAGAGAAGTAAAACTAAATTATGTATCATATTGATATCATTCTATATGAAAGGGAGTATTGGCAAGTCTTCAGCTCATACTGATGATTAGAGAACACTAATTAGGGTAGGTAAGGCTCCACTGTGGAATATCTATACTAATTTTGTAGTGTGAAACTCTACATAATTTGGTATTACTGACTGATTGGTATTACTGATTGTTAACTCTACCCTTGACTCTGAGCTTTGTCAATTCAGTCCTAACAACAAAATTCTTTTGATTTAGGGGTTCCAGACCAGGTTTGGGAATTCTCTTTCTCAAGCTTCTTACCTTCACTTACTCTTTCCCCTGGATCCTAATGGCTTGGCTTGAGTGATAACCTGTTAATGTGGTCTGTAAAGCCCTTCTATCTCTGGATGGGGTGATGATCCCACCATTCCTTAGCTCATGGGGAATGTGTTGCAGCTGTCTGAGGAACACAGATCATTAGTGATTTTGGCAGGATTTTGTTGGAAGCACAATGCTAAAGATGAAAGGTCAGTTTTATTTAACTGATGAAAACAATGAGTAGCAGATTAGGCTAGTTTTCTGGTAAACAGTGCCATTACTTTCCAGTAAATAGTGTCAAGATGCCTTGATGAATAACATACATGGAGATAAAGAAGAACATCTCTCAGTGATGGAAAATTAGGTATCTTCACGAACTCAAATATGCCTTTAGTTTTCTTCTTGCTATGATCTGTTCCCTAAAACATTTATCAACAGGTCATTTGGTCGTACTCATGGAAAAAATGAAGTATGTTCCGCTGAAGACACAGTCTACAAAGAGGGCCCAGCTTAAAGAAAATTCTTTTCATCTGAAGTGTTAAGACATCAAAACAAAGCAGTGTGTTCCATGCTACTCCTGTATTGTCCACCCGTCTGTTGAAGCTCAAAGATGAGCTGGAATGCAGTAAGAAAGGAGCCAGTCTAATAAAAATCGAGTGCAGCATACCAACCCGTCAGCGTCCTTCATGGCAAGATGGAAGACATAGTTTTGGCCTGATTGCATGCACTTTTTTTTTTTTTTTTTTGTCGTTTGTTTTGAAGCACACGTCAATAGTCCATGCTGAGAGGCAGAATCTTGAGACAAGAAGCTACATAGTGCTTGCTCTCTGGAGAGTTAAGTTCTCCATAGTACCTGAGTGGCTCTATGGTAGTAAATGCTTAGGGTAAATGCTTTTTTTTAAGGGTACATGCTTAAAGGAGGACATTGACTCTTGCGAGGTGTTCAAGGACCAGTTAGTAATTTTTTTGTCATGGTATCACTAGCAATAATTAAAAGAACAGCTAACATTCATTGAATGCTTATTGTATTCAATACTTTTTTCAATACATTGTTTTTAATACCTTTCAGGGATAATAATATTCAGTCCTCACAATAACCCTATGAGAGGAAAAAGAGGCACGGAAGGGTTAATAACAAGTGTTTCAAGTCACATGGCTAGTGTTAAAGTTGGGATTTGAACCCAGGTGGTATATAAGTCTCCAACCACGCTCTCAACATTATACATAATACCATTAAATTATCTCCTAGAGGCCTGAAGTAACGATCTCAAATCTTTTATATTTGTGGTGGCTGATTTTTTTTTAAAACTCATCCTGACTTCCCCTAAAGGACTGTGTATGGTATAAATAAATTAAAGGAAAAATAACTTGAACCAATTAACTGTGGGTTTTTTCCATTTATTTTTAGTATTTTGCAATATCCCTCAAGATATTTGGAGACACCCCACTAAGTGGTGAAGCAGATAGCAGTGAATTGGTCTGTGACTTTAAGTGAATGAATTTCCCAAGCACTTACAATACTGTTTTCCGCTTAAAACATTTTGAAACATCCTGATGCCAGAAAAAAGAAAGAGCAAGAGAGAGCCAGCAAGCTGACCAAGGTGAGGAGAATCTAGTTGCTTACCCACGTCTCTGCTTTGTTGCCTCAGATTTTAAGGGAAAAATATTTTGAAACCATTATTTAAAAATGGAGCTTTTTGGACACCGATTCATAACTGTTTTTGATCTTCTGGCCTGTTTTTGTTGAAACGATATATTGTTTTACAAGTAGTGTTGAGCTCCAATCCCACATTCCTGCTGACATAACTATTATTATTTCATGGTTTCAGCATCTTTTCTGGTAACCTATGCATAATTAAAAAAAATAGAAAGATATGTGTACAAATGCATGCACATGTGTGTGTTTTGGTTTGCGGGGGGGAGGAAAATCCCTCCAGGGAGTGCTGCACTGGGCATTGAGTCCATTCAGATTTTTCTGAGTATGGACAGCAAAGCAGATTGCCCAAAGCACTGTGTTTACAAAACTACCAGTTTGTACAGTAGAAACAAACTGATTCCATAGAATGAGTGGATAGAGTTGGATGTGTGTTAATGAGGTAATATCTGGCTTTAGGAGAGCACAAGAAAATGTTATTTTCTTGGGTGAGAATTTTTCCCTTAGAATGTTCCCATACAACTCTCTTAACTTGCTCCTTCTTCTTTCCACTCTCCAAATGGAAATAATGGTGGAGGACAGAATTCAGTTGCCTTGTAGCTCTTTAAGATCCTAATGGGTTTGCTCATATGATCCAGCAATTGCACTACTGGGTATTTACCCCAAAGATACAAATGTAGGGATCTGAAGGGGTACATGCACCCCGGTGTTTATAGTAGCAATGTCCACAATAGCCAAACTATGGAAAGAGCCAAGATGTCCATCGACAGATGAATGGATAAAGAAGAGGTGGTATATATACACAATGGAATATTATGCAGCCATCAAAAGGAATGAGATCTTGCCATTTGCAACGATGTGGATGGAACTGGAGGGTGTTATGCTGAGTGAAATAAGTCAATCAGAGAAAGACATGTATCATATAACCTCACTGATATGAGGAATTCTTAATCTCAGGAAACAAACTGAGGGTTGCTGGAGTGGTGAGGGGTGGGAGGGATGGGGCGGCTGGGTGATAGGCATTGGGGAGGGTATGTGCTATGGTGAGCGCTGTGAATTGTGCAAGACTGTTGAATCACAGATCTGTATCTCTGAAATGAATAATGCAATATAGGTTAAGAAAAAAAAGAAAGAAGAAGAAAATAGCAGAAGGGGAAGAATGAAGGGGAGTAAATCGGAGGGGGAGATGAACCATGAGAGACGATGGACTCTGAGAAACAAACTGAGGGTTCTAGAGGGGAGGGGGTAGGGGGAGGGGTTAGCCTGGTGATGGGTATTAAAGAGGGCACGTTCTGCGTGGAGCGCTGGGTGTTATGCACAAACAATGAATCATGGAACACTACATCAAAAACTAATGATGTAATGTATGGTGATTAACATAACAATAAAAATTTAAAGTAAAAACCAAAAAAAAAAAAAAAAGATCCTAATGGGTTTGCTCAACTCACTGGCTGATTTGTATATTAAGCAGGAAATAGAGAAATCTAATACTTCAGTAATGCTTATTACATCATTAACTATAACAATACTGCACATTTGTATAGCATGATGATTTATAAGCACTTTCAAATAATTTTATCATTTTATTTTCTCTCAAATTCAGGAAAATCAAGGCAAGCAGTATTATCCCTATTTTACAGATGAGAACACCGAGATTCAGACAAGTTGGAAGATATGATGAATGGCAGCCAGCTGGTGAGTGTTAGATCTGAAATTAGACCCAGATGTTCTGATTCTCATGTTGAGCTTTTTTTTTTCAGTATACCAAGATCCCTCTAGTCTTTAAATATGACATTTATGGTTCGGTTCTGTGGTTATAATAGAAAGCTATTGTAGAAAACCTGAAAAATATAGAAGAGGTAAAATCCCCAATAATAATACCAACCAGAGGTATTTTCTCTTAATATTCCATATTTTAATGTATATAGTTATATACATGTACACTTCTAATTTATTTATATCATATATTATATATGTAAATGTGAATGTATATACATATATACGTACACCTCTGTGTGTATGTATATATGTATATGTATATATGTGTACACACACACACACACACACACACACATATACAACACACAGAGGCATATTTTTTAGGTTAGTACCTACACATAGCTTGAATTTCAAAAAGTTTGCCATAGGTACTCTGTTGTACAGCAGATTTCTAGATTTCTAGAACTTATTCATCTTGCATAATCGAAACTTCGTTGTGTGCTTTAAAATGTGTCAAGAGGATAGATCTCATGTTAAGTGTTCTTACCAAAAGGCAAAGACAAAAACAAACATAAAAATACAACAACACATACATCACAAAAGAATGCAAGAAAATTTTTGGAAGTGATGGCACCATGGGTATAAGCATATGTCCAAACTCATCAAGATGCATACATTAAATGTGTGTAATTTTTTTGTATGTCAGTTATACTTCAATAAGACTAAAAAAGAAAGAGAAAAATAAATTTCAAAAAGCATATAGAGTGTAAATCTTTTTCCTACTATTATTCTCTAGACTTACAATGTCCCTCTCCATATGTTAAAATATTAGTTTCTTGAAGAGCTCTCTAGAGATATTTTATTTAGAGCTATTTTATCCATGCAAGTAAAGATGTACATACACACATACACATGTATGTTATGTATATATATTTTTATATATGTATATATATTATTTATATGTAGGTATGTATTTTTATATATGTGATACACAATGCACACACATATATTCTCATATAGTAAAATGCTATGCACCCTATTTTGCATTTTCCAGAAGGATCAAATATCTTTACATTTCTTACTTAACAATTTATCTTTGCAATTTTTCCATATAAATACGTAAAGAATTTCCTAAGTCCTTTTTTAGGGCTACATGGAGAAATATTAACCTGTCCCTTACTGATGAACATTTAGATTGTTTCCAAACTTCACTAACACAAACTACTCACACTATGCACAGTTATATATAAGCCACTATAGAAATGTTGAAGTTTACCGAATGCCTTTTGAAAATCTATGGAGAAATTATAGATTGTTTTTCTTAGATCTATTAATATGATGAATTACAATAATAATTTTTTCATTATTGAACCATCTTTTCATTGCTGAAATAAATTACTAGATAATAGCATATGATTCTTTTAATGAGCTGTTGAAGTCTGTTTATTAATATTTCTTTGGTATTTGCATCGAGTTTGTGTTTTAGTATAAATTCTGAGAAGTGAATTTACAAGGTTGAAGAACATGTAGATATCCAACTTTGTAATATGTTGACAAATAGCCCTCCATAGAGGTTGAACCAATTTACACACCTATTTCTTCATATCTACTAATAGACTGTGTTATAACTTTTTGACATTTGACAATCTGATATTTAAAGCATGATTTTGCAGTCTATTTTTAATTTGAAATTCTCTTATTATGAGTGGAGTAACTTTTCATGTTTGAAAACAAATGTATTTTCCGTGAACTGTCTCTATGCCCATTTCCTATTGGCATGTCGATGTTTTTCTTCTTACTGATTTATAGAGGTTCTTTATATATTAGGGACATTAATCCTTAATTTACAACATAAATTGCCAGTACTTTTTTCCAATTGGTCTTTTTTTTTTAAACTTTGCTTGTGAAAGTTTTTGCTTTGTAATTAAAAAAAATTTTAGGGAGCCAAATCTATCAACTTTTTCTTTATAGCTTCTGGATTTTGTGTCATAGCTAGAAAAAACTTCCCCAAAGATTGTAAGAGAATTTTCCATCTTGAGTTTTTATAATTTCAATTATTATATTTAAATATTTGATCTTTCTGGAATCTATTTTAAATAGTGTATGTGGTATGAATCCACTATCTAGTTTTTGTTTGTTTCCCGATGGATATTTTGTTCCCCTACCATTTAATAATTATTTTCCCTACAAATTTGAGATACCCTTTCAATATATTTGTGTTTATTTCTTTGCTTTTTATTATGGTGCAATACTCTGTTTCTCTATTCAAGTGCCAGTACCATACTGTTTTAATTCTTGAGCCTATAATAATGTTATAAAATTTATTATAATGATGTTTTTGCCTCTCTAGTACATCTTCATACTTCCCTTTTCCAAGTTTTTTTATTCGTTTATTTCACCATATGAACTTTAACATCAACAAAGTGTTGCTATTTTTATTGATATTTTGTGATACTTATAGATTAATTTAGCAGGAACTAGCATTTTTAGAGTGTTGAATCTTCTTACCTAAGAACATGGTATGACTTGCCATTTGATCAAGTATTCTTTCTGTCTCTTAGGAGTATTTAAAATATTTGTTCAAATAAGAAATTTGTACATTTCAGGGTGACTGGGTGGCTCAGTTGGTTAGAAGTCCGACTCTTGATTTCCACTCAGGTCATGATCTCAGGGTCATGAGATTGAACCCCATGTAGGGCTCTGCACTGGGTGTGGAGCCTGCTTAAGATTCTCTCCTTCTGCCCCTCTCCTCAACTTACACACACATGCTCTTTCACTCTCTCTCTCTCTCAAAAAAATTTGTACATTTCATGTTTTTTCTAGCATTTTTTGCTTTTGCTGCTCTTATAAATTGAATTGTATCTTCCCTATTTCTGTTTGTATATATAATCAATTGATTACATATTAATTTCATTCAGCCCACAGCAAAATGTGATAATTTTACTACTTTGCTCCCAATTTTTTATCTTTCTTTCTTTCATCAAAATTTCTTTGGCTAATACCAAGAAACAATAGTAAATTAGATATTAATGGCAATAGCAGAAATTATGGTATTTTTTTCAGATTTTAAGGGCAATATTTCTAGTGCCTTCTCATTAAGCATTATGCCGGCTTACGTGTTGAGAGATATCAGGTTGAGAATATTTTCATCTCTCCAGTTTAGTTAACAGTTTTCTTCAATTATTTGTTAAGGTCAAGGAGAAATGTTGAAGTTTACCGAACGCCTTTTGAAAATCTATGGAGAAATTATAGATTGTTTTTTCTTAGATCTATTAATATGATGAATTACAATAATAATTTTTTTCATTATTGAACCATCTTTTCATTGCTGAAATAAATTACTAGATAATAGCATATGATTCTTTTAATGAGCTGCTGAAGTCTGTTTATTAATATTTCTTTGGTATTTGCATCAATAATCATAAGTAAGATTGATTTATATTGTGCAATTGAGTTTTGTTATCAATGTTATGCTCGATGATAAAAAAGGTGAAAGCTTTCTTTTTGGTGTGCTTTGGAACAGTTTAACTAGCTGTGGAATTATTATTATTAGGACAGGTAGAAGCTCCTCATACAATGATCTAGCCCTGGGGATTTTGAGGGAAAATAGTTCATTATTAGCTTCCTTCATTTCTTCTACAGCAACTGGTTTATTTAGGTTGTTTATCCCTTAGGAAATGTCCATTTCATCAAGGTTTCCTAACATATTTGTAGAGTTGAGAAAATCATTGTATATGATACTTTTTGGTTTCTTCTGTATTTGTATTTCTTCTGTATTTATTTCTCCCTTATTTTATCTTTTTTTAGATTATTATATTTTTATTACATACAGTACAGATATCTTTTTAAAAAGTTTTTTGTTTTGTTTGTCTTCTGTTTTAGTTCAAGTATAATTAACATACCATGTTATATTAGTTTCAGATGTACAATATAATGATTCAACAATTCTACACATTTCTCAGGGCTCATCAAGATAAGTGTGCTCTCCCTTATTTTATCTTGTTTGTGCATTTATGATTTTTCCTTTCACTTTTCTTGATTAGGTTATTAAAAAGTTCATTGATTTTATTGGCTTTCTCAAAGATTCAGTCTTTGAATTTATGCATTAGTTTTCAAACTAATTTATGCTTTAATATTTTCCTGCTTTTATTAAGTAACTTCTTGAATTAGATACCTAATCTATTTTTAAAACTCTTTCTTGTTAAGGTAAGTACCATAAGGAGGTAAGGACTATATGTTTAATGTAATGACTATACATTTTCCTGCGAATACTATTTTAGATGTTCTCATACATATTTTCATTATTATTATTATGTTAAATAGTCTTCATAATTTATTTGGATCTTTTCACCTCCTTGAATATTTTTTTGGTATAATGTTCAATGATTCATTAGTTGAGTATATCACCCAGTGCTCATCATATCATGTGCCTTGAATATTTTTTAAGATTTTATTTTTAAGTTATCACTACACCCAACATGGGGTTTGAACTCACAACCCCAAGATCATGAGTTGCATGCTCTACTGACTGAGCCAGCCAGGCACCCCACCTCCTTGAATATTTTTACAGTTGATCATCCACATGCATCCTAGAAACTCTAATTTAGTCTTGCTCATTAAAAAAAAAAAATGACATGTCTTTCACATTCTTTTAATCTATAGGTTAGCATTTTATCCCTTTCTTCTTACAGTTTATCTGTTGAAGGACCTGGAGCACATGACTTATAGTTACCTACCGTCTAGGTTTTGCCAACTGCACATTTGTGGTACAGTTCAACATAATCCTCTGACCTTTGTATTTTCTCCAAATTGGCAGCCAGATCAGCCTTGTGTTCTATCCCTTTAGCAAGACTATAAGAGATGGTATGTTTTTTCATCAGGAGGCACATAGCCTGATTATATCCCCCTCTGTGGTGTTGGCAGCCATTGATGTTCACTGCTTCGATCCATTAATTTATTGGGGCTTCAGAATGGTAATCATCTAACTTCATCATTTCTTCATCACTTACTACTTGTACTTCTTTTATAAAGAGATGTTTTTGATTGGCTGCCAGTCATGTAGGAGAAACAGAATAAGTAAGATTTTTCCCTTTAATTACCAGTTTTAAGTAGCTTACTACTATCCTTTGAGAGTGACCAATTAGTTTTAAATGTCATCATAATTCATGGATTTAAACATACTTGGTAGGTTGCAATCAACTGCAATTATCTTTTGTGAAGTGCAAGTTCTATTTTTGGCCAATGAATGTCTCTTCATGTTGGCTCCTGGATCCTTTTGATGGAACCCTGGCAGTCTTTTATAGTTTCCATGCTTTCCGGGATGATGACATATTCCAGATGCATCTTGTACATTTCCAGACCTGGAATCAGCTATTCCTGAAAAATTCCTGGTTTACTTTAGTGAGAAATTGTATTTTAAGATCACTGGGTAGGTATTACTAGGAATGCTCATTAGTAATGAGGGTGTCTTTTCAGTGTTCAGAGGCAGAACTCATGGAGACTTCATGAATGTAAAGGATCATTCCAACTCCAATTCAGTATTTCTGTTTTTTTCCCTTAAGCTTTTCAGTATTATACCTATTCATCTCCTTTCTTCCATTCTCAAGACACAGGGGATAATAGAATTAGAATATCCCCATAATTACCCATTTACTCTGGCCAATATTATATGCATAACAGTCTCAGAATAACTATACTATCACACAAATATAATTACTGAAAATAGTTTAAAAATGGTTTTGCATATACTCTCCCAATTCTACCCATTTTTAATAGTATAATATATACATTACTGAAGCATATAGCCATTATATACGACGTTCTCTCCCGTGAAGCTTATATTCATTAAGCAACTATAAGCAACTAGAGGCTTAATGCTTGCCACCAGTTTTTGTGATATTTCCCTACTCATTTTGGTTTTCTGAAGTTAATTTTTCTATTAAATTTATAAGGAAGAATTCATGGAACAAGATTCTCTAACTTCTTACACACTGATAATGGCTGTGTACTTTCTGTATGAAAGTCAATTTTCTAGGTGTAAAATCTTTGGTTTACATTTTCTTTACTTGGACATCCTAAATATTTTACTCCATTGTCTTCTGGCATAAAGTGTTACTGACAAAAAATTTATTGATAATTTAATATTTTGCCTTTGAAAGACACTGTTTTTGCATAAGAACACAAAGGATTTTTTTTCTCTAAAGTCCAATAATTTAGAGTATATTTTCATGTTGGTCATTCTGCTTCAATATTTGCAGATACATGGTATGTGCTTTCAATATGCAATTTTAGTTTTTTTTTAAGATTTTTATTTATTTTAGAGAGAGAGAGAGAGCAGGGGGAGGAGCAGAGGGAGAGGGAGCTAGGGAATCTCAAGCCGACTCCCCACTGAATGTGGAGCCCAACACAGGGCTCGATTCCTAAGATCATGACCTGAGCCAAAATCAACAGTCAGACACTTAACTGACTGAGCCACCTGGGTGCCCCCAATTTTAATTGTTTTTATCATTTAAATTTTAGCAAAGTTTTCTTGGATTATAAAATTTAGTGTTTATTCTGCCTCCTTGCCTCAGTTTTCCTTTTTAGGGATGTCTATTATCCACTAAATATGTGTTGCCTCTCTTCAACATACTACAGTTTTTCTAAAATCCTTTTTTATTTCCCCATTTTTTTAAGTTATAAAATTTCCTCCTTCTTAAAAAATCTTCTGTCTTAATATGTTCAAGATGCCATAACAAAAATACCATAGATTGTGTGACCTATAACCAGAAATTTATTTCTCATAGTTTTGAAGACTAGGAAGTCCAAGATCAAGGGTCTAGCACATTCAGGATCTGGTGAGGTCCCATTTCCTGGTTCATACATGGCCATCTTTTTTGCTATACCCTCACATATCAGAAGGAGTGGAGAATTCTCTAGGGTCTCTTTTATAGGGACACTAATCCCATTATAGTTATATTAAACCATTTGATATTTTCCGAGATGTCATGGATACTTTCATAATATTTTTTCTGTTTTTTTTTTCTCTGTGTTTCATTCAGGTAGGTTCTATTGCTACTTATTCAAGTTTAAGTGTCTAATCTTAATTCTCTTCCCAAATGTCTAATCTCCTAGTGAGCTCATCTAGTGTATTTTTCCTTCAGATACTCTATTTTTCTTTATACCTCCATTCATGTTTTTAGAAAGAAACCTTCTATTTCTCTCTCAATAATGTTCATGCTTTCCTTTACATCCTTGAGCATATATGTAACATTTATAATATCTTTTTTATTTTTATTTATTTTTTATAAGATTTTATTTATTCATTTGTCAGAGAGAGAGAGAGAGAGAGAGAGCACAAGCAGGGGGAGCAGCAGGTAGAGGGAGAAGCAGGCTCCCTGCTGAGCAAGGAGCCCAACGCGGGACTCTATCCCAGGACCTGGGATCACGACCTGAGCCGAAGGCAGACACTTAACCAACTCAGCCTCCCAGGTGTGCCACATATTTTTTTAAAAAATATTTTATTTATTTATTTGAGAGAGAGCGAGAGAGTGGAAGAGGGCAAGGGAGAAGCAGGCTCCCCACTGAGCAGGGAGCCCAATGTGCGGCTCCATCCCAGGACTCTGCAATCATGACCTGAGCTGAAGGCAGACACTTAACCAACTGAACCACCCAGTCGCTCCAATTTATAATATCTTTTAAAGAGTCTTGTGTGCTAATCCATCCTCTCCATTATGTCTGGGTCTGTTAATAGTGATTGGATTTTCTTTTCTTTCTCCTTTTTATGTGTACACAGGTTTTTTTTAATTTTTAATTTTATTATTATGTTCAATTAGCCAACATAAAGTACATCATTAGTTTTTGATGTAGTGTTCAATGATTCGTTAATTTCTTTTGAGTATGGTTCATCTGTTTTTTGCTTCTTTGCATGTATGTTAATTTTTTCTTGGATGATGAACATTTTGAGTTTTACATTGTTGAGTGATGTATTTTGTTGTATTCTTTTGAAGAGTTCCTTTTATTTCTGGTATACACAAGTTATTTAGGATCAGTTTGATCAGTTTGATCCATTTGAGGCACAATCCTAATTTCTGTTAAGTCAGGTCTAAAGTAACCTTTTTTTCTAGAGATAATTTAGTTCTACTATAAAGGTGAAAGACTTCTGAGGGTTATATAGAATTTCTTATGAATTACAAGGTCTCTCCATACTGACTGCTTTGTGAGCTCCAGGAATTGTTTGGCCTACTGCCTTCCAGTATTTCTTTCCCTGGCCTTAGGGAATGTCCACTGCATTAATGTGCACATCCCTACTCAAGCAAGATTCAAGCAACCTTCTGCTGATTCTCAGAGCTCTCATTCTATGCATCTACCTCCTCTTCAATACTCTTCCCTAAAAATTATAGACATTTGAGCCTTCCTGAATCTCTGTTTCTTCCATTCAGCAAGGCTGATAGGCTCTGGGTTAACATTCTCTGGGGCGCCTGGGTGACTCAGTTGGTTAAGCGACTGCCTTCGGCTCAAGGTCATGATCCTGGAGTCCCGGGATCGAGTCCCACATCGGGCTTCCTGCTCAGCAGGGAGTCTGCTTCTCCCTCTGACTCTCTTCCCTCTCGTGCTCTCTATCTCTCATTCTCTCTCTCTCTCAAATAAATAAATAAAATCTTAAAAAAAAAAAAAACATTCTCTGAGCTGCATTTTCGAAACTATCTCCAGGTAGTGGGCTGTTACAACTGTAGGGCTCACCTGACTTGCTTTCTTTTCCTCAGGAATCACTGCTAAGCTACTTGCTGACCGTCGTCTGAAAACAGTTGTTTTATATATTTTGTCTAGTTTTTTTTATTAGTATGGCAAATCCCATGGCAATAAATCTTTCAAGGAAAGAAGTGAATGTCCCCTACTTTCTCTTTTAAAGACAAATTTCCATGACCTAATAACTTCAGGGATGTCTTGGTTCAATATATTACAATGGCTTATTACAAGTACATGCTTCCTTTTTTGTGTGTGTGCACATGTGTGTGTGTATGCACATGAGAACATCTGGGAAGGAAAGGGGAGCATTTCTGGCTTAGTATGGTTATTAGTTGGTTTCTCTTAAAATTGGAACATGAGACTACTGCTTGGGTGAAGTTAGTTATTTGGAAGGTAATTCCATGAAACAGATTTGAGGTAGTGGGGATGTGAGGTCAGGAGGAAAACCAATGTAGAAAATAGGTTTTGATTCTGCTGTGATCTCTTAAGATGTATACAGAACTGTATATCAAAATAATTGGAAGTTGGGTTTTCTCTGGGAACATTAATTCCTCTGGACTGCCAGGCTGTGTTTGCTCCTGGACCAATCAAACTCCCTTGGCGATGGAGAAGGCCCTGGGGTTGGAATGCGGAAAGAAACTAGGCACACTCCTGAGGATGGTGCTGGCAGTGCAAGCGGAACTGAAGATGCTCATTGTTAAGAGCCCCAGCTAAAATCAAAGGTGAGCTGAGAGTTCTGGCATAGGCACCAGAAGTGTCTGCTACAGCATGATTTTTCCCACAGGATCAGAACACAATACTCAAAACTAGAATGTGAAAGTAAGTCTGACCAGGCCATAACCGAGGCTTGGTCTTAAAGTAGTTTCCCGTTTAAAATCATAACCTTGGAGATAAAAAGATCCTATGGCATGGCTATAATTTTAATCATTTACACATTTGCCACCAGAGTAAAAAAATAAAGAAATAAAAGATATAGCTGAGCAAAGGTTTGGAGGTGGGTGGAGCCCTCATTTGATACAGAAAGCTAGGACCCTCTTGGAGAATAGACTTCCTTTGGCTTGGATTCTGGAACCTCTTTTCCAAATATTTCCTTTTCTGCATCTCTTTCCCCACTCCTAGAGTTCTAGTGTCTTTTTGTCACACAAAACAGCACTGTTAAGTATAGCTCCAGTGGAAAATAATCTTAAGCCTTCAGATTTAGCAAATCCTGTCTAACCAAATGCTGACCTGCTGTCATCATTGACAAATACTTTTAGAAAGACTTGATGCCTATTAAAAACCTACAGAACACTAACAGGAAAAACGATTTAACAACCTGCTCCTGCCCAAATTCTTAATCTCCATTATTTTTCATGTAATGGGATACTCGTTCCTTTGCATTTCCTGACTCTAGGCATAACAAGTCAAACTTTACAGCCACAACTGACTTCTCCTTCCAACACAACTCCTCTACTCCCTGAAAGTCAAGCCTTTATCATAAAGTCTTCTCTGGATCAGTGTTAAGATCTTGACCAGAGTAACAGATGAGACAGAGCACATGTCCTACTCATGTTGAAATAACCGGAAGATGAAGGAACATACCAGGGCATTTTGGTATTAGCAGTTAAAATCCTGTTCTTTCCAAGATGACAAGTTGGTGTCTATGCTAAGGAGGAAGATATTATTTATGATTTTAGGAAGCACTTGAATGTTGAGATCGTGGCCTGTTTTCCTGGTAAAGTCCTCTCCTATTCTAGAACTTGTTTTTGAGCATGCTAGTGGACTAGACTTCTACTGATTAAACGTTCCCCCTTCCCTCTACAACTTACCTTAACTTCTGATGAAATAGATGCAAACCCCTATAAGCACTTTCATGAATCTATACAATCATCAGAATAGGGGCAGAGCAAGTAATGACATTAGCCAAATCAGCCTAAATTAGGGTAGAGTCCCAGGGTATGATATTGAATTGCATCAGGATGTTACACAGAGTGGCTTACATTATACACATCTAAGCAGTAAGTAACGATCTTATTTGAAGAGTGGAACCAAAGCTGGCCCTGTAAGAGACTGTGAAGACGTCCAAGACAAGAGTTCAAGTGCTGAAAACCTAAAAGTTTTAGAAGCAGAGTGCAAGACAGGATGCAAAGTTCAGAATGGAAGTTTCAAGTCAACAGTTCTAGAAGGCTGGAACTTTCCTAATGGACTGTGGCCAGGTGGGAGTGATGGGTGGAATCAGATAAGAAAAGGTGCTTTTGATTGATTGGTTTAAGCTGAAACTGAGCTGCTTTGGACAGGCACTTCTCATATCCTACCTTGTATTCTTGATTGAATATCCCATCCAGAGTATAAGCACTTTGGGGATAATGTGGCATCGTGTAATTTTCTATAACCAGCATACCACCCAGCACAATGTTTTGCTCCCTGCATGTTTCCTAACCGGCTAAAAACCCTCCTAACATATCAGCCATTTCATTCGGTCTGGCATAAATAACACTAAGTGCTAGTTCATGTAAACTACATTTGACAAATCGGTGTTAAATGTTTTATGATTTATTATACCTGGCAATATTTACTAAACCCATTTTACTCTTTAAAAAGTAAATCAAGAACATATTTGCAGGAGGTGTGTGAATTTTAAATCACTTTCACCCACATTAAATGGTCTCATTTAATTTAATGAGAATAGTCTCATTTCCATTAGGAAGTTCTCTTGTGTTTTACTACCTCAATGCCCTAAAGAGGGAGTCAAGTTTATATTCCAGCAAAGGGGCAGATTTCCCTGTGCCACTTTCATAGAAAACCTGCCTGTGTTATATTGAAAATTCCATCCTGCACTGATTACTGGTCTCAATAAACACATTATGATGGCTTTTATGGTTACCAATGTTTGAGAGTTATTAGAAAATATAATGAAAAAAATTTAATATTGCCATGTGATTGCTTCCTACATTTTTTTCTATTTTAAAGAGTTAGTTAAAGTGGTAATGTGCACCTCTATCATCCCGATACATTGCAGTTATTATAAAACTAAGAGACACTCATGAACTTTAAAGAGCAGCTAAGCAACCCAGGTTTGATGCTTTCCAGATGACTTGGTATTGGGCAAAGTTATCTCTCAATCTCAGGGCCACTGGTGCTGAGTGGACAGTGAGGATAGGCACACTCACTTCACATTCCTGTCAAAATATGACATTTACCGAATACTGAAAATACACGAAACTTGTGAAATGCTTATGGGCTATAGATTGGTTTGTGTGTGTGTATGTGTGTAAAACAGAGGAGCTCTTTTTGACATAATAAATTAGCTTCTATAGCCTTTAGAACAGGCTGTTTTAGGCCTTGAGAACTTAACTGAGATTTCTGAATATCCAAATGCTTTTAAAGGTAACAATAATTATTTTTACTTTCTGAATGATATGATGAGGTGAGAAAAGAGTCTTCATTCCATGGACTTTTAAACCATGCTAGACTGGAAGAGGCATTCCCCAAAGAGGAGTTACACAGAAATCAGGGGCAGAGAGGTGTAATATCTATCTGTGGTGGCTTCAGAAGGTATCAGTTTGGCTAGTCTGAACGGCAGTTCCCAGAATTCCCTTTCCTGTATGTTTCTACAAAGGGCAGCCCACAGAGAAATGGGGGAGATCTGGCAGGTGGAAGTGAAGCAGCAACCATCTTGTAGTTCATCATGGTATTGCTGATCTGTTGACTCACCTCACTGGTGTGAAGTAGTTGCTACACCTACCAATACTTCACCTTTCCTTGGGTTCACCTTCAGATTCTCCAACTCCTGGGCTAGGTTTATGTGTTTAGTTCCATGATGAAGGGCCCCCACTCTCCATACCACTAAAGCCAGAGGCAGTAAGAACTGACACAGGATTCAGCCTGTCTTTGTGAGGCTCTTGCCCATGCTTGTGGATTCTCCCCCAATATGAGACATCCATCTTCCCTACACACACACACACACACACACACACCATCAGAATTCACTGAGGAAGCAGAGCCACAGGCTGTACCTGTATGTATATACACTGTATATGTGTATGTATATATATAAATGTAGAGCCAGCGTATATACATACAGGTACAGCCTGTGGCTCTGCTTCCTCAGTGAATCCTGACTATAAACCATCTCTCTCTGTCGCATTGATATTGAGGCTTGAGTTGAAGGCTTAGATTTGTTATTTTCTTTGTTATTGAAATATATTCTTCATTTTGTTCTTGGTGATCTGTATTACAGAAAGTGCCCTTGTAGTGGATTTCCAGCACCTCCCCTTAGAGATTGCTTTAAAAAAGCTGCAGTTGTGAAATCTGGGAAGCTTTCCAAGGTTCTTTTATTAACCTCTCCTCGATCCTCTTCTCCACTGCAGTCCCTCTATTGATCAATCTATTTTATATCTATGGAAAGGAGATGATGCTTAAGAGAGTGGCTGTGGAAACAACATCTTTATCTATCCTATGATTTATACATGTCACTTTAGAGAAGAACTTCAGAAAGAACTTTTCCAGTGGTCAGTCCCGAGAACTTGGTTTAAAATTTGAAAATCAAATTATGTTTAGTCTTGCACATGGAAATTTGGCTCAATTCTCTCATGATTTTTCACTTTGATCTGATATTCAACATGCAGGACACAGTTGGATGCAGGATTCCAGACCTGATGACCTGGCCTGTCAACTCCTTTGTTACCTCATCACTCAGAAGAGGGGACATTTGGAATTTTGTTGATAGATTGGCTTATATAGGAACAAGCTCAGAGTGATCCAGCTTTCTCTTCCAGATCTATGTTGGCTCAGTGATGCTGACAGTAGCAGAAATTGCTTGTGATTGCAAGAGCGATTACCTTCAGCCATAGGGAGTGGATCTGTTCTTTCTCGTCAGCGGACATGGTGTTCTGTCATTACAGTCATGGCAGTCATCTTGAGGTTTCCAAATGCCTTTAGGCCAGATGTAAGTCATACTGAGCTTGAATTGATCTGGAGCTTCATGAAAGCCAATCCAATTTCTAAGAATTTAAACTGAGAGTCATAACAACTCACAGTTACAAAGTGCTGATTCAGGCTTCATGCCAAACATTTTACAGGAATTTTCTCATCAGAGCAACTCTCCGAGGAAGTTATTATTATTCCCATGTTACAATTGAGAGCATTGAGGACCTGAGGGGTTAAATAATTTGTCTGAAAGTCATATGGCTAATAACTTGAAGAGCTAGGATTTGAACCCAGAATGTTGAATGCAAAGGCCATGTATATAATTGCCGTGCAACACTGGGAACTGAAGGCAAGCCCAATGGGAAAGAATGAAATAATCCACACTGTTGATTTATAGCAATAGGATAGAAGCTCCCCCTGCTTTACTTCCCATCCTACCTCATGGTTAGAGAATAGACTGGAGAAGAATTAGAAGTTCATGCTTATCACCCTCTCACAGCCCTCTGAGTCAAGGTCAAAAACAAAAACGGACTGAGTAGGTGAGCAGCTACCACAGAGGCACTTCCCGTAGACTCTACCCCTCCTGGCTGTGACCCAGTTCTCTGCTAGGATGCTAGGATAACAGATCAGAGTAATGGTGATGTTTCTCTAAGTTTTACTAAATAAACGGGGAAGCTGAACATACAAATTTTCTCAGACTATTAAATTTCTACTAAGTTAGGGAGTAGGAGTGAGGCAGGATGAAAAGATACTACTCCTTTTGGCAAGACAAGCAAAACAAAATCTGGTCCACATGATTCTAGTCAAATGTGCTAAGTGCCCTACTACCCAGAGAACACATTTTGTGCTCCATGTTAAACTGTCAGGACTTGTTCCACAGAGTTGTATGTGGAGAAGAAAGCCAGTCCTGCAGGCTGCTCCCTGGTCCTGTAGACCCACTTGGATAGGCCCGTAGTTCAGCATGACACTGCTGATATTAACGTTTTTGTTGCCTTGTTGTTGATAAAGAAATAAAATCAATATTATGACTCTCACTTGATTTATTGTTTATAGCTTTCAGCACTGCCCTTCAGATCTTTAAGAATTGATGGGATATATTCAAAATCAGGATTCCAGTTCCAAATCACCTGCCATTTTGTGGGCTCTGATGCCCCAGTTATTGTATCTCAATCCCACCATTAGATATAAATTAAGTGACTCTCTGTGTTAGGTGCTGAGGGTACAAGGCTAAATGGTCATTTACCCAGGGAGAGCAGTCTGGCACAGGAGACCCATGGTTGTGAATGAGCCACAATCATTTAATGGCTTATAAGCACTAGAGCTCTCTAGGGGAAACAAGCATCTCTGTCTAGGGGAAAGGATTTTGGGGAACCTACAGAAAAGGAAGGGAATGACTGAGTTGAATTTTGAAGGATGCAAAGAAAAACAGGCTTGAGAAGCAATGGGAAATTGAAGGACTTTGAAAAAAATTTAGTTAACATATAGCGCAGTATTGGTTTCAGGAGTAGAATTCAGTGATCGCATACATACCACACCCAGTGCTCATCACAAGTGCTCTGTTTATTACCCATCACTCATCTAGTCAACCCCCACCCACCTCCTTCCATCATCAGTTTGTTCTCTATTGTTAAGAGTCTCTTATGGCTTGTTTCCCTCTGTCCTTTTTTTGTTTTGAGTAGTGTGAGTAGACAAAGACCATAGGTAGAGACATTGTCAGAACCACATGGGAAAGTAGGCAAGAAGTCAAGAGGACTGTTGAATGCCATGCTAAATAATTTCATGATGGGGAAACATGAACATTGAATGTTTTGAAGCAAGGGAGAATTATGATCAGAGTAGTATTTTCATATTTTGAGAAGCTCTCTCTGCAGCAATGTTGAGGATGGATTGGAATGTCAAGAGTGAAGATGGGGGGGGGCAGTTAAAAGCCATTACATTTTTTTGACAAGAGATGATGGAAAAAAGAAGCCAGTAAGTAGATTACAAAATGGTGTTCATAGAAGCAGCAGTAGATTTGGGACTGAGGATGATTAGGCATTTTAAGTCAAGGTGGGGAGAGTTTCATAAAGGAAGGAATGGCTGACAATGTTAGAAGCTGCAGGTACATCTGAAAAGATAACAGGTAGCTACTGGATTTGGTATTTGGCAGATAACTAGTGACCTTGGTGAGATTAGTCTCAGTGAAGTGGTATAGCAGAACTCTGACTGCAGTGGATTGGAGAAAGTGTAGGAAATGAAGACATTGGGAAGTCAGTATGGATCATCATTTTGAGAGAGCTGTGATGAACAAGATGATAGGTTTTTTTGTTGTTACTGTTTCCATTAAAAAAAATCAACAACAAAAAAACCGAGAGGATGGAAATTATGAAAATGGAGCCAAGTCAGCTCCCTGTTGTCTTGTTAGTATTGGCTCTTTAAACCTCAAGACACACTGCAGCTTCAGAAGGATGAGCCATTTGGACTCTGCCACCATGAGAATAACTATTCTCTTTTGTCAAGAGCAACTGTCCTGATCATTCTCCTACATTTAGCCTGAATCCCATCTTCCTCCCATCCCCCTTCTTAGATGTTATCCTGTTTACTTGGTTGATGCTTGTGCCCTGAATTAGTCCATAACACTAGTGTTGACCATATCACCATCCTCAGGCTCAGGCTGTGACTCTTCTCTGGTTCTGAACTGTAGACAGAGTGTATAAGGTCATCCTGGGCTACAGTTCCACTCATACAAGGATCTGAACCTCTTCCAGGTTAACATCCTCCAGAATGAATACCAAATGGCAGTGTATGGTGGTAGGTTAAGAGTGGAGGTTCTGTAACCAAGCTGCCTGTGTTCAAATCCTAGTTCTGGCACCTATTATCTGGGTGATTGTAGACAAATTTCTTTACCTGTCTTTGCCTCAGTTTCCTCATTTTCTCCCTGGGAATAACAGAACCCAACTAGTGGCATGGTTTTAGGGGTTACATGTGTTAATATATGCAAGGTGTTTAGAGCAGTATTTGGCACATAGTAAGCCCTCAGTGTATGTCCTTATAAGACAAGTTCCACAGTTAGCTCCAGCAAGGGTTTCTACTTTTTTGCTGCCCTCTGGTGGCCAGTGAACACATTGGCGGACTTAAAGCGCAAAGCTGACCCCTTGTGTGTTGGATACAATGCAGATCACATGATGATGATGATGCTGGTGATAGAAGTGTTGGATTATTATTTCATTGAATCTTCCCAGTAACTAGGTAGGGATCATCATTCCCTTTCCATAAAGAAGAAAACTGACAGGGAGAAAAAACCCCAAGATAAACTGTATGTGTATTGAATTAAATATCAGATGCATTAAAGTAAACCTTATTTGTAGGCAGGGACTCAATTTGAGGGAAATAAAAATTTATTTGTTTAGTTTAAATTCAGGGAATATTTTGATCTGATTTTTTCTCCAGTTCAATAGTTTCATAAAACATACAGTTTCGGCTTCAAATCAGACTGGTTCAGTAGGTTTTTTCCCACTTCCTCCAAGAAAGTTGCTTCAGTTCATGGTTTAGTAATACATTAACATTCAGGTTCATGTCTGCTTGGCTTTTGGATTGAAGTTAGATTTGGTTCAAGTCCTGCTTCCAGGAGTCTGGTGAGTTTTAGATTGATGGACACATTCAGGAAATGGCCAATGGCTAACAAGAATGCACTGCGCCTGTTTCATCAAAAACCTTTCCACAGCCCTCTTGTCTGAACCCGTATGATATCTGGTTCTCTTTAAGTTGGCTGTCCTGAGATGGAATAATAACGCTAAACATAGTAGTGAGTAGTGATTTTGCAACACTGACAAATGATCTCACTTTGCTGGACAGACTTCTAAACTTACAAATTTATAAATTTAGTCACACATGCATTCTAAAGGATCATACATCACAGATGGATAGAATTTGGGGGCTCCATGCTTCTTGTACTTACTGTCTTGTCCCCACTGTAACTGTGTAAACAGTGTGTGATTGTGACAACTGTTTTGAATATGGTTAATATCTCATTGGTAAGTTATTTTTCTTTAAAAATGTTTTGAATTCTGAAGTTCCACTTCATTATATATATATTTTTTTGAAAAAAATGGGTTTTCAATTTTATAATAAAATTTAATAGATAAATAGGACTTACTTTATGGAAATGTGTTTATAGCCAACTTAGCTGGAACATGTCCTTCTTATTAAGCAAGGAAGCCTAAATTAAGATTTTGTTTGTATTGGGATAGTGGTTTATGGTGTCAGAGCATCAAGAAGGATTGGGAAGCTGGGACCTGAGAATATAGGCGGAATCAGAGATGCTGTAGTAGTAACATTTACTGAGCACAGACTGTGTGCCAACTTCCCTGTCACATAGATACTATAATTATTTCCATTTAACAGTTGAGAAAAACAAAGCTTAGAGGACAAAAGTAGCTTGTCTAAACTGTGCTGGTTAGCAAGAAGCAGGATTTGAACCCAGGCTAATCCAGAACTCAATCACTTAACCATCATAGTAAATTTGCAGGTAGTTAGGAATTGGGTACAAAATATAAATTAAGATCAAGGCAAAGGAGAAATTCAGACACCAAGCAGGCAAGCAAAATTCAGGGCATGTGCAGCAACCAAGAGTCAAGAGAAGTCAAAGGTCAGAACCTTTTCATGCAGATGAAAACCAGAGGGGAAAACCAGTCTGATGAAAAAAGAAAAAAAAATAGTAAACTTGGCTTGACAAACAAGGGGCTAAGAGAACAACTGTAAGGCCTTAGTCATAAAGAACCCTTGACTGAAGTGCATCTTCCATCCTAGCCAGATGGCCTCAGCCAAGAAAGGAGCCAACTTAATATTGGACCCATTAGAACTAAGCATAGTATATAGGTTCATCCTCCTTGGGTAGACATGTGAGGTCAGAAATAAAAATAGGTTTAAGTTAACCTCAGGCCAAAGAATCTTCTATTTTGCCACATGTCCTCTAGATCAATTGCCTACTCAAAGCAAGAATCTCTTCTATAGCATCTCTGACAAGGTTATCCAAATGTTTGGACATTTCCAGGAGTGGTAAGCTTGCCACCTTCTAGGCAGCAACTTCCTTTGGTTATAACATTCTAATTGCTGGAATGTTCTTTTTTATGGGCCCAGAATTTCATCTATACGACTGCTATCCACTGTTTTGACTCTGTCCCTGTGGTCGCACAAGAACACATCTGCTCCTTTTTTCTATATAACGATTCGTGAGAGATGATGTTTAAAATATCTAAAAAAAAAATCCAAAATCTTCCAAGAGATAAGAGAAAAACAAGCTAACACACCCAGAGCTCATCAGGGAAATGTGGGAAGAGATGCCATAATGAACCACAGTCTGGTGTCTTTTCATTTTCATCCTACCCCAAGAAAAGTTCACCCTTCTAGATACTACTACATACCAAGTCTCTTAGGCAAAGCCCTGCTGTCTTTGCAGAACCATGAAGAACTAATTAATAGTGCTTTTGTCTTCCCGTTAGTTCTGTGGAGACAAGCTAGTATTTCTCAAAAATAATTATATTAAGAGAGACAAAGGAAAAAGAAGTACAAAAGAAAGATGATGAGCATATGATCAATAGACATAAGCCACAAATTTGGATAGTGTTCCTTCCAAACTAGAATGCCTCCTTCCGTGTGCTCTCTAGAAGAATGCAGAGGGGGAGGCTGCAGTGGAATCTTTCCTTTGGGGGATTATGGCCTTGTTATCTCATGTGTTGAGCAAGGGGGGCTGCAGTATTTTTGTGTTCTGGTAGGTGGTAGAAAGTACGGTGGTCATTACTTCTGTGAAAGGAGAACTAGAAGATCCAACCTTTATTGAGTACATACCACGGGCCTCTTAATCCTCATAGTAACCTAGTAAGGCTACTATGTAGAAGCCTAGTAAGGCTTCATGCAACCCATTTTACAGATGAAAAAAAAACTGAGGTTCAGAGAGAGTAAATTGCCTTAAGTGCACATAGCTAGCTAGCATTAATAATAGTAATAAATATAATACAAATAAAGGTGACATCATTTATTGAGTGACTTCTATCCTGTTAGTAGTTATATGTAGCAGTTACTTAACATTCTCTTCCATTCATTCATTTAATCGACATTTATTAAGTAACTTAGAGCCAGTATGTGGCCAAAATTTGAATGTAATCAAATTTCAGTGTATATAGATTGAAGACTTATTGACAAACCAGGCTTCCGCTAAGCATTATATGTGATCAACAAAATACAATCCCACTTTCATGGAATTTACCATGTAAATTTATACAGTAGCTGAGACTAGCAAATAAATAAGCAATGACAATGATTAATGGTAAATGTTGATCTGAAGGCCGTGTTCTTTCCCCTCCTACATACTGAGAAACATGAAATCTGGAAACATGCTCATGGAGCCTCAGGCTGAGCTCCAAGGAATTTTCCTTTTTAAAGACATTAAGCCCTGCAGGCTCCCCTGCCTTCCCAGCACAGTGTAGCCCCAGGAGAGGATGAAGTGGCCATGGGGGTTGCAGTGTAGTACCTGGGAATGTTAGCAGGCAAGGGCTTGGAAGTGGCTGCCTGGCCACGTGTGTGTGCAGGGGTTTGCAGACAGCTCAGCCCTTCCAGTGAACCACTTGCCAAGGTATGAGTGAGTCCTTCTGTAGGGCACTGGAGAATTGGCTGGGCCTGGGGGGTGGGGTGGGGGTGAATGGCGGGGGTGGGTGGGTGGGAGGACTGGCGTGCTGTGGTCCACAAAGACAGGAACATAAATTTTTTTCATTAAAACAATCTTGAAATTGTTGGCAAGCCCATAAAAAGGATTGGTTAGAGCCGTCTTGGGGCAGCTTTTCTTTGAGTTCAGTTTATTAATGTAGGTTTTTACATGGCTTTTTATTAAGAAACATATGGTACTTTAGGCCATTTAACACCAAGGAAAAAGCTTCATAAAGAAACATTCAGAACACTAATATAATATAAACTTGTACTCTTGCATTTTACAGAAAAGCAAGTTATTGGAAGATCTGTGAATAATCTCTAATGTTCATTGACAGGATATTTTATCTTCATTTAGAAATATATACATTAAGCCTTTCAAAAAGGGGAAAGAAGAATCTGGGTCAAAAAGGGTGTGTGTGTGTGTGTGTTGAAGGAGGATGAAAATTTGACAATAGGAGATTTTATCTATATCTATATCTATAGATATAGATATTTCCCCTCCCCTCAAACACCTTTGAGGTGTTTTCTTCTCTCTCTTTTTTTTTTAAGATTTTATTTATTTATTTGACAGAGAGACAGCGAGAGAGGGAACATAAGCAGGGGGAGTGGGAGAGGGAGAAGCAGGCTTCCCGCTAAGCAGGGAGCCCGATGTGGGGCTGGATCCCAGGACCCTGGAATCATGACCTGGGCCGAAGGCAGATGCTTAACGACTGAGCCACCCAAGCGCCCTGAGGTGTTTTCTTAAAGCAGCTGAGGAAGATGTCTTATGTTGCATGAATTTAGGGCAAGATTCCATTAAATGAGATGCTTTCAAAACTATTCTCTACAAAGAAATGCAGGCTAATTAGAAAAAGAGCACTGGGGTTGACTTTATTTGTTCATTTGTTTTGCCCAATGCTAGGCCCTGGTTCACAGAGCCAGACTCAGAGGTAAGAGAATTCTCAAAAGAACAGTACCCAACCTCAACAGAACACCTGCTGGAAACATGCCCCTATCAATTTTGTTCTATCTGGGAGTCACTACTAATGTCACAGATAATAGCCTTGCCCCCATTCTGGAGGCAGCCATCCAGGAATGTGCAGAAGCCAGGGGCTGAAGCTATAGACACTGACCCCAAAGACAATATGCAGCTGATTGAGACTACTAATTGGAGGACTGGAGCTGGAACCAATAGAATCCTAGCCTGACGGGGTCATTTATGTGGCAATTTGTGGAAAGCTGTATGTTAGTAGTGGTTCTCCAACAGGAGGTTTTGCCATCCAAGGGTATTTGGCAATATGTGGAGACATTTTTGGGTGTCACAACTGAGGGTGGTGGTGCTTCTGGCATCTAATGGGTAGATATCAAGAATGCTGGTGAATACCTACAGTGCATAGGATAGTACAACAGATTTATTCAGTCCCAAATGCCAGTAGTGCCACTCTTGAGATGCGGATGCCCTTTGGGGTTTGAATTGGTGTACACACATTGAAATGGGGGTGTTGCATGTTTTTCTGCTCTATCCAGGAAAGTCCCAGAAACTCCTTGACCATACCCAAGAGTCCTTAAAGGCACTAAATCAACTCTGCCTTGCTGTAGGAGTAGAAAGTATAGATTTTCCAGATAGTTGGGTAGCCACCTTAGGGGAGTGGACAGGTGGCTCTGTTGTATATTTGAAGGTTCTAAAATTAAAAAGCAGAGACAAATAAGGTGGGGAGGGAATGAAGGAGGGAAGATGTTTTGACTCTGGGCCCAGGATGTGGAAGACTCCACCCTCCAGGATGGCTCTGAATCCGGAGATTGCTGTGTCTGTGACCAAGGAAAGGACTGCAGTGGAAAGCATCAGTGCCATCCCAGATCAGTGGAGGAGGACAGTCCCAAGGCTAGGGACTGGTACAGGACCTCCCCAGGTCAGCTGTTGCTCTCCCAACCAGTGTGCCCCCTTGTGGCCACAGGACAAGGTATTGCTTCCCTAGTTGACTGAGGAAGTTGGCATTCCCATCATCCTTAGGGACTGATCTAGAGTGGATAGTGCCCTACGAACTGGGAAAGAGGAAAGTAAATACTCCTTTTACTCCAAGCTCAGATTTTCATCACGATCACCTAGCAGTAAAATTCACAACTATTGATTCAACGCCTGCTATTAGCAGGACACTGTTCTGGATTCTCTGGGAGAGATATATAGAGGAACGGACCCTGCCCAAAAAAAGATTCATTCCATAGTAGGGGAGACAGATATATCTCCAACACTATAGAATATAACTGTAATAAAAACCAGATCATTGTAAGTGCTGTAGTAGAGGTAGTACAAGTCAAATGTAGTGGGACAACAGGAAGCAGAAAATAAATTTATTCCAACTGGAGGCATGTGGGAAGACCTTAGAGAAAATGGCATTTTTACAGGACCTTGAAAGATAGAGAAATTAGCATGTGCCTAGAGTTAAGAGAGCACATGGCCTGTTTGAGAAGTCACAATTAATTTGTGTAACTGAAGCAGACAAAAGTTTCAGGGGAGCTGCAATGAAGACTACAAAAGGCATTCAGAGCTGACCACAAAGGACGTGAATACCAAGAAGAGGAATTTGTATTTTATCCTATCTGTAGCAGCAAACTGTCTGAGGGTATTTGAGCAGGGGAATGATATGATTAGCTCTTTTCTTTAGAAAGGGAATTTTGTTAGTAGTATGTGAGAGATGGAATGGAGAGATGGGAGGCTGGATAAGCAGGCAGGGAACTTTGAAAGCAATTGATGGGTTTTTTTTCCCCTTCCTTTTTTAGAGACATTGAGGATGAAACTGAAAGGTCCAGCCAATACTGGAGAGGGTGGCAGCACAGGATAGCAGATAAGAACAGGGGCTCTGGAACGCTATGCCCACATCCAAATCCTAACTTTGTCATTTGGTAAATGGCAAGTTACTTCACCTCTTTGTGTCTCAGTTTTCTCATCTGTAAAATGTGACTAATAAATATAATCTTCCTTACAAAGTTGTTGTCAAGAGTTTTAAGTGGGTTACACAGAAATACTTAGGATAAATTTAGAGTTGATTATTACATTTTCCGGAATCTTGCAAGCTGTTGACATCATTTTAGTAGCTTGAAATAAGTCATGGTGGGAGTACTTACAAATGGAAATTGGCAGATTCTACAAATCAAAGAGACAGAGAGAGATACAGAGAGAGAATGAGAGAGGAAGGGAGGGATGGAAGGATGAAGAAAGAGTGGGATGGGAAGGGGAGGGAGAGAAGGAACTCATACATGATTGAGCTCTAGAACCAACTCAAATCTCAAACCCAGCATCTCAAGCAATCTGAGTTCTTTGAGTGGTATTAACATTGGATGGAAGGAAAAGGGTCTCAACAATTAGGTATTATAATACAGTCTGCATTGTTTATCTCACTATACTTCCATGGAAAAGTGGAATTTGAAGTGACTTTTGAGGAATGAAATCAAAGTGATTTAATTTAAGCAACAAGTGTTAGAGGAAATGCTTTTTTGCTACAGTAAGCCTCAGGCCACACAATATATATAATGCCATGGTTTAATTGAAGATAAGGTTCAAGGATAGCTGGTTTGGAAATCAGACTACCTGAGTTTGAATCCCTCTTCTACTGCTTATTAGCTTGAAGAAAATGTTTCTCCTCTCTGTGCCTGAGTTTCCACATCTATAAAATAGGGTAATAAATAGCACGTCTCTTGCAGGATGGTCAGAAGGATTAAATGAGTTACAGTATGAATTGATATGTAGACTGCATAGAACAGTGCTAGCTCGTGGTAAATACAATAGAATTATTAGCTGTTATTCTTATGTTTTCAAATATTAACTGTTGAATTTCATGAAGTCATGTGACCTCTTTGACCTTTGGTTTTCTCATCCATAAAATAGAAATAATATTAACAACTGGCTCATCTATCTTATAGGGTGATTATAAGGCTTGAATTAAATACATTAAATGTGAAAATGTTTTGGAAACCATAAAGCACTAGCGTATCACCTCTGGTGATGAGAATAAATATAGTGCAGAGAAGCAATACATTGCAGAGAAGCAGTCTTGGAATGCAATTCCAAGGAATGAAATAGCTATTTCTGCACAAAACCCACAGGCTGACTGTGAACATAAGAGGCAAATTGCAACAGGCTGTGCAAATTAGGAATGCCTCTGCCAAGCACACATCGGCATGCACATGTGCCCAGCATGGAACGGAATCTGACTACATGTTGGTCTTTTTGGCTACAAACCCATAAAGAGATAGCAATTATAAGCAGTACTAACGCACAGTAAAAAAAGTTCACTGTCTGGTTATACCTGAAACTGGAAGAGCCACCACACAATGAGTAAGGAAGTGATGTTCGATTTCTAGGAAAGCCTCTAGGCTCCCAGCCCCTTCTTCCAAGCTCACTTACCTTAGCTGAATAATATCTGACCTCAGACCTCAGTACATCATTCCTTCATTACTAGAAAAGCTAACAGCTTACTAAGTTATTATCCACTATTTAGACCCCAGGGTGAATGAAGAAAGAGAAAAATTTTCATCCAGATCTGGGCATATTCTAAGTAAATACTTTGCACAACTCTTATTAGATCATTTCTCAGGGGTCATCTCTGTATCGATAGACCAACTTTACTTTGTGTTTGGCCCATTAAAGTCCTTTGTCCCCCGCCCCCCTTTTAAAACTCTCTTTTCCTTGACTCCCATGACATCACTTTATTTGGTTCTTCTTTTTACCCTCTGGCCATTCTTACTTCACTCCCTTTGATACCTCCTCCTCTTAAATGTTGGTGCATTCCTCATGATGTATTTCTCTGTTCATTCTATAATCTCTTCTGTGTATTCTCAGTTATATATTTGAATATATATATTCTCCCACACCTGAATTTCTAGCCTAACTCTCTCCCATGAAACTCGCTCTTATTGTGGATGATTTGAAAGCACTTTGAGGTCAAATGTCTAAAACCAAACCCATTTTTTCCCTCTGCCCCCAAATTTCTCTTCCAATTGTCTTCCCAACCTGTCAACCATAGTCAAGGTCTTCACCATCCACCTAGTAACCTAGATTAGGAACCTTCATATCCTGGATGATTTCTTCTTTCCTTTCACCCCCACATTCAAATAACAACCAAGTCACATCTACTCTTCTGCACATGTATCAATCAGTTCTCCTTTAGTGCTCCTCTCTTGCTGTCTTCATTTACGTCCTCATAGTGTTCCATTTGCATAACTGCAATATTTTAACCTGTTTTCTGGACTGGAACCTCTCTCCCCAGTGGAATTCATTTTCCACAAGGCCAACAAATTATCTTTGTAAAATGTAAATGTTATTAATCCACTCTCTTACTTGAGCCTGTTTATTAAATATTAAATTATCTCCAAACTATTACATGACCTAGCCCTAAATACTATTCCAACCTCCTCTCCCATCTCTGTCCAAACATGCACTCTATGTTCTAGTTGCAGAAAAATATTTACTATTGTTCTATTAGGCTTCCATGCCTTTATACATGGGAATCCTGTATTCCTTTCACCCTTACCCCTACCCCCACAATTCAGCTAAATAATATCCCTTATGAGGATGCATTCCCCCACTTCTCTAGTCTCAATATTGTAGTCCACATATGAGTGAATATGGCATGCTTAAAAGTAAATATCTGCAAATGATGACTTTGTCTCCAAAGTCACTATGGAGCAGCCATGGAAGAGTTTCCCCAGAATCCTATCACATCTTCCATCAGTATCTGCATCCATATAGTTGACATAATCTCCCTTCCTGCTATTGTAGATTAACATTCAGTATCCCTGTATAAAGCCAGTTCCTCTCTTTGCTCCTACCCTGCATTACCTACTGAAGGGGAGCACTCCAGGAATTCTTCTCCGCTCTCTCCAACACCATCAATTTTTTTCACTTTCTACTTGGTGGCTCCTGTCAGCATTCAAACCAGTTACTATTTATCCTAACTTAAAAGATAACCCTTTTCTTGGATTTCACTTTCCTCCTTAGCTCCCAGCTTATTTCTTTCATTCTTTCAGCAAAATTTCTCAAAAGAATTTTCTACATTCACTGTTTCCTATTTCCCTTCTTCCATTTTCTCTGAAACCTACTCCAATCTAGGCTTACGCCCATGGCTACCCCCAAACCACTCTTGTCACTCTCACTAATGATGCAGCATAGCTCAGTCTTTGGTCCTCTTCCTAGTTTACACTCCTCTCAGTGAATCATCAGCCCCCGTGCCTTACTAGCATTAAAGACATCAATATGCTGATGACTATATATCTGTATCTCCAACTCAGATCTCTCTCCTAAACTCCAAATTCCTAAACTCCACTCCACCTGCCTGCTTGACAGCTCCACTTGAATGTCTAACAGGCAGTTTCAAATATGTCTGAAATCAAACTCCTGATCCTTTGCCCATACCCTGCTCCCCACACAGCTATCTGCATCTCAGCTGAGAGTAAATCTATCTTGCCAGTTGCTGGAGACCTAAAATACTGGAATCCTGATTCCTTTCTTCCTCTCACATTCCATATCCAACCCATGAGGAAATCACACTGGAGGTACTTCAAAATATATCCAAAATATGACTGCTTCTTACTGCCTCCACTTCTACCACCTATCCTGGCACCACCATCCTCTTTCATTTGGACCACTGCAGCACCTTCTAACCTTGCACCACTAGAATCTATATCCTACACATCACCCAGACTCAACCTTTTAAGATCTAAGTCGGATTATGTCACTCCTCTACTCAAAACTCTGCTGCACTCGTTATTTTACTCAGATAAAAAGGAAAGTCCTTACCATGACCAGAAGACCCGTCAGGATTTGCAAACTCTAGACCTCTCTGACTGCCTCTTCTACTGCCCTCCTCACTCACTGTCCTCAACCACTCTGGCCCCACTCCTTTTCCTCAAAAGTTCTAGACATATTCTTGCCTTAGGACCTTTGTTCAAGCTTGCCTCTGCCTCCAGGCCTCTTGCCTAGATACTCCTTGGCATACTCATCTCCTTCATGAGCAGTATTGTTTACTTTATTCCCTACTGTATCTTAAGTGCCCAGAACATAGTACATGCACAAGTCTCTCTCTCTCTCTCTCTCTCTCTCTCTTTCTGTTTCTCCTTCCTTCCTTCCCTCCATCTCTCTCTCTCTTTTATTTCTTTCTAAATTTATACTTTAAAACAACAAAAAACCCAATTTTAAAAATGGGCAGTGAATGGTCACCTAACCAAAGATACAGAGATGGCAAATAAGCATATGAGAATCATTGGTCATTAGGGAAATGCAAGTTAAAAGAACAACAAAATAATACTATATACCTATCAGAATGGCAAAAATCCAAAACCTGACAATACCAATGCTGACAAAGATATGAACCAATGGGAAGTCTCATTTATTGCTGCTGGGGTTGCAAAAATGGTACAACTTTGGAAAACAGTTTGACAGTTTCTTACAAAGCTAAACATGGTCTGAAGCAGCAGTTGTGCTCCTTGATATTTACCCAACCGATTAAGAGATGTATGTCTATGTAAAAATCTGCACACAAATATTACAGCAGTTTTATTTATAATCACTAGAATCTGGAAGCATATGTGTGATGTGATGAGAATGACACTTTACTTCTGTGATCTCCTTATTAAAATCTTATAACTCCAGACTAATCCTGAGAAAAACATCAGAAGAATTCCAATTTGTAGACATTCTACAAAATACCTTACCAGTGCTCCTTAAAACTGTCAAGGTCATGCACAAACAAGGAAAGTCTAAAAAACTGTCACAGCCAAGAAAAGTTTAAGAGATATGATTACATAAATGTAATGGGATATCCTACATGGGATTATGGAACAGAAAAAAATGTTAAAACTAAGGAAATCTGAATAAACTATGGACTTTAGTTAATAATACTGTATCACTAGTGATCCATTAATTGTGAGAAAAGCACCATACTAATGTAAGATGCTAATAATAAGAGATCTGGGTATGGAATGTATGGAAACTCTCTGGACTAATTTTATAATTTTCTGTAAATTTAAAACTAAAGTTAAAAGTGTATTTTTTTTCTTAAAAGCTCTAAAGCAATCTCAAATTTACAGAATACTTGCTAGTACAAAGAACTCTTTTATTTCCTAAACCATTTGAGATGGTGCTCCCAGATGCCCTATTACCCCCAGAAACTCGAGTGTGTAATTTCTACAAACAAGAACATTCTCCTACATACCCACAATACAATGACCAGTATCAGGAAATTAACATTGATGCATCACTACCACCTAATCCTCAGACTCCACTCAAGTTTCACCAATTATCCCAATAATGTCCTTTATTGCAAGGGAGCCAGTCCAGAATCATACATTGCATTTAGCTGTCAAGTATCTTTAATCTCTTTTAATTTGGAATAATATTGCCTCGATATTTTCTTGATTTTTTGATCTTTTGAAGATTTTTTGAAGATTGCAGACTAATTATTTGGAATGTCCCTGAACTTGAGTTTGAATAATATTTCCTTATGATTAGACTCAAGCTATGCATCTTTGACAGAGATACTGCAGAAGTAATATTCGTATTGCATGATATCAGGTGGTGATTTGTCCCCATAATGATGATGTTCATTTTGAACCCTTAATTTCGGGGATGTCTGCCAGTCCCCTCCACTATAAAGTTATTCTTGTCCTTTTGTGATTAATAATTAATTGAAGAGATATACTTGGAGATATCCTCTTCTTCACCAGTCTTTTCATTTGTGCATTTATTTATATCAGTTTTATCTCTTGGTTTCCTATTGTATTCAATGGATTATATAATCCATTACCATCATTTTTTATACTGCTGTTTACATTGTCCCAGATTTAAGCTGTTTTTTGCATCCTTTGCTTTCTTTTTTTCCCTTTACTTTTAAAAACATTTTCTGTATCCTTTTGGTGCCTCATCATCATTCTTACTTTTTTTTTTTGAAGATTTTATGTTTTTATTTGACAGAGAGAGAGAGAGACAGTGAGAGAGGGAACACAAGCAGGGGGTGAGGGGGAGGGAGAAGCAGGCTTCCTGCTGAGCAGGGAGCCCGATGTGAGGCTCGATCCCAAGACTCTAGGACCATGACCCAACCTGAAGGCAGACGCTTAATGACTGAGTCTCCCAGGCACCCCTCATTCATACTTTCTGACACAGATGTTCCAGACTCATCTAGCTTTTCTCCACCCCAACCCTGGAATTCGTAGCTTTTCCACAGAGTCCTAGTTCTTTTCAGTGGAGAATGGTTCTCAAAACTACGATTTGGTGCTAGGTGTGCTCATTGTCCTCCCAAGTCCTCTTACTGGACAAACATTGAGAATAAATTTGTACATTGAAGACTGTAATTCTCACTGAGATCTCCAATTCTAATCCAAAATTCATAGGGTTCAGTTTAGTTTTCTCCCTTTCCATATTTCTAATTCCCTCATCAACAGTGACAACCCTGGCACCAACTATCCTTAATATATTGCTAATTTGACCAATCCTACTCATGTAGGCAATCTCCTGCCACCACTGCCTCCCCTCCCAGCACGGATGCCCTCCTTAGTCCATGTGGGTTTGGATACTCTACTCCAGCCCCCCAGATGCCATCCTCATCACATGCAGGCTCTGACACCCTACAACCAGGCTGCATCTGTGTGTTCCCCTTACCCTTGTGGACACCCATACAGTATGCTGAGCTCTCCTCTGGGGGGATGCTTTCCTCACTCTGCCTAGGGTTGTTTACTCCATGCAGAATATCCTCCTTTGCTGACACTCTCTTACCCCATGTGGATGTCCACATGCATAATGGAATTACCTCCCTCCCTACCCCTTGCATGGTCACCCACCTCACTGGGCAGGCTCTGGGTCCTAAACTCCCTTCATCCTGGTGAGGATGCCTATATTGCTCTGGCCATAAAAAAGACTTTAGGACTGAATTGTTCCAAAAGGGAAGAGAAGGGGAAGAGGAAGAAATAAACATTTCTTGAATAAATGAATGAATGAGTGAATCAATAAAAAATGCCTTAAGTTTCTTCTGAACTACTGCACCTGCTGGTGTTTAACAATGGTGTACAGGGATTATTAGGGTATCAGTCTAGGGGTAGAGGGATCAAATTTTACCTGAAATCAAGGCTGGAAGTCATGCCTCTTCCCAAAGAAGCTTCTACAATCTAAAATAACCTTCTACAATCTAAAATAACCTTCTACAATCATAGTTCTCCATAAATTGGTGGCTAATCTATGAGAGTGAGTCTAAAATCTCTTTAACTGCTTACTTCTATGCCTAGATCAGGACTCTCCAGCTCTAGAGGTGGTTAAATACTAAAGCCCTGGGTTCCTCTGTTGGGATGGGGAAAGTTTAAAGCTATTGCATAGGAAGTGCCAGTTGCTGTGCTACTAGGTATCCATTTTCAGCTCATACTCCAAGCAGGATGTGACTTTGCCTGCCAAAAGGATTTCTAAATTTCTCTTTCATGCCACAGCATACATGACACAGATGAGGCAAGAGAAACAACAGGGTCTACAATGATTAAAGGAGGGGCTGAGTCATTGCAGCCATTTTGTTAGCAATTTAAGTGTGCAGCAAGAAGCATGTAGGGCAAAGCCTTCTGAGGGGATCACCAATGAGTATTTAAAGGCTGACTCTGGGTAATGAGTAATCAAAGTTTAAAAACTATAAAAAATTAGTAGCAAGAGTAATAAAATAAAACATAGTCAAATCTGCTCGAATTGAGTAAGCTGGACCATACTAGAACTACTCCATTAGCCACACTAGCTGAGGGTTATCACCAGCTCATGACTCAGCATGCTGGACTATCTCTCAGGAATTCAACACTACTTTTCTTGTTCCATGCACTGCCCTCTTGTACAGTAGTTAGAAGTGTGGAAACTATATTCTCAATATCCCTGCCAGCAAATTCTAGATTAGTTTCTTTGATGAGAGACACTGTATTAAAATGTAGGGTTATTATTATCATTATTATTATTATTATTACTCAGGTATGGTGAGGCCAACAGATCAGGAGATGACCGCCAATGAAAAGAAAGTTTGTTATACTCACAGATCCCAAGAGGAGGGGGCACACCACGCCACCGGGCACCACACCCACACAGGAATTACCAGTGTCAGTCAGGAGGCAGAGGGAGAGGGGAAAATGTGAGCAAGATCCTTTATTGTGGTTTCCAGGGGAAGGAACAGTGAGGCAGGCAAACAAGTTTAGGATTGGCTAGCTTGAGTAATTTCAGCTGGCTCTAGGTCATAGAGGCTGTTCCTAGTTGTCTGGTGATTAGGACAGCAGGATAGTGACCCAAGAGTATGAGAGTCAATAAAGGAGAGGACGGGGGGGGGGGGGGGGTGGACTCTAGATTGATTGGTTCGCATATGAACTGGTGATTTGTTTGTTATCTCTAGGAATTAGCTAATCGTGGAAGAAGCAGTCCTTCTTGGCCCCAAGGTATAAAAGCTTCAGAAAATGCAGGCATTTACGTGAGATTTGGAAGGCTGAGCAGAAGTCACATATTGTTACGTAGGCAGCAGTAAGCAGATGCATAGGCTTTGGCAGAGGTGAGATTTTTGTGGCAACCGCAGCGACACTTACTGCCAAACACCCATCTTAGTGCTATGATCATTGTCTAGTTTCTTGGCATTCTTATAATTTCTCAACTCTCTAAAAGCCAGCAGTACCCCTGAAATGTAGCGGTTGCCTTCTCTGACCTTCCTTTTGCTGTTCTTCCAGTGGTTTTATAAAAGCACAATTCCCTGCATTAAAACTTTCCTGCTTGAAATACCTAGAGTAAAATATCCATTTTGCCGTCCAAATCCTGACCAACCTTCAGAAAGATGTGGACGTTACTGTGTACATTTTATAATTTGTTGTTGATAGTAGGCTAATTTGACTTCTCCTATCAAGATTCTAGTATCTAAAATTGGCAAAAGTATGTGCACAATTCCCTTTCTGGAATTCTGTCTTAACAGAGTTTATTCCTCTTTGGTGAGCCACATGCTGCAGTCTTCCTATCTCCTGTATTCTCAAAGTACTGTGTCTTTATTTTTACTGTGGTATGATTACTTAGTACCATAATAATTTGTGTACATACTGTCCTTTCTGCAAGATCGGTGAACTCCTTTAGGACAGAGTCCTTGTATGCCTCACATTGTAGCCTCAGAATTTTGCATGGTTCTTGACGCACAGCAAGTAGATGGATACACTGCACAGTAAGTGGGTATGTCCCACCCTAGCTATATGTAGGGAATGCATACAGATAAAAATAGCTCCTGTTTATCAGTCGTACTATATAGTAGGTGCTTTACAATTGTCATCTCAATCCTCACAAAAACCTTGTAAGGTAATAATATCTGAGACTGAGACTTAGAGAGGTTTGGTTTTGCTTAACGTCACATAGCCAAGTAGAGTGCCACAACCAAGAGGTAAACTCACTTCATCATCACTTTCCCCTAAGCCTCTTTCTTTCCACTATACTACTCACCCTCCCTGAAAGCAAGGCAGGTACCAAGAACAAGGGAAGTGGCAATAAAATATAAAGGTCAGAGAGTTATGAATGTCAGAATAGGGTGGAGAGTCTGAAAAATGTAGTCATCCATACTTCAGAATGAGGAGTTAGAAACTAACAGGGTAACTCAACATTGTATGAGCAAAAGAACTCAGAGACCAGGAAGCCCAAGGGACAGAGAGAATGTGAGAGGAATGGTGCTGGACCAGTTGAGGGGGATTAGACTACCTTGAGTCTTTTTTTTCCTCTTGTCCTATAAAGGATGCCAGAGCTACATGGTATTGGAAGGCCAGGTGAGGAGAGTAGAGGCAGTGAGTGGCCCTACTCATTAGCAGGAAAAATTCCTTAAATAGATGCAATCCTGCCCTCCCACTTCCCCTCAACACTGAAACAACAACATACCGAGACCATGGAGAACTACTTAAAACTAATTGAAATATGAACAACCTCGGAAGAAGGGTTTTGGGCAAAGCAAACTCAAAGTTACTTGCTCTTGGAATGAGAACAGGTAGAAAATGGCTTTCAAGGATTTTAGGAAGCTACTTCTAGGAAGCTACACAGAACAAACTCCCAGTTGAGTGGGGATTTGTTTCTTTGACTTATCTGAGATCAGAGCTAATTGTCCTGGTGGTTTGGAAGGGCCCTAAATGTTTTTCTTCACCTGAGTGGAGCTGTTTTGGAACTGGATGCATCTCTTTGTAAATCACATTCTATCTTAGTGCTTGGCCCCCCACCTTCCTAAGAGCTCTTTGAAGAAAAATATAATGTTCATCTTCCTATTTCCATCACTTAGCACAGTTCCTGACTCGTGTTAATTAAAGGAATGAATGATAATGAATCAATAAAATGGAAACAAATAAGTAGATAAATGCAAATTAATTTCCCTAATATATATCCTATTTCTGTTCAATATAAAGAGACATAAACAAAATACATGGGTCTTAAATTTATGTATTATAATGGTAAATATTGGACAGACTCTAAAAAATACTCCGGGCAAGCAAGGTTTATGTACTGATAGGTTCCAACACTTGATCTGCATGACCATTTCCTGTTTGGTGGTCTGGCTATTAAGATCTTGAGATTGTCACAGGCAGGTGAGCTGATAGAACTAACATGAAGTTTTTGTATCCAGTATGGAAATGCAAATGAAATCCAATCTTAGAAAAATGATGGGTACTGAGACTGGACAAAAGAAAAAATTCTACTTGCAGTGACCTTATTATTTTCCTTTAAAACTACGAGTATTATTTCTTCCCTTTATTTTTTCTGCCAACTTCTCACAGAGCAGTATGCACACATTATCAAATTGTACAATACTGTGTATTGGTTTTCCAGGGCAGAGTATCAAAGACTCTCACAAGGAAAGAAAAGGTTTTTGTAGAATGACACTGGATACTCTAAACATTCTCATGTTCTTTTTCTTCCAGAATTGGAGCTCTTTTTTGATCCATTTTACATTTGAATATTTTGAATATAAGATATTTGGGGCAGAAGAATAGTGTCCTCATTCTGCTAACCTTATGACGTATTTTAGGAAAAAAGAGAAAAACAAAAAAGCCTTAAGGGGAAAAAAGAAATCTTCTAGAATAATCAGTAAGGGATTTTTTATTTTTAATTCTTTTATATATATAAAATTGGATATGTCCCTAAGTGATCTTGCCTTTATTCTGTTCATTACCTGTATTATTTCACATCAATGGCAAACTCTGACTATGACTCATCTTACTCTATTTAAAGTTATCCAAGTGGTTTACGGTTGAATCATTTCTACCATTCCTCTGGAGATTTAGGAAAAAACAAACATTAAATTTGACTTTTTAGGTTTTGTTGTTGTTGACTAGCCTAAAATGTTACATTTGAAAGATTTGTAGTTATCCACAAATCTGACTAGTGAATTCCATCCTGAAGTTCAATCCTACAAATTGTTTTTGAAGAATGTATGCTAAGGCAACAATTTCCAACACAGCTCCCAAGAATGAGATCTTTTTATTGATACTATTAATCTCTTGTTCTATGGGCTAGCAGTACTCTCCTTGTCACCTCCCTTATACTACCCTCCCAGAACAGTCTAATCAGAAGAGAATAGTCTCAGAAATATGGTCTTGATAGATCACTGGCATTCTGTAGGATACTTGTTCTCAAAGGAAATTTTCCAGATATAAATTACAAACACTAACAAGCAATGGGCAGGTCAGAATATGAATGTCTCCATAATTAATAAATGTTCTTGGATACTGAAATCAAAGAGAATGAAATTGAGACCAGCTTGTTTCTGTTTTTCCATTATATCCACAAATAACCCTTTTCCACTCACCTGTATTTGTTTTAAATATGCTTTAGCTTCCAGAGGAATTTAAGAGCATGAGTCTTGCAAATGAGGTAAACTCAGAGGATCAAATAGTCTTAGAGTCTTATTTATTTATTTATTTATTTTATCTATTTATTTAATTATTTATCTATTGATTTATTTGAGAGAGAGAGAGAAAATGGGGGGAGGGGCAAAGGGAGAGAATCTCCAAGCAGACTCCCTGTTGAGCAGGAGCCCAAGGCAGGGCTGGAAGTGGGCTCAACCTCACCACCCAAGAGATCACGACCTGAGCAAAACCAAGAGTCAGATGCTTAACCAACTGAACCACCCAGGTGCCCCTTAGAGACTTTTTAAGTAAGGAGGTTAACAAATCCAACTTTTTCAAATATTCTATGCATCTATCAATATTTTTACCAGCCTGCAATTTTTTCCAGTCTGTCCTCCTATGTCATTGCTTTATGTTTTCCTCCTTGAGTCAAAGTGGTCCAACTCATAAAGAAAATGAAACTTTCATAATACAAAAAACTTGTTTTAGTGATTCTTAACTTTCTTTTTTCCTATCTTTTATGCACTGGGAGTGTTTGCTAAAATAAGAGTCCACAATTAAACATCCTTCTGAGTTTTCTATAGAAAAGATAATACTAACGAAAGAGATTCCTTAAACTGGGAAATTAGATAAGTGCCATTCCTGGTCTCTACTCTCTAGGAGCTAACAGTCTAGCACCACGAAAAGTGATAAAACACTCCTAGGCTGTGCATGGTGAGTGACAGTGAATGGAGGGAAGAATGGAGGAAAAACAGATGATTGGAGGTGATAGAGGTGTTAATAGGACAGAGTGACCTGCTAAATCTTCACAGGGAAGTTGAAATTTAAGTTGGGTCTTCAGTGACAATGTGTTTGATTCCTATGGCAACTGTAACAAAATTCCACAAACTGGGTGGCTTAAAATTGGGCCATGCTCTCTCTAAAGGCTCTATGTGAGAATGTTTCCTTATCTCTCCCAGCTTCTGGCGGTTGCTGACAGTCCTTGGCAGTCCCTTAGAGCAGCATAAATCCAATTTCTGTTTCTGTTATAACATGGTAGCCTCTCTGTGTGTTTATTTCTGTGTCTCTCCTCTTACAAGGATTCATGTTGTTGGATTAGGGTCCATTCTAATCCAATATGGCCTCCTCTTAGCTTGTTGATATTTGCAAAGACCCTATATCCAAGTAAGGTCACATTCACAGGTACTGAGAGTTAGGACTTGAACATGTCTTTTGGGGGGACATATTTCAAATAAAAAAAGACAGCATCTTAGATCATGTGTCCTAGAAGCCGGAAATGAGTTGTGAGATGAGTTTTGGAGAAAGTGTTCTCAGGAGATGGAAAGTGAGGTAAGCAGGCTAGGGCAGGGATAAGAAGCCAGTCAAGGAAGTGGATATAAAACCTCCTGGTGAGGCTGCTCCCACTTGGCCCAAGGCAATTCTCTGCAGCAGGGGGCTAGCAGCTACCATGCACACTAGCCGGGGATATGGGACATCAGCCTAGTGAAGGGGATCTGGTGGGGCTCCAACAGCATTCAACTCATTCTACCCCTGATCCTGTTCAGGTCTGCTTGCCTTTCACAGGAAGTTCCTTCTATCCAGACACAATTACCTCCAGACTCTGGTTGTTGTATTTTATAGTAAAGCTTATAAAATGAAGATTAGTGGTTAGTGGCTGTTGTAGTTGGTCCTGAGGCTATAGCTGATTCTCACTAACATCTCCCTCTACATTTCCTCTACATTCCATACCCCTTGACTAGAACTTCTGCTAATCTAAATGCTCAAAGCCTGGGATGAGTTTGAGCTTCTGTCTACCATCCCCTTAGCAAACCTCAATTGCTCTACTTGATCATTTATAGTAAAAGTCTGGCATAGGAGTATTGAGTGACCTAGTAGATCATGGGTACTCCATATATTTCTTCCGGCCTCTGTTTGGTAGCAGCAGTCCTACCTCCTCATGATCAGGGTTTATTACTCCTGTCCTTGCAGTGATTCCTTTCTGCACCTGCAATTTTACTGCCACAAGTAGCCCAGAGAGATCAGGTGGCAGGCTTAGCTTTAGGTTTAGTGGAACTCTTACTGTATCCCCTGACAGAAGTATCTCTTTTCCAGAACCCAAGACTTTGAGAACCAAATAAGCCAAAGCTTTGGAGATGGGATGCACAAATATCCCAGACAGGTCACTAGGAGTGATGTTACTTCCATATCTTGATTCTCAGACCTATGTATTCTTCCTACTGGGGACACAGCACCATACTAGTCCCATTCCTAGAGGCTTCCCAAAAGTCATCTTATTAACATAAACTCAGGTACGGTTGAAAGGGACCCAATATGGATCACAAAGATGCCCCTTCTACATTTATCACTCCAGAACTGTCTCAGGAGTAGGGGACAAAACCCGAATATTAAAACAAAAGATACTCTTACTGCACTTAGGATATTACAAGTGTTTTAGGAGCTCTAGCCTGGAGCAAAGAATGAAGACAAAATATATATTCTTTATTATATCACACTATCACATCAGTGATAAAAAATAAAGTCCATTTTACTTGTTAGGCAACAATATTGTACAGGTAGTGTTGCACATTTCCTACTGCATCACATTATGACATATGTAATTTTTAGTGATGTCATCAGTCACATCTTTCCTTATCAAGTTTCACTTAATAGTTTTAGCATCCAATGGGGATCACCACCTAGAGCCATTTATTTTATTAGGAGTGGCACAATGGCAATTCTCTAATTCCATTATTTTGTATTTATTGGCTGGAATGCCTCTATAAAGAACATCACCTTGACATCTATTTGGTAACTCTGAAATATAGCCTATATGGGAAAGGCAAAAAGAAAAAAAAAAGGCTTGTTTCTTTTCCTTTATAAAGTTTCACAATAAATAGTTGATGTTTTAATAATCTAAATGATAACAAATTAAGGTTTTTGATTGTTTTTGTTTTTTGGGTTTTTTTGGGAGGGAATGGAGCATTATAACCTTGTGAAATATTATATATGTGATGTGTTAAAATTCACTACAGTCATTTTTTTAAAAAATTCTTTTGTCACTAGGAATCCCTTCAAGTTGTCTTTCTGACATGACCCAGTTAGTCTTTGATAACTTTCTTGCTTTCTGGCACAAAACAATGCTCCAAAAGCAAGAGTCATTTATTTTTTTCAAAGGTCTCTTGTTCCTCTGTTGGAAATGGTAGTACAGGCCATTTAATCTGGGTACTTAGAATGCTCATTGCTACTGGATTGTCATTGTGTCTGGGTCTTTTCAGTAGAGAGCACTAAGAAATACGCAATTTTTTTTTTTAAAAAAAAGAGACAAAATTGTGTGGTCACTTTAATATTTCCAATTCAAATTTAATATCATAATCCTTAACCCAGGCAGTTATGATTAGAACAGATTTAGAATAACTAGTATGTGTTGGGAAGAGTCAGATGACACAGTGGAAAAAAATAGTGACCTGAGAGTCAGTGAGACCCAGCTCTCTGCTCTGACTTAGCAAGGTTCCAACTAACATAGTCACTTAAGCTCTTTGGACTTTGATTTCTCTTTATGCAAAATGGGTGCACCGGAACATGACGATCACTATATTCTCTTCCAGTTCTAACATTCTCTGCATCCATAAACTTAGACCATTTACATAGAATATGCATTTTTGTGCCCTTAACAGTTATTGAAGGAGTGAATGAATGAATAATGTGCTTAAAAATAACACCATTATTAAACTTACTTATTTTTAGTGTTTTGTGACTAAAAAACATTTGTTGAATGATTTCTTTGGATTATTATTGAATGCACTGCATTATTTTAGGCATGGTGAGGAATTCAAATAAAAATGAAGTTAGATCTCTGTCTTAGGAAAATTGGGGTCTGGGTAAGAAAATAAAACATGTCCATGGACAGTCCTTGGTAAAAACCTGCTGAAATCCAGGCTGTACATTAGTCAAAGATGTGATCTTTATGGCATGAGTAAAGCACTGTGCTGAGAGCACAGCATTAGGAGTCAGATAGATAAAGATTTCCATTTATTAACAGATATCAGTTTTGGACTGCTCAATATGTGCTATATATTATGCTTAATACTTTTATTTTTTTATTTTTATTTTTTTAAAGATTTTATTTATTTATTTGAGAGAGAGAGAATGAGAGTAGAGAGCACGAGAGGGAAGAGGGTCAGAGGGAGAAGCAGACTCCCTGCTGAGCAGGAAGCCTGATGTGGGACTTGATCCCAGGACTCCAGGATCATGACCTGAGCTGAAGGCTGATGCTTAACAACTGAGCCACCCAGGCACCCTATGCTTAATACTTTTAAAGTAATATCTGATTTCAACTTCACTTACTCATATGAAATTTTGGTGTATCAGACTAAAGATGGCCACAAGTTTTGATGTTCCTCTCAACAAGAGGTAGGTAGAGTCTATAGTCCTTCCTCTGGAATATGGGCTGGACTTTGACTTCTTTGACCAAGTACAGAAGTGACTCTATTCCAGTTCAGGCCTAGCCTTTAAGAGGACTGTCAGCTTCCAGCTCTCTTGAACCCTGAGTTGCCCTATAAAAAACTTTGGCTAGTCTGATGGTGAGACCATGTGGAAAGGTCCAGAGGCTCTGTGGAGATCAATAGAGGCTCACTGTATTCCAGCCTCCAGACATCTCTACCAAGGTGACATATGTGAATCAAGCCATACTGGACCCTCTAGCCCAGTCCAGCCACCAGCTCTGTCCCCAGTCAGTGCCAGATGGAACAGAAGAACCACCTAGCAAACCTGGTCCTAACCCCTCACATACAAAATCATTAGTGAGACTAAAATTGTTGTTACTTAAAGTAACTAAAATTTGAGTGGGTAATTGTGCAGCCGTAGATGATTTGAACAATTGAGTAAATAATTTAACTTCTCTGAGGCTCAGTTTCCTCATCTGTATAATGGAAACACCATTGTCATCATCAATATCATTTTTGCTTTACATTTATTGGAAGCTTACTCTGTGCCAGGCATGGTTCTAAGTACTTCACATTTAAACTTCACAAAACCCTGTGAAATATGTACTATTAATATTCCCAGTTTCCAGATGGTAACTGAGGCACTGAGAGATTAACTTAAACAGGTCACACAGTTAGTAAGTGGCAGAAATAAGATTCAGACATTCATGGCCTGAGTGCAAGATGTAAAGAGGTTTATAGAGTATACAGAATAGTGTCAATCACATAGCAGGGGCTCAGTGCATGGTGACGATGATGGTGACGGTAGTGATGGTGATAGTAGTAGTAAGTAGTAGCAGTAGTAGTGATTGTTAACATCACATAGGAAAATTTTCTTGGGGAGTCTGGCTTCTGAGCAAACACTTCAAGGAAAGAAAAAAACTTGAAGTGCATAGGGTGATAGGAAAAATGCCTTTTACTGGAAAGCAGGAACCAGACGTAGCAAAGGAACATGCAAACATGGTAGAAAATACTGCTGAGTGAGAGTGAGAATGGGGGGTAGAAAGTGGGTCTAAACTGATGCTTAGCCAAGTAATTTAAAGTGGTGGCTCTGTAGGGTCTTTTGGTTCAGAGAAAGTGATAGGGCTGGCCATGGGTGATTTATTATGGCATCCAATCAAGCCACGTGTTCATGAAATGCGTGACTTACCACTGCACCACATTACCAAACTTCCTCTTCCCAATTAGGGGAAATATCCTTTTCATTTATGAAGTGATTCGTGGGCATCTGAATGATCCCACCATTGAGGAGAACTGATGAGGGTCATACCAACAGACCAAGGTCAAGTAGTCAAAAGATATTTATAGCCCATTAGGTACTGTCAGCCAGGCATATCCTGTAGAGCCTTCCTAAATGAGGTAAATATGCTGGATCCTGGGCTCTCAGTATGGCTATGTGGCCAAGGATGTTTGTTTGTAAGTTATCTGAGAAATCAAACAACAGCCAAAGTGGTGGATCATCATGTTCCAGATGAGTGCTCATGATGCACCTATCTTACCCTGAGTAGGGGTCATAATTTTTCAGAGAATCATCAATTGTTAATTCTCGGAGACCTTAATTTAACGCATTCATTGAGAGATGCATAAACGGACAGCTATCAAAGCAAAGGGATTTGTCCATTAGCGTCAGAGGCCAAGTATAGGACTATAACATTTTGTTACTTCTACTAGTTTTCCTTTAGAATATGTGGAGATTCAAGATTACTTAATAAATGCCAGTGGAATAACTGGATACCAATTGAGGCAAATCCTTTAGATTCACATCTCATAACACAAACTCCAGATTAATTACTTAATTACAAAAATGTTACCTCAAAGGAAATAGTAGAAAATATATTTATTATGTTTGCATAAGCATGATATAATTATGTCAGATTAAAGCAATTAGATCATTTAACAGATGTGACTACAGAGAAATTTAAAACTGTATAATAAAAATAGGAAACATGCAATCAAAAGATATATCACAAAAAATTTGGCAGAAATTCAAACACTTGGAAGCTAAAGACCACTCTGCTCAAGAATGTTTGGGTCAACCAGGAAATCAAAGAAGAACTTAAACAATTCATGGAAATCAATGAGAACAAAAACACATTGGTCCAAAACCTATGGGATACTGCAAAGGCAGTCCTAAGGGGGAAATACATAGCCATCCAAGCCTCACTCAAAAAAATAGAAAAATCCCGAATTCACCAACTAACTCTACACCTTAAAGAACTAGAGAAAAGCAACAAACAATGCCTAAGCCACGCATTAGAAGAGAAATAATTAAAATTAGAGCAGAAATCAATGAATTAGAAACCAGAAACACAGTAGATCAGATCAACGAAACTAGAAGTTGGTTCTTTGAAAGAATTAAGAAGATCGATAAGCCACTGGCCAGATTTATCCAAAAGAAAAGAGAAAGGACCCACATTAATAAAATTATGAATGAAAGGGGAGAGATCATGACAAACACCAAGGAAATAGAAACAATTATTAGAAATTAATATCAACAACTATATGCCAATAAACTGAGCAATCTGGATGAAATGGAGGCCTTCCTGGAAACCTATAAGCTGCTAAGACTGAAACAGGAAGAAACTGACAACCTGAATATGCCAATAACCAGTAATGAGATTGAAGCAGTGATCAAAAACCTCCCCAAAAACAAGAATCCAGGGCCTGATGGATTCCCTGGGGAATTCTACTAAACATTCAAAGAAGAAATAATACCTATTCTACTGAAGCTGTTTCAAAAAATAGAAACAGAAGGAAAACTTCCAAACTCATTCTATGAGGCCAGCATTACCTTGATCCCCAAACCAGGCAAAGACCCCATCAAAAAGGAGACTTTCAGACCGATATCCCTGATGAATATGGATTCCAAAACCCTCAACAAAATCCTAGCTAATAGGATCCAACAATACATTAAAAGGATCATCCACCACGACCGAGTGGGATTTATCCCCAGGATGCAAGGGTGGTTCAACATTTGCAAATCAATCAATGTGATAGAACACATTAATAAGAGGAGGGAGAAGAAACATATGGTCCTCTCAATTGATGCAGAAAAAGCATTTGACAAAATACAACATCCTTTCCTGATTAAAACTCTTCAGAGTATAGGGATAGAGGGAACATTCCTCAAGTTCATAAAATCCATCTATGAAAAACCCACAGCGAATATCATCCTCAATGGGGAAAAGCTGAGAGCCTTTCCCTTAAGATCAGGAACACAACAAGGATGCCCACTCTCGCCACTACTGTTCAACATAGTACTAGAAGTCCTAGCAACAGCAATCAGACGACAAAAAGAAATAAAAGGTATTCAGATTGGGAAAGAAGAAGTCAAACTCTCTCTTTTTCACAGACGACATGATAGTTTATGTGGAAAACCCAAAAGACTCCACCCCCCAACTCCTACAGCAATTCAGTAATGTGGCAGGATACAAGATCAACGCACAGAAATCAGTTGCTTTCTTATACACTAACAACGTAACTGTAGAAAGAGAAATTAGAGAAATGATTCCATTTACAATAGCACCAAAAACCATAAGATACCTCGGAATAAACCTAACCAAAGAGGTAGAGGATCTATACTCTAGGAACTACAGAACACTCACGAAAGAAATTGAAGACACAAAAAGATGGAAAAATACTCCATGCTCATGGATCGGAAGAATAAACATTGTTAAAATGTCTGTGCTACCAAAAACTAATGATGTAATATATGGTGATTAACATAACAATAAAAAAATTAAAAAAAAAGTCTGTGCTACCCAGAGCAATCTATACCTTCAATGCCATCCCGATCAAAATTCCAATGACATTTTTCAAAGTGCTGGAACAAACAATCCTAAAATTTGTATGGAATCAGAAAAGACCCCGAATCGCCAAGGAAATGTTAAAAAGAAAAACAAAGCTGGGGGCATCACATTGCCCAATTTCAAGCTATATTACAAAGCTGTGATCACCAAGACAGCATGGTACTGGCACAAAAACAGACATATAGACCAATAGAACAGAACAGAGAACCCAGATATGGATCTTCAACTCTATGGTCAAATAATCTTTGACAAAGCAGGCAAAAACATGCAATGGAAAAAAGACAGTCTCTTCAATAAATGGTGCTGGGAAAATTGGACAGCCACATGTAGAAGAATGAAACTCGACCATTCTTTAACACCATACACAAAGATAAACTCAAAATGGGTGAAAGACCTCAATGTGAGACAGGAATTCATCAAAATCCTAGAGGAGAACATAGGCAGTAACCTCTTTGACATCACCCTCAGCAACTTCTCTCAAAATACATCTCCAAAAGCTCGTGAAACAAAAGCAAAAATGAACTTTGGGACTTCATCAAGATAAAAAGCTTCTGCACAGCAAAGGAAACAGTCAACAAAACAAAGAGGCAACCCACAGAATGGGAGAAGATATTTGCAAATGACACTACAGATAAAGGGCTGGTATCCAAGATCTATAAAGAACTTCTCAAACTCAACACCCAAAAAACAAATAATCAAGTCAAAAAATGGGCAGAAGATATGAAAAGACACTTCTCTGAAGAAGACAAATGGCTAACAGACACATGAAAAAATGTTCATCATCATTAGCCATCAGGGAAATTCAAATCAAAACCACATTGAGATACCACCTTACACCAGTTAGAATGGCAAAAACAGACAGGGAAAGAAACAACAAATGTTGGAGAGGTTGTGGAGAAAGGGAACCCTCTTATATTGTTGGTGGGAATGCAAGTTGGTACAACCACTTTGGAAAACAGTGTGGAGGTGCCTCAAAAATTTAAAAATAGAGCTACCCTATGGCCCAGCAATTGCACTACTAGGTATTTACCCCAAAGACACAGATGTAGTGAAAAGAAGGGCCATATGCACCCCAAAGTTCGTAGCAGCAATGTCCGCAATAGCCAAACTGTGGAAAGAGCCGAGATGCCCTTCAACAGATGAATGGATAAGGAAGATGTGGTCCATATATACAATGGGATATTACCCAGCCATCAGAAAGGATGAATACCCAGCTTTTCCATCCACATGGATGGGACTGGAGGAGATGATGCTAAGTGAAATAAGTCAAGCAGAGAAAGTCAATTACCATGTGGTTTCACTTATCTGTGGAACATAAGGAATAGCATGGAGGACATTAGGAGAAGGAAGGGAAAAATGAAGGGGGGGAAATTGGAGGGGGAGACGAACCACGAGAGACTGTGGACTCTGAGAAACAAACAGGATTTTAGAGGGGAGGGGGGTGGGGGGATGGGTTAGCCCAGTGATGGGTATTAAGGAGGACATGTACTGCATGGAGCACTGGGTGTTGTACGAAAGCAATGGATCGTGGATCACTACATCAAAAACTAATGATGTATTGTATGGTGACTAACATAACATAATAAAATTTAAAAAAAAAGATATATCACAAATTGGGAAACTCTTTCATAATATAAGATTTTAGAGATCACTGGCAAGAAACATAGATAATTTACCTAAATAGGCTATAATTATTAAACACAAAAAGGAATGTTAAACCTCCTTAACAAAGACATAATAATTAAATAACAGTTAAAACAACATCCAATTTTATACCCATTTATATAAGAAAAAAATTTAGTATTTTTGATCATAGCAAACAATACTAACTAGACTGTAGTGAAATAATTTTCTGGTGGTATTATATATTGGTCCATTTTAGGAAATGACATGACGATATTATAGAAACTATAATATTTTTATAACTTTGGCTTGGTAATCTCACTCCTGAGAATTTATCTAAAGTACTATCTCAATTCATTAATAACACCTGAATCTCCTGCTTAATTTCTGTTCCTTAGGTGTGTTCTTGTTTCCTATTTCCAACCAAATTTGGTATTCTGGTACTTTAAACCCTTCCTGTCCAAAGTGAAGCTCATCGTCTTTCCTCTAAGCTATATAGCAAGCCACTTTTAATCTCTGCATCACTGGCACCTGGACTGTGCCTGGCACATAATAAGCGCACAATAAAGTTTGCTGAATGAATGAACTAATTCCCTGTTTTCATCTTCCAGGCCAGGCTGGGAAACTTGGAGTTATCTTTGACTGTCCTTCTTCCTTATATAAAACTTGTCACAGAATTTTGTTATTTCACAATGTCTCTTGGCCTCTCCTTTCTTCTTATGTCCTTCTCTATCCAGTTCCCTATGGCCTTGTATTTTGTTAACTGGAGTGGCCTACTGGTTCATCTTCTGATTCTCAAGTTTTCTCTTTCCCAAATCACCCCATGAGAGTATAACCACCAATTTATCAGTATCAACTAGAGATCATTGGTGCAAGCCACAGAAAGCAATTCTGGCCAACTTAAGCAATAAAAAGTGATGTATTGGAAGGTTGCTGGTGAGCTCATAGAATGGGAGGAAGAGCTGATCAATCAAGCATCAGAAAGACTGGAAACTGGGACTATTCCCTGGATTTCAGCAACATGAATTTGTATATTGTCTCTCTTGGCTACTGCCATTAGATAATTACCTCCAAGTACTTTTCAGGGCAGCAATAATTTTCTTAATGTTTAAGGTGTTATGCCTTCTTACCATACTGTAAGTCCAAGAGCAGGGATCATGTAATTTATTTTGCAACCCTAGAGCACTGAGCATGAAGTATGTACTTGACTGAGACAGACCAATGATAGGAAAGGAAAATGAGCTGGCTTGTGGTAGAAGGTGGGGTAGGACACCGGGGAAAAGTGATTCCAGAGGTAAGAAGGTTTTATCTGGAATCCCAGATTTTTGATCCTGACCCACATCTATCAGAGCTACTGTTTTCTAGGTCTCCGACAGAGAAAGCCAGTGAGATGCTCTGAAAAAAATGCCCACTTGTTAGTATTTGGGCCCATGTTATTTTGTAGCCCTCTACTCTGATAAAAGAGCTAGATCAAATATGAGATGGGAGACTTTTTTCAATCCTGTTAGCCAGCAGCAGGCTTAGGAAACCTGCTCTAGCTTTTTTTCTCCTGAGCCATCTGTTGGGCTTCTCCGAAGTTCTATGAATGCACTACTATGCCAAAAGGAGGAAAGAGAAAGGAAGAGCCCCTTCAAGCACTTATATAGGAAAGGCCTCCAGAAGGATGAGAAGGTGATCCTCCAAAGGGCAGTCCTGATGGAAGTTCAAGCTTTCTCCTCTTTGCTCCTATCACAAATCCCCACACATTGGCTTTGGTCTAATTGTGAGCCTTTGATGCATTCCAGTGCTCCTTTCCTGGAGGAGGAAATCATGTTTAAATTCCCTCTTTCCAGTACAACGGCTCTCTAATCTGACTATGCATGAGAATCACCCACAGAGGCCCCATTCTGGGTAGAATTCTGGGGAGGAACCTAGGATCCATATGGTAACAAGTTCTCCAGGTGATTTTTAGGCTATCAGCCCAGCACTGGTACCTGGCCTGGACTGGAGGGAACTGCAGCCCTAGAAGTGGGGCAGGGCCATTGCAAGCCACATTTTGTCATTGCTTGGGTTAACTCAAGAATATCAAGGCTCCATGATCAATCAGAGATGTGAGTGACCTTTTCCATGGAGGCAAATCACCACAGTATTAGAAAATTCCTGCATATGACATCTTAAGGACACTTCTTCACCCTTGATCATATGTATTCTGATATAATCAGTGAAATTAGAATATTGTTAGGAATTATGATTTCTTGGTGGACTCCAGAATGTGGTTTATATATTTATATGACCAAAATGTATTTTCCCTTGCAAAACAAATTTAGATTAACTTTCAAAATGTATTATACAAAGAACATATATTCTCCCATGAAATAATTTACTTATAAAACTAAAATACATTTTCCAGCAAAACAATATACTTAATCAGATTTATCCTGCAAACTTTATCTTTCCTCAGCCTTTGATGTCCTTATGCATGGGAAATAATAAGAGCTAACATTTAGTGAGCATTTGCCATGTTCTAGGCACTGTTCTAATTGCTTTACATGCATTAGCTCTTTTATTTCTTACAATAACCCAATTTATTCTTCTACAGATGAGGACACTGGGCCAGGGCAAGATTAAGGAGTTGGTCCCAGGTCATCTAGCTAGTAAATGGTGATGCTAAGATTCAAACCCCAGCAGTCCTGTGCCCAGTCCTTATAAGCCAAGCTATACTGCTTTTGTAAGTTCTACATCAATGGCAGCACAGACCTCTCTTCCTGAAAACACCTTCCCCTGTTAAAGCAGATCTTCTCTGTTCCTTCCAGATTAATCTGCTCCTCCTGCAGGCCCTAGCATCCACGGTGAGTTAGACAGAAAAAAGGAAAACTGAAAAATCAAATACCATTCCTTCTACCTGACAAAGAGCCTACAGACCACCTTGCCCTGAATCTAGGACTGAGCTCTTCTTAATGCCAAAACCAGATTCTTGATGATATTTGTGAGATGTCACCCAAAAGTCTAAGCAGTTCTATGCATAGATAGAGAATGCCTGTTAATAACAGACTCCATGTTTTAAAAACTGTCCCATAATTTCTCTGGAACTTTGCTCATGAAAAGACAAGTTGCTCTGACTCCAGAAACGAATGATTATCCCTCCTTACAACAGATGACTTCCTCCAAATCTCCCAATGCAGGCAGGAGTCTTGCTTCCCACCCAGGAATTTGCAGTGATAGTTTGGGCTATTGCTGCTGTGTAATATCCCTGAGTGGACCTGCCCCCCCATCCTATATTTGCCTTCTTGATATTCTGGACTATGGCAGGTATTCATCACAATGAGTGGGACAAATCTCCCAAACCTTCAAACCCTTAGCCAGCTACTCACTATGGGTTTTGAAGGAAATATGCAAAGGGCACTGGACAAATGAATACTTTCTCTGTAGTTCAAATGAACCCGGAGACCCATGTGGTCTTAGAACACTGTTGTGTTTCAGAAACAAATTCAAAACCAAGAGTAAATAAAAGGGAGTTCCAGTCCTTATGCTACAATGAACATTAAAGGGGACCCACAGTGGGGCACCTGGGTGGCTCAGTAGTTAACTGTCTGCTCAGGTCATGGTCCCAGGATCCAGGATCGAGCCCCGCATCGGGCTCCCTGCTCTGCGGGAAGCCTGCTTCTCCCTCTCCCACTCCCCCTGCTTGTGTTCCCTCTCTCGCTGGGTCTTTCTCTGTCAAATAAATAAATAAAATCTTTAAAAAAAAAAAAAGAAGGGGATCCACAGAAATGTTTATTTGAACTTGCTTTCTTCTCCCCTTCTTTTCCCTTACTTAAGAAGCTGCTCCCAAGACTCCCCTCCAGCCCACACAGTCTTTCTTTTGTCCTTCCCTCCATTCATGCATCTCCTCTCACCAGATCTCATAAAGTAGATCTACTTACCTTGCTCCCAAGAAGAAAAAGTCCTCCTTTAAGAAATGGAGAGGAGGCTTTGAAAACTGAGTTGACAAATAAAGGATTTTCTCTGGTACTAAGGTTGGGGCATGAGTCTCTGAATACTGCTATCTCAATATTTATCTTTCTTTTTAAAACCATACTATAGATTACAGTATATATTACTATATATACTACATATACATACTATATGTATACTATATATACATACTATATATTACATATAATAAAATATGTATATTACATATAATAAAATAAGATTTATTTATTTAATAAATTATTAATAAATATTTATTTATTTTATAACTGGAAGTTTGTAGCTTTTGACTCCCTTCTCCCATTTTGCCCAACTCCCACCTTGCTCTTGCTTCCTCTTGGTATACTGTTTTCTGTGGGTCACTTTGCACAGCTCCTCCGAATTATTGAGGTAGTGAGAAATTAAATCAAGAGTGTAGATTTACACCCGTAATCTTCAAAAGAGAAATATTTTGAGTCTGCAGGAAATAAACGGTCACCCCAAAATAGATTATGATACTTACATTAAACGAAGTTTTTTTAAAAGATTTTAAAAATGTATTTATTTGAGAGAGAGAGAGAGAGCAAAACACAGAGGAAGAGGGAGAAGCAGGCTCCTTGCTGAGCGGAGAGCCTGACAAGCAGTTTGTTCCCAGGACCCTGAGATCATGACCTGAGCCAAACGTAGATGCTAAACTGACTAAGCCACCCAGGAAGCCCTGTTAAATAAAGTTTTGTGTTTTAATTATTTTTGTGTCCTGAATAATTGCCAGTAATCCATACTCCTTAAAATGCAATAAAAACTAGGCTGTTTTCACAGTATAGATTTTTTTCAAAATTCTGTAACAAATAATTTAATGCCTTAATGTAATTTTAGTATTCTTGCTGGATAAATCCATCTTATCAATGTTTTTCAGAAAATATAGAGAATGTTTTCTGTTTTAATGAGCAGAAATTTGGAGGCACTCAATTCCTTGTTGTAAATCTCTTGACATACAGTTTACCATATTAGTGGTAATTAATTTATGGCATAATTTAAACCAAAGTTGTAGAAATATAATGTTGATTGCTTCTGGCAACCATTAATCTGTTCTCTGTATCTATGGGCTTTTTTTTTTAAATTCCATATATAAGTGAGATCATTTGGTATTTGTCTTTCCCTGCCTGATTTATTTCACTTAGCATAATTCCCTTAAGGTCCATCCATATTGCCACAAATGGCAAAATCTCATTGCTTTTCATGACCGAATAACATTCTATAGTGTGTGTGAGTGTGTGTGTGTGTGTGTGTGTGTGTGTGTGTGTGTCACATTTTCTTTATCCATCCATCGATGGACATTTAGGTTATTTCCATATCTTGGCCATTATAAATAATGCTGCAATGAACATGGGAGTGCATGTATCTTTTTGAGTTAGTGCTTTCATTTTCTTCAGATAAATACCTGGAAGTGGAATCGCTGGATGATATGCTAGTTTTATTTTGAATTTTTTAGGAACCTCCATACTGTTTTCCATAGTGGCTGCACTAATATTTATCTTGTCACTTATTTTTAATTGGAACTTTTTATGAAATGCCTATCCAATCCTCTTTCCTCATGAGCAAGTTTGAGAATGTATTTGAACTGTGAGGATCCTTTTGCCTTGACAATCAAAGCAGCTACATGGGCGGGAAGAGAAAAAAAAAAGGGAAGCAATTTTTGAAAAGGGCTTTTCTAAGAAAGCTAAGAGGACAAGGCAGATTCTGAAAGGAGAGGGGTCCCAGTGGGCACTCCAGGCAGGAGAAGGAGCTCTTGAATCTTGCTGCTCCTCCCACCAAACCCTCTACCCAGGCACCTTGGTCCAATTTGTGCTTGACCCACACATCACAATAGAACTCTTCCTCTTCAGGTTTGGGGACTTGAACGCCCTCTAGAGGCTGAAGTGTGCCACTAAGAGCAGGTCACCAGGATCTATAATGCATAGGGGTTGAAAGAAAGCCAAGTGTGAAAAACTGTGAGAATAATAAAGAGGCAGTGACTGGGTCTAACCCAATAAATTGAAGAGGGCTTCATAGACAAGGTGACAGAAAGAGTGAGTGAGTGACTGAATGAGCATATGGATTGGCATTGCTCTAGTTTATACTTGATGGCACAAATCTCATTTTGAATGCTTGAAAATACACAAGAACTACAGGGTGCATATTTCTGTTTGGGAGATGAGACATTTATTGGTTCTCTTTCCGGAATTTCTCAGGTTTCTCCTTGCCATTCTACTCCCAAGCCTGCCTGGCTTCTGTGCAGCAATGCTTGGCTCTTCCTGAGATATGGTGTATGATAGCAGGCCTTTGGAGTCCTTTTGGGCAGGCATAGCTTCAGTTTATGTCTCCAGTCTTCCAAAGGCTCTAAATCCAGGACCAGGTATGTTGAAATGGAATAAGGAGACAGGAAGAAATAAAGTGAACTCTATCTCCCCCGCCCGTATCTCCTCAATATTAGCTTTAAACGGGAAGATGGCATTTAGGAGAGAGGAGCCACCCAACAAGAAACACAGAGTGATTCTTTTCTTCAACACTGTGGGGAAATAATGGCTTGCTCTGAATGCTTTGTGCTGGGGGTGGGTGATCTGCAAGGAGTTAAACCCCTTTCCATGTAAGTTTTTAAGTAAACTCTAGCCCCAGGGTTTAAGAAATCTCCCTCTCTAATTGATGTCTTTAGTCAGTGGCTGCTTATAATCAAGAAGATTGCACTTAAAAGGTACAGAGGCTGGTCTTATTATTGGCATTTCAAGATTTTGCTTTGTAATTAGAAGCCAGAGAGTCTAGGACCACTAGAACTCATACAGAAAGGACAGCAGATATTTTAGTGCAAACTGTGCATGTTCATCAAGAAAAACTGCTGTGCTATTTGTAACAAGAAGTACTATGGGCTTTTTATCTTCTAAGCTTCTGTTATTTCATTCCATTTGTTTTATAATGAGATTATTTCTTATGGTGAATATAACCAATATCTATTCAATATAACCAATTAAATATTGGTTACATATATATTTAAAACCTATAATATATGTATAGGTAGTATATACATTAAACATTTATTGAGCATCTAGTATGTGCCAGGCACTTGTACAGAAAGCTTTGTAAACAATGGGGTCTAAAGATACAGATCCAGGTAAACAAACAGATTGTTGAATTTAAGGCATTATGATCAGGAAGGCTTGGGGAAGACTTACATCAGGGGTCAGCAAACTCTTCCATTAAAGGCCAGATAGAAAACATGGTCTCTGTCACAACTACTCAACTCTGCTCTTGTAATATGAAATCAGTCACAGATAACACATAAATGATGAGCATGGCTATTTTCTAAGAAAACTTTATTTATGGCCACTGAAATTTGAATTTCATATAATTTTCATGTGTCACAAAAACTACTCTTTGTTTTGATTTTGTTTCAACCATTAACAAATATAAACACTATTCTTAGCTCATAGGGCTTTCAGAAACAGGCAAAGGAACAGATTTGGTCCATGGGATGTAGTTTGTTGACTTGTGACATGAACTAATCTCTAGGACCATCGTGCCACTGTTTGGGAAGTTTGTGACCTCATGGAGGAGAGAGCAACTAGTGCATTCCTTTGTCTCAGGTGTGACCCAGAGTTGGTAAAATGTCAAAAGATATTTAGAGAGGGATGGTCTCTTTTCTCCACTCTCATAGTAACAGTTCCAATGTGTAAAAACCTTCACATGAGGGAATTCTTTCCAATGTCTAAACTCAATCCATTGTGCAAGAGATAAGGTTTATCATCAAAATGAGACCAAACTCCAAACACTAGTGCATCTGAATTGTGTTTTTATAGAACTTGATGGTAGGGGAAGAGTCGTCACACATACGGATCCTAAATAGGAGGGCACTTTCTGGAGTGTGGGTTTTGATGAGTGCAGCCTTTGCATATCTACATATCAGCCTTATTGTGGTCACCTGGAAACAACCTTTGTCAAATTTGGAGTCCACCTTTTGCTAAAGTTTGATGACAGAATGAACTACTTTCAGAGACACTGTGTTCCCCATAGTGGAATTATATACAGAGTGGTTAGAGCTCACTTAGTGATAATAATGGGAAGAAGGTGATATGGGATATATAACTTGAATTTACAAATTCTAAGACCATCAAAGATGTTGACTTTGTGGTACATGTCATCTTATCTCAACTGGAGAAATAACATGAAAAAAAGATAGATTAAAATGTAGTATATTGTCATACACAATATTTTACATTTCAGATCACATGGGTCCAACCTCACGACTTGGTAGACATAATTACCAAGACTCACAGTTCCCTGGGTCCCGTGATGGGTAAATGATCACTAAGTGGGTAAGTATTTTATATCCAGGTTGAGTTTTCTCAGCCTCGTGAACAAAGCACGAGGCATTTTAGTAAAAGAGGATGAAAAAGTGAAGGCGTTTCATTTCATTTTATAACCCAGCCTAATATCCTTTCTCCTGTTGATTTCTGATCTTAGAAACCAAATGCTTGCTGAGGGGGATGAAGTCTGAAAAGGGGAGAATTAAGCTAAGTTTTAGTTAAGTATGTCCCTGTGGTAAGAATTTAAATTAAAGCACAAGAAAAAGTTTTACAAACCAAGCGGTGAAGCCTCCCCTGACCTGGACTTTTAGGGTCCAACCCTAAGAATAAGGGCAGGTCCCCAAGGCAGCTCTCTCTTGCACTGGCTGGATGAACTGCTGTGTCAGCAGCACCATGCATCATTAGCCGACCTGGACAAGCTCCAGCTGCCTTCCTTTTGCACTCTCTCTGTACCTCTCACTTTAAAAAAGCTTTCATCAACATCATCCCAAACATCTTTTGTTTTCCCAGCTGGAGAAGCCTTTCTTTCTGTTTGCATCCCATCTCTAGCTAACTAAGTTCTTTTGCCCTTAAGAACTGCAGCCATGAATCAAAGGGAATCATCACCTGTAAACTCTAAAGTGAATCTAAGTGCTCTGGGATTCCACATCCCATCTATCTTCTTGGAGCTGCCATATTTAGTTACCTTTTCCTATCCACTGTTGGTGGTCATTATCTTCCCTTCTTTCCATCCACCATATTAGAGACAAAATATGAAGATCCTTCTAGCAATATTTTCTTCTGATTTAGCAGCACTACAAAATAATCTTCTCTTTGCTTGGTGAGTTTCCCAATGCCCCTGTCAAGCTGGGTGAGATACATGTCTAGCCTAGGCTGGAGTTATTTACTACATAAAATGATCTCCTGATCTTAGGTTTTTCCCCAAATTCCCTGAAAATGGCTGTACAATAAATCTAGGAAAGAAAATCAGAGTTTTTTTGTTTTGTTTTGTTTTTTAAGAATTGATACCTACTCCTCGTCCATAAAACTTCACACAGAATTCTTGGCTTTTACTGTCTTCATACATTTTAATCCTCATATCCAAAAACTATATGGAACTTTAAAGAGTCATCCGCCTGCCTCCAGGGAGGAGACTCTGCTTTGATTTTAAACATGGTAAAAGCATAAAATTCTGCTATTTTACTCAGGAACCCTGGTGCCTCAGGAATACTTCTTCACAATAATTTCTTATGCCCATTTCTTGTTATTTTGGATAGTGGTAGAAATGGCAGATAGACTATCATCGTTTTCTAGGAGACATAACTTGATGTGATGAAAATGTTTTCTAGATAAGCTGCTTCCAAGCTGGGGGTGGGGGTTACTGACCTTTCACACCCTGCCAATTATAGCTAGCCTTTTTTTTTTTAAGATTTTATTTATTTGAGAGAGACAGCATAAGCAGGTGGGGTGGAGGAGGGAAAGAGCAGGGTGAGAGGGAAAAGCAGGCTCCCCACTGAACAGGGAGCCCAATGTGGGGCTTGATCCCAGGACCCCAGGGATCATGACCTGAGTTGAAGGCAGACACTTAACTAAGTTACCCAGGCCCCCCATAGCTAGCCTTCAATACTATACTTTGCCCCTTGCCCTGCATATCACTTGTTTCTTCTTTTTAAATTTGGAAAATCCAATGCCCAGATTACAAAAGGGGGAGGCCCAGGGAACTGAGCATAATTCAATCTATATACATGTAAAATTGTTAGTGCATAATTTGTTGTCTGCTAAGAGAATTTAAATATCCATGTGAGTGGGTTCTGAATGAGACTGAATGCCCTTCCTGGTACATGGAAACTTTTCTGGATTTATATTCTCAAATCAATTTTCAAGGCCTCAACTGGTCATTTTCAAAAGCTAGCTTCATAGTGTCAAGCTAAAAGTAATGGCTCTGATAATGTGAGAGAGACTTCCATTACCCTCTCAGATAATTTCTGAGCAACAACAAGGGGAAGGGAAAGGAAAAGAAAGTGAAAGGAAGTTGAAACCATCCTGCCCCTTGGAAGGTGGGGGGTGGGGAGCTCTGTGCCAGTAAACTTGGAAAAACTGCTAACATGACAATGACAATCCCTTCTACTTCAATGTACCTGAGTCTAGTGGGCATGTAGCTTTCACAGAGATCAGTGAACTAAAGTCTGAAGAGACGTTATTAGACAAGACAATATAGCTCATAAGTGGTAAGACCCACATTTCCCTGAACAGTGGCTGATACATAGCTGGTATTCACAGTATAGCTGCACTGGTTGTTAAAACACGGAATAGGCCTATACAGTTAGTAAACAGCTGTTTCCCTGAGCCCCACAGTCTCCCCACCCCTCCACTACTATTCTAATTCCTCCAGCCTTTTCCTCAGAACTAGCCCTACCAGCAAGCCTCCCCTGTAATCGTTCAACTAAAGGTTAGTCCCTGACACAGCAGGAGGCCTTCAGGGCCCTGCTCCAGCTTGGCAATGGCTGACATTAATACTGGTTTTTTCAGTGTCTGTAGCATATCAGTGAAATATTTTAAACATCACTCTTGCTCTTAATTGTGAAACTTTGCTTCATCTGTTATGCTGGCATGTGACCCATCTCCTGTGATCTCTACCTGGTGAGACTAAGAATCTCAGCATCTTGGAACAATTGGTTTCTTGAAGAGCCCAGCCATTCTCAGATGCATGAACTGTTCTTATAAAACTTTGGTCTTTGTTTAGGAATCAGCGCATGTTATGGACCGAATTACGTCCCCAGCCCCGCAAAATTCATATGTTGATGTTCTAACCCCGAATATGTCAGAATGTGATATGTTTGTGGATAGGGTCTTTAAAGAAGTAATTAAGTTAAAATGAGGTTCTTAGGGTGGGCCCTATCAAATATGACTGGGGTCCTCCTAAAAGAGGAAATTTGGACACAGACATGTACACGGAAAAGATCATGGGAGGCCCAGGGAGAAGACAGCCATCTACAATTCAAAGACAGAGGATGCAGAAGAAACCGAGCCTGCCGACACCTTGATTTCAGACTTCCAGTATCCAGAACTGAGAGAAAATAGATTTCTGTTGTTTAAGCCACCCAGTCTGTGGTATTTTATTATGGCAGCCCTAGAAAACTAAAATAGTATAGTACCTCTTCCTGACCTTGTCATTAATCCATGCCATTAATCAATACACTTTCTTTGCAGTATTATATTCCTTTGCCAAAGAACATGGTGCTTAGGGTGACCACACATGTTAATGTGCCAGGAGAGTTAACCAGTTTGTGCCTGCTGTCCTGGCATAATGTTCACAGTGCCCCCTTTATCTCTCAAAAGTATCTCAGTTTGGACAACAAATTGTGTGGTCACCCTAAATTTGTTTAACTCTTGGCTCCAATATTTGTAATTTTCTTTCACATTCTCAGCTCCTCCTTGTCAAGTACTTGTCACTTCTTTCTTTAAGTCCTGATATTTGCTCTGCTCCTTCAGTGCCCCTAAAATAGTCCAGTTCATGACATGGCCCAACAGGCAATGGTATTATTCATTAGATATGAAGGGTACTGAACAAATTTCTGTGGAGAGTTGTACAGAATGAACACTCCACTCCTTCCCTCAAGGAGTGGTGACCCAATATGAAACATACATAAATTAGAGTCATCCTCTGCCATCTTATTTCTGTCCTACACAGACCATTATTTTATACTTGATTTATTTTTTGGAAAATGTTCTTAAATGCTGTTTAATCTCCCTATCCAGATTCACTGCAGTGAATTTATGGCAGGCTTCAGAATACAATTAATGCATACTTCTATCTCATCCCATCTTGTAACTGGCTGTGGCAAGATAATGCTTTTTGGCAAGCTGACATGAGGAGAGAAGAGAAGCTCTGTTCTCAAGGAAAATGTTAGCGATAAGTGAATTGGCAGCATTTCAAATGGTACTGGGAAGCTAGTTTATGGTTATGGTGGCCTTCCCCAAATATCTCCACTGAATCCCTGCAGTAAATACCCTCTCTTTCTTGCCTCTCATGTGAAACTAAAATAATAATAATTATAACAGTTGCATTAATAGCTTAAGAAATCATTAATCTACCAGGTCAAAACAAGCACCACATGTGAAGTCTGTAAGATGTGACTGAATCAAGAAGGACCAGAAGACAAGTAGACATAAAATTCTTCCTTCCTTCTCTCCATGTTTGCTCTTTTTTTCTGGAGTAGAATAGTTTCATGAGGTACAGGGTGGAAGATAGGGTTTAGGAGGCTCTATTCTAAATCAGTTTCAAGATTTCTCAATGGTGACATTCCTCTGGAGGAAGGCCAGTTGGTAATATTACCTGAGGTCTATTTGGCTAATGAGGATATAGCCTAAGACTGAGTCCCCTCAGCTCCATCTCTAAAGAGCTTGTATGAATTTGAATTTGGATATATGAACTCATCTTCACGGACTTCAGTTTCACTGTCAGTACAGTGGGCACAATGACACCCAATGACCCATTTATTTGGGATGCATAATAACTGTAGTCCAGGTACCAGTGAGATTTGCTGTGCATATCCACATGGACCATGAGCCCCTGGCCAGCCCTATAGATATGTGTTGATGATTCTCCTGGACAGTTTCCCACTGACAGTATTTTCTTCATCTGTCCACATGTGGATTTGGAAAACTTGTCCATTTGAAATAAGGCTTGGTGTTTCTGGCCCCAGGAAATGATTTATGTAATTATGGTGAGGGAGATGAACAGAGCACAGGATGGTTTCCAGCCTTTATGTCCTGTATTTTGTCAAGAGACATTCTGGCAAGCTTGCTTTTCTTTATAACATCTCTATTAGAGAAACGAAGAAAACTGCTTCTCCAAATGCATTTGAAAGGAAATGCGGTAATTGGACGTCATTGCTGTCCATCACATTGGGTGTAATAAAGGGAGGCAGGCCATTGGAATGGGAGAAGGAATGAGGAATGACCAGATCATGTTTATAGACAAAGCTCTTTCTGTCTGCCTCATCCAAGTCTGGATGGGATGTGTGTGGGGTCAGGGGAGCAATTCTCAAAACTCTGCTCAGAGCGCGGAGACATTTCAGAGTGCCACTGGAGGGCTTTTTCTTTTTCTAAAAGAAAAATTTTTTATATCTGCTTTTAGAGCTCTGTATCTTTCACTCACAGATTTATAAAACAAACAAACAAAACAAAATAACCAAAAGGAAAAAAATATCTACTTATAATTTTGAAGACCTGGCAGGAAGAAAAGCATCCTCACTGATTTTTCTGTTTGTTTTTGCCAAACATACCTGAAACACCACTATGAGATGATCCGTTCAGGTGCCCAGAAATCCCACTCTCACAAAGGCTTGTGAATTGGCTCTGTTCTAACCCCATTTAGCTTCAAGAAAAAGCATCCACTTTTCTGAGACAGTCCATTTTATTTCTCAGCCAATGAAAGGCCTATACCTTGTAAAAGTCTTTAACACACAGACCCTGGGAATAAACAGGCCATGACTTCCCTAATGTCACCAGGACGCAGCCATTCCCCACTCTCCATACCCTTGAGATGGGGTGTTGGCCCTGCCTGCTCTGCTTTCGCCCTGGGATTTCTATGCCACTGGGCAAATGACATAAAAGGGAGGCGTTCTTGTCTTTATCCCAGCAAGCTTGTTCTGCTCTTCCTTGCCTTGTTTCAGGAATGAACTGGCAATGTAACTGACACTGATAATAACTCCAATCTGCTCATTCAAAGATTGTATCTTGTCCCTTTTCACTGGGTCAAATGCCCCCTTTGGTTCTCAATGACTGTCCTGGAATTGGATTGATTCAGTCCTAGCCTTGGGTTTAGGGCCTTCTCTCTGAGGCAACCCTTGACACTAGATACCATGGGAGAAATAGTAAGAGAATTTGGGACAATGCAATTAAGTCTTTTGGCCAAAGAAAAGAGATGTGAACCACCTCTGACCCCAAGGGATGGAGTGACGGTGCTAAGAAAGCTATGATGAGGGTCCAAGGAGACTGTTCAGAGGAGAACTCACGATATCGCCACTCATATCCTTCTAGCCATTCTCTGGAAAACTCCACATTTTCCCAGTAAAAGCTGATTTAAAAAAAAAAAACCCTAGAAAAAGGATGAAAAGGGCTTATGTCACTTAAACGCTGAAAGAGTAATGGCTCTGACTCTAGGAGGCAGGACATGGTCTCTTGCATAGAGCAGAAGAAGCGATCGTGGGAGCAGCAACTGCAGAGATATGGGCAGGTTTAAGAAACAGAAAAGAGTGTGTGCCACCCAGGACCAACAGAAAGGGGGCACGACTGAGTGTTTTGGAATTCCAAATTGGAATCCTACTACACTCTGATTGCCCCCAAAGTTAAGTGAAAGGAAAATAAGCATCACACCACAATAGAATTATTTGGTTTAACATCTGAGAATATACTTTGAGAAGTACAGGTGTGTGTGTATAATATATTTCTATTATACATGAAACACTCTTAATATTTTGTAAAATTCCAAAGGAAAAAGATTTCAGTCCAAAACTGACCTACTTCAGGAAGTCTTCTTAGATTAATCTCATCCAATTTTCTATATGTAATAGGGATTGATTAGTTCGTGGTTTACTCTTTCATTCAACATTAACATTTAATGACATTTGATAATTTTGATTCTATTTATTACTCTTGCTTAGGCTCCTCAGCAATACCATGGCCTCTGGGATGTGATGAGAGGAGTAATACACAGCCAGGCTGCTGTGCATCTCAGCTACATCCTTTGAAGACAGTGCCCTGATGTCTCTTTAGCTTATGATATATTTTGTATGCCCTTGTTCCTCCTCATCCCAATTATTTTATTCACGCATTCATCCATTCTTTCCATATCTACTTACTGAGCACCCACTAAGGGTCAGATCCTCTATTTGGTGCCAAGGTTGCCATGGAGACTGATGAACCCTGTTACTTTTCTCTCCATTTGCTCAGCTGAGCTCTGTCCTAACACCACCTCATAAGCCAGCCCCACCTGTTTTCTCCCAGCTGTATTTCATAGTTCATGGGCTCAGTGAAGGCCATGCCTGGTTCTGCCAACACTGCATGCACCTAGATAGGTCATGGTTATTGATGCACATGTGGGTGTTATATTATTCTCTGGACTTTAAATTATTTTTCTAAATTGGGAAAAATACCTTGTAAACTTTCATACATGTTGGTTATCTTTATAATCAATTAGATTGATCAATTAGATGTTTTACATCTACTAAAGAATTTCTTTTGATTCCCCAAGCACCCAATTTAGGGCTTTGGATAGTTAATATATGCTAGTTAATCAAATGAATAAATAAATGAATAAGGCTCAGATATAATATCTGTGAGCCTGTAGTTAAAAATGTCACTTGAACACAGTGAGGTTTTTCTTGAGAGGCTGTGAAAACTTGCATCAGTACAATTCTGACTCTATTGGGGGCTCAAATTAAGGAGGGTTTTGGAGTTAATTACCTTAATTTTTTCTTGTGCCTTATTTTAGATGCCGGATCCCATGATATCAAAGACATGATAAGCCTGGAGGAAGTTTGCAATGACAGGTACAATAATAGTGTCATGATTCTACTGCATCCTTTCTCTAAACTGCCTTCTGATATTGTGATTGTTTTGTTCATGACACTTCATGGAATCTCCTGCTCCAAGATCCCAGAGTTTCCCTTAATTCTTGGAATAACTCTGTAATCTAGTTCCTGCTACTGCAAGCCTGGGTCACTACTATTCCATGCCTATATTTTTTTTTCATGTAGATACAGAGAGTTTCCTAGAAATAGAGAATCAAAGTAGAAGCTAAGACCTCACCTGAAGTCGGATGCTCCAGAAATTTAGATGGAAGTAAAACTATTGATACCCTTGTGTGTTAATTAGGGTTCTCCAGAGAAATAGAACCAACAATATGAAAAGAGATTAATGGAAAAAATATATATCTATATGTATATATAGATATATACAGAAGTTAGATTTATGTGGAAATATAAAAGAGATTATGGTAAGAGATTTATTATAAGGAATTGGCTCATGTGATTTTGGAGACTGGCAAATCCAGATCTGAAGTGTGAGTCAGCAGCCTGGAGACCCAGGAGAACCAGTGGTGTAGATGAAGTCCAAAGGTGCTTTGCTGGAGAGTTCTCTTTTGCTAGGGAGGCTGGCCTTTTTGTTCTATCCAGGCCTTCAACTAATTGGATAAGGCCCACACACATTATGGAAGGCAATCTGCTCACTGAAAGTTCACCAAAATGTTAATCCCATCCAAAAACACCCTCCAAGTTGACATATACAACTAACCAATACACACTACATAGTGCCAAATAAGAAGTAAGTGTCAGAGATGGCTCTGGTGCCTGGCTGGCTTTGACAGGTATCCAGGGTGAAGTGGGAGAGGGAGGCATGGAGACAGAACAAATGTGTGCAAGTGTGCATGAGCTCAGTGCTGTTGTGAGGTGCTCAGTGTTTGTGGACACCCTCAGCTTCAACTTTGGGGCAAACCTGGAAAATAGTTACTGATGCCAAGCCCAAACACCATAGCTTGTTCCTGAGTGAGAGAATGAGCCTGCATTTTGCTACTGCTTTCTTCTTGGGTTCCCAAGGAGTTGGTGAGGATGTTAGGCAGAGATCTCAGTTTAAGCCTGCCTGAATGCATTCTCAATGACGGTCACCTCAGGTTACCTTAGCAGTAGCCCAGAGGAAATATTCAATTTAAGCAAATGTATCAGACATGGGTTTCCCTTTATCAATCCATGCTGACTGACCTTTAATAAATTAGGGAAAAATCCATTCCACATTGCCTGAATAAAGATGTAAGGCTGATGCATAAATCTTGACTTTAAAAAGAGGTAAATTCAAACCAGAGTTAGGAGCTCGTGCCTTTTGAGGCTATAGCAAGGATATTAATGACTCATAGTTATGTAATTATTTGACCCTATTTATAGCTCAAGAACCCTAAATTCCATTTCTATTGCTCTTGTGATATCAACTCAGACTCTGAGTTTGGAGTTATAGTGAAACCCACTGCTTCCCATCACTGTCCTGCTCTGAGTTCTTCATTGCATTTCTTCGTTGGACAGAAGTCTTTGGCTTCCTTTGTTCTTTTGTTTATTTGTGTTCATTTGGTGGAAGAATAACTCATTCATCCCTTGCTGGGCCAGTCTGATTGAAAAAAGCAATTCAGAACTTGTTTTCATTCTGTTCCTTTTAAAACTGTCCCCTTCATCCCAATTTTGCTCTCAAGAGATATGACCATTGTGGAAATTAAATTATAATTAGGGTCGAGGACTTTGAAATAATGACCCCCAGACTGACCCCTCTCTCTGTACTCTTAAGTGTCTCCTGGTGGCACACCCAGTGTTGGGTTTGGGACCATTTTAAACCTGTTTCCAGAATTGCCACCTGACACTTAACCGTCACACAATACTTTGCCTTAGTAAATGCATCTGTTATATGGTATAGCACTAAATGCTTTCCTGAAATCCAGATAAATTATGTCTGCTGATTTGGTAATGTGGCCCAAGAATTCAATTTAGGTGAATTTATCAGACATGGCCTTTCCTTTATCAATCCATGCTGACTGACCTTTAATAAATTAGAGATAAATCCATTCCGTATTGGTGGATGTACAATCTGAGTGGAAGAGTAATCGGCACCGGATCTACAAACATACCCTTGCCTAATTTCCTGTCCTTAATGTGCTCCAGTCTGTGACAGGGCGCAGGGAAGCTCATTAGAATTGCTTCATACTCCTGAAGAGTCAAGTGGGATGTGGAGTTGGAGGAAACGTGACGTTCTTTATGCCTGAGAGGCGCAGGGAGGGGGAGCATGGCTTAGTCATCTGGATGGGTTTGCAAGTGCCAGAAAAGATAGCTGTGTAGTTTTAAGGCACTTCTTCCCCATCTCTGGACCTCAGGTTCCACTCTAGGAGAGGAGATTTGTAAGGCCCCTTTCTTCTCTAAAAACTTCCAGCTACAGGGAAATAAAGCAGGGAACAATCACTTATACTCCATAGTCAAAGGAGCCTGGCATTAAGACTGGCCTGATGCTCAACTGGGATCTAGAATGGGATGAAATTAACTGGGGGCTACGATGAAATGGGGCCAGTTTTGAAGATCAAGGACTTCAGGAGCAAGGTTAGAGTTCTCCTTTATCCAAGAAGACTTATTAGTAGAATTGAAACTTGAAAAATATGCCAGAAGTGTTCACTGTAATCTTTGTCTTTGTAATGATTTTTTTTTATTTCAATGCATTTAAGATATTGACACCTGATGAGTTAGAGAAAAAAAAGCCAACTGACACTCCAATTTGGCAGATGATCAACAAGAAAATGGTCCACGGTGAAATAACTTATCAACAATACAAAAGTAAGTCCCATCCCATTCATAAATTCTGAGATTCACAATCCTGTTCAGATCCCATACAGGATCTGAAAAGTCCTGCAGGAGAGGAATCTGTTTAGCTTTGCAAACTTATTTGATGCCGGGACCCATTTTGTTTGCTTGTTGTTGTTGTTTTTAAATGAAATGTCTATTAAACTAATATTCCTATTCAGATTAATATTCCATACAGCACACTTTGGAAATGCTCATCTAATCTTTCCAGGGATCCTCTTGTCTGCTTGTGTGTCAGATAGTTTTCATTCTTTCTTCCTTTGGAGGAATGTCCATCTCTGAAGTGATCTTCAAGGTACTCATCTTCAATTCCTTAGAAAAGATGGTTTCCAATTTGGCTACACATTCTTGTTGCTAAGATCTACCAAAACCTACCACATGGAAAAATCCTTGCTTAAGCTACTTTTGAGTTGCCCTTGAAAGCTTTCAATATTTAAAGATATGAATTTGGTATCTAAATAATGGAAAGGTAAATATTTATTTATTTAAAAACTAAGGGCTCTTTAATAAAAAGTTTCCTGTAGCCCCAATTTATTTGGGGAAGATGATTGTGGCAAAGACAGCCATGTGTGGATTGATAACACCGAGGAATCCTGGATATGATGTCTCTTAAACTAGCTGAACAGTAGAAATGCTGGATGTGCCCTGGGGGATGCCAGGCTGGTATGTGCTGCATTGAGGCTGAAACACAGAGCGGAGTGCTGAGAAGGTGAGAGTGACCCCCCTTAAGCTGGCCCTGGCATCTGTAAAAATCGCTAACAGACCACATTTCTCCTCACTTCTTTTCACCCCCTACCTCAATTCCTAGCATACTAAGAGCATACTTTATTTCTGAGTTATTAAAAATTACATATTTCTTAAATTGATTCTTGACAGTTACCAGCTGACTTCTAACGGTTTCCAGGTCTGGGGTTTCAAATTTACTGATTTCCCTTTTGATATTTTAATCATTCTTCTATCCCCTCCTTCTTCTCTTCCCTGCTGATTTGCCTTGTCTTCAGAATTTCTCAAAGCAGCTGTAAGGACTCTAGCTCCATTTCTCTCATTAAATATTTCTGTACATTCTTAAGGGAAATCACCAACCAGGTAGATAGACATCGTAGTGTCTGTACTTCTCTGATCAATTTGAACAACTGCTATTAACACCAGAGCTACAGGCCCATGAACTCCCTGGGGACATAGTTTGTGGGTATGGCTCCCCAACATTTATCGTATGGTTCATCCTCTCTTTTTCTCAGGTGATGGTTGGACAATATTAAAAACTTAGCATCAAACCCCAAACAGATCACAGGATAAAACGATAGATTATAGAAATGTATGAATGCAATGAATTCATTCTGAGCAACTTGGGAAAAAATGAAATTGGAGTTGATGTGTGGTGAAGTGAACCCAGCCCAGGCAAACTGACATTTGAGATGACAGTGAGCTCCATGCACTCAGAGAATTTGTCTATTTGTTTAATGTCATATCCTCAGTGCCTGGTGCAGCTTGAGACCAAAGTAGGCCTTAATATATGTGTTTCCTTCTTCCTCTTTATGATTCTGACCAATAATCAGAGTTTGGGACAAATTTAGTAAGTAAAACATAACAGGAAATCTCTACACTTCTCCTAAGTGACTTTCCAGCTCTTAGCACCATTTAGCAGTTTCCTTCTTTGGCCCAAGAAAATATTTTAGAAATTCTCCCTTTAAGAACGTATATTCTGAACATACAGATCCATAGAATGTTTGAACCTTAGAGTCCACTGGGCTCAATGCTTTAGTTTTGCAGTACTACAATGGTGCCCTCAGAAGTGAAACGATCTCCCCAAGAGGCTTCACTCTACATGGAATGAGCATTCATTGTGAGTCCTTGGTTCTATCCAAGACCAGGAGGAGGACCAGGACTTGGAGAAGAAGGTTGTAGTAGATTGGCTCACTGGTCACCAGCTCTTCAAACATCCCCATGTTATATTTATACATCCAGACCCTTTGCCATGTGACTTTCCTTCCTCCCACTAGAGGAAGAGTATATTTCCCTCCTCCTTGACTTTGGGTTTGGCCATATGACTTGCCTTGGTTTGCCCTCTTAGGCTGCTTCCATTTGCCATGAGGACAGACCCCGGGTAGTTGCTGTTCCCACACATGAAAAAAGACATTCAGGCATTCCTGAACCCAGTTCTGAGACTGGAATCAACCCAGCAAACTCACACCCCAAAGCACAGCCACTTAACCAGCTGAGCTCAGATTAAATTAGAGGAAACATGGTCCACCACCTACCAACCCATGAGGTGCTGAGATTTTTGAGGCTGTTAGACAGCATAAACTGACTAGTACAGATGCAATGTGTGTGAACAAGTTCTGGAAATGCATGGAAAAAGGAGAATCCTGGACAATATGGCTGTTCTGGGTAGCCAAATTTAACACCCAAAATCTTTGACCACATGATCAGCAGAGGCTTTCTAAGGAAGCAAAAGTTGAAAAGAAGTTCAAATGAACCAGCAGTATGGGTAGAGGTGGTCCAGAAATTGGAAAGGAAGGCAATGGGGCTTTGCAACACTTAAAGCAATCAAAACAAACAGTTGTGAAACCAGGAAAAGGCAATCCCCAGCACTGGGTCTGCCGCTGGGCTGCCTCAGCTTTGGTACATTTAATCTATCGCATTAACACAGCTTTTGGAGTTATAGGCCCTCAAAAGGATTTGGACTCTATTTCTATTGCAGTTGCCAGGGCCTAAAACTGTCAATTAGAAAACCATTTACCCAAGTAAGCCCCAACACTGGCTGTCAGGTGAAAGTTATTACTCCAACCTCCATTTTGGCCCTTTTATTTTGCAAGGAGATCCAAACTCTCCAAACCTGTTTCACCATCCAAATCACATTCCCATAGTGTGCTACAGAAGGGAATGCACTTTGAAACGGTGTCAAAGTATGCAAACCTTAGTCCTCATGGCTTTGTCTCAGAGGAGGTGTGACATAGAAGTTCAGTTTGCCATGCAGTTGGGCAAACCTTCTCCATGACTGCTTTTCTTGACTTTTTCCACACACCCTCCCCCCCACTTTCAGTTCAAGTTTCTCGTTGACTGAATAAAGCAGTTTGAAGTGGCCCTCCTAGCTTCCCGGTCACATTACTATAATGCATCTTACAGGAGAGTGGTAAGCATAGGGTCCTTTCTAAACACAGGCCATTCTAATTTGGGATGCAGAGGATAGGAATTATTCCCTGCTCCACCTCCCTGAAATGCGCCACCCCCAGGAAGAAGGGAAGTTAACATTCCCTAAGTGCTTCTGCCTATGTTGCCTCACCTCAGACCCCCATCTGATGGGAATTTGCCTGAGAGATGGGCCCCTTAAGTTCCACTTCACAGAGGAAAAATCTAAAGCCGGAGAGGTGACCAGACAGATCTGGGATTCCAACACAGCTTGTCTCATTTGAAGGTCAGCTGCCCTCCTCTTTACACAATGTCGTTTTCGGGGAGGAGCGTTCTTCATGGCTGTGTCCAGGCACCCTGTAGTAGGCTAAGGCCCTCTACCTCTAGACCTGGGTTTGGGCACCTCTACCCATACATACTCGGCACAGTTCTTTTTCACTGCCTGAGGACAGTCGCCATATTAAACTTTAGAGGCATCATATGCTGTGTTGGACCTGCCAATCTCCTTGCTTCTGCTCTTGCCTCCCTAATGTTCATTGCCCACAAAGCAACATAGCAGACAGCGGGATGTTTTAAACACATCAATCAGATCACCACACCCCCTTACTTAAAACCTTTCAAGATGTTTCCACCTCGCTAGAGTAAAATCCAAAGTCCATGTCTTAACCTACCAGGTCCTGCATGATCCAGCCCCTGTTACCCCCAACCTCATCTTATACCCACAGCCCACCCACTTACTCATCAGGCAGTGGTTGCTTCTATTCCTAGAACATGCCAGCTTGTTCCTGGCTCAAGACTTTTACTGTGACTGTTCCCTATTTCCAGAACATTCTTACCCCAGATCTTTGCTCAGGTGGCTCTTCCAGTCCAGGAACCCTCTCCTCAGGAAGATCTTCCTCTACCACCCTGACTAATGTACACCTTTCTGCTTGCTCCATCCTATTCCATCAGACTCACGATGCACTTTAATTTCTTTCACAGACTGTATCATTCTCTGAATGTATGATAGTTATTCATTTACTTGTGTACTTTCACAGCATCCATCTCCTCTCACCAAAGAATGGGCTATTTGACACAGTGCAGACATGTGTCATGTCCACAGTGCATGTGACAGTGCTTGGGCATGGAAGGTGTTCATCAGAATGTGTTGAGTAAAGAGAAATGTTTGAATGTGCTTTGTACCTAGCTTATTATGTTACTGTTTATTTTAACTTTAAAACTTACTCCAGCTACCTTTTGAGCTAGAAGCACAATAATCATACTTTCAAACAATTAAAGAGAATATGGATTAATGTGGGAGCCTAGAGCAGGTACAGAGCCTTGTGAGGGCTCAAACTCTGCTGCCTTGTCCATTGTTATATCCATGCCTAGTACAGTGCCTGGCACATGCATGGTAACAGAAAGAGGAAGAAGTTCAAGGATGAATGGGGTCCTTAGTGGTTCCTAAATATTGTCAGGAATGGAATTTTAGAGGAAGAATAAAAGGCTTTTAAATAAAAATAAACGAGGGCAGCATATATCTTTTACCTTTCTTTCCTCTGTGCTCTCTTTTCCATTTCATGATGAAGTTGTGGCAAGATGATGCCAGAGCAGGAAGATGCTTTCAGTTTGGAAGTCCAGGCAGAGTTAGTATGGACCCAAAGAATAGGAAAGCTGGAATAGACCTCTTTGTTTTGCCTCTGCTCTAGGCCAGGTGCTGAAGAAACAAGGGTGGTCCTTGAGAATCTCACATGGTAGGAAGCCAGAGAAAGATTTGGGAATGAAGCTCCCATCTGAAGTGAATTTTCCTAGAGTATCTCTGAATATGTAGTTTCAGAAGCTTGGTGGGGGAGTTGAGAATTAAATGGCCATTTAGTTTGGAGATTTTGACCACAGCTTTTCACCTCTGTTTTTTGGCAACAATGGTACTTGAAAACCATCAGGGTGAACTTTCTCAAATATTTTTTTCTCTCAGAGAATGAAACTACCTTTTGGCTTAATAAATAGCATAGGGAGAGAAATAAAGCCTGAGCAATATAAATGGGATACTGAATTGGTTAGTTACCTTGGAATTTTAGAGAAAAACTATTTCTAAGGAGAGAATATTGGATAAGGTTTCAGGATCTATTATTTTCACAATAAAGAAAAGCAGATCAAAACTTATGAGTACATACATGAAAAAGATTCAAGAATAGATGCTTTATTTCTCAATTTTTTCTACTATTAAAATGGCATGTTTTTGTGAGTGGGGAGCTTTAAATTGATTTGGCTGGAATGATAAAATGCCAAAGTTCACATGAAAAATGTAAAGGATTTGGGATGAGAGTCTCCTTATGAACACAGTGCTCACTTTCTTATGTATTAAGAGTAAGATCAAAGAGATCTAAGCTAGAATATTTTCTCATCTAATATAATGGATATAAGAGTAAGCAATTAGAATAAATTGCTAACATATAATTTAACTTAGGAGGTGTATAAGATAAAATACTCATATGAAAAACCAAAGATAACTGAACATCAGTCATTAAATGAGACACAGTATTAGCAGAATGTGCCAGGTTTTTTTTTTTTTTTTCCAGGATACTAGTGTGATTCTTTCCAGTGTCATGATGACTTTCTCTAGCAGTCCCATACTACAAGGGTATATTCAAATGGAAACATACTGTAATGTCAGACTCTTTTTCCAGTTTAGGTTGCTAGACATTTGGTCACTCTCCCAAGTATCCACAATGACCAAACTGAAGTGTGGACTGAGAAGTGGAATGACAAAAGATTTTATATTCTTGGGCATGGAAGTAAAAACTGGGCCACAGTCATCTTCTACTAAAGCCAAGATGAATTGGAGGTATATTTCCACCAGTGGATGATCTCATCTTTACTACAACGTTTTGTTGATGCATTATCTTGACTATTTATACACAATGTAGTTGATTAGTTGAACATGATGTTAGCAGCAAGACCTAGAATTAGATCCTAGTCTTACATCCTGACCCATTAACTCTTCTCAACATAGGCCAGATAAGGAATGAGATGCTTTGATTAAAAAACACTGTTTTTTTTTAAATTGACATTTATGCTAAGAGTATTAACATTAAAACTACATACAATTAGGAAAAAAGATACCGTAATTAGGCTGAGTATATTTTAATCTTTACTCTAGGAATAAGAAGATACTTTAAGATCTTGGGGCTTTTAGGGGTTTTTATTATATAGAGAAACTCTGTGTAAAAAAGTTCTGTTTCTTTGGAAAGTTCTGATTATGTGAAGCCTGCAGGGGGTTGACAAGCTGCAGATCACCCCTCTGTAGAATAATTACTAGGAATAAAACTAATGCTATATTGATTCCAATGTTAGGCAACTAATCTATCTTCCTTAATATCAACTACTGTATGTATTTAGACTTTGTTCATAATCTTCAAGGTATCAGGGATGAAAAAAGGGGTCTTGAGCAGAAGTGGAGTCCTTCAATAATGCCCTTTGGGAGACAGTGTAGTATAAAGAAGTCAAGTCAGGCAGCACTGATAAGATTCCAAGTCCACTGCTTACCTCCTATGTGACATGAGCTAGTTACCAGCCTCTCTGCGTCTCTTTCCTCAACCATAAAACTTTGGATATAATATCTTGCAGAGCTTTTGTTAGGATTAGAAATAGTACCATATGCAAAATTTCCTGTCTGGTCTTTGGCATTTGTGGAAACTACGTACATATTAGTTTTTTGGGTTTTGTGGCAACTGTTTGGTTCTGCCATTGTAGTGTGAAAGAAGTCACAGACAATACATAAATTAATGAACATGACTGTGGTCCAATAAAATTTTGTGGACACTAAAATTGGAATTTCACATAATGTTCACATATCTTGAAATATTATTTTTCTTTTGGTCTTTTTCAACCATTTAGAAGTGTAACATATATCTTAACTCACAAGCCATACAAAAATATATGGATGCCCAATAAAGAAAAGCCCAGGACTAGATGGTTCACAGATGAATTCTACCAATAATTCAAAAATGAATGAACAAGAATATTTTCAAACTCTTCCCGAAAATAGAATAGCAGGAAACATTTTCTAACTCAGGCCATGAAGTCAGAATTATCATGATGCCAAGGTTCAACAAAGACATCCCAAGAAAAATAATCTCACAATAAAGACGACATATAACAAATAAATAGAATAAAAACAGGTAGAGGGCTAAATGTGGCCCGTGGGTATAAAGGAAATGTGATGCATCATCCTTGTTTTCTAGGACTCCTTAGCTTTACAGAGATGTCTAGCATTACTCATAAAAGTAGTTGAATAACCATAATATAGCATACAAACAAATAGAAATTAAGACAATGAAAATGGGGCAGGGAACAGTTGAAGGCACAGGACATGAAAAGATCATTCATAAAGGTCTGGTTGACCCTGAAGACTGGAAGAGATAGACTGTTGGTTTTTTTTTTTTTTCCATTCGTTCAATCATTTATTTGTTTATAGGATTAGGCTTTGAGCTTGGGCATCAAATAGGAAGAGATTGAAAATGGCAGAAAGAAGAGATATTTTATGGCTATACAAAAAGCATGGAGATAAGCTTGAAAGCTTGTGTGGGAAAAGGGTTAAAAGAGATGAGAGAGATAGAGAACAAGAGTGCAGTATGGGGATGACAGGTCATGGTTCAGTTAGTCAATTAGTTAATGCAAGGTTTTGAAGTCAGTAGAGAATGGTTAACCATGGATTGAAAACTAGAGGATAATTTAAGTGTTTCTTTTGACTTCCAGTTGCATGTATTCCTATTAATTTTGACAATCTTATTTTCATTCCTTATATATTTATTATTTATACCTCTCTTACTAACAAAACAAAACAAAAAACAATTGACTTGAGAGGGCTCATGTACTTTCTTTCTTTGGGGATTACTCTGAGCTGGTCTCTACATCCAGATACTTATCTAGCCAAGTGGCCCATTATTTCTTGCAAAATAATTTAGATTAATTGTAACGATTATTTGTGGTATGCTAAAATGAACAGATTTTTTAATTTTGGCTAAATGACTTTTCTCCTAATTGATATATTGTCAACACACCAGGAACATCACATTTACAATTCTAAATGTTCCTATAAATCATAAATAGAACACCCAATCTGACCATAGATGCTCTACTTCTGCCTCCTTTCCAGCTAGAAAAATCTGTCCTTTCAAAAGTTGCTGTTTTGAGTTTGGTTTCTACCTAACAAGGTACTTTACCCTCAGTCCAAGATCTGAGCTAATGATCTCTGAGATGTTACCAAAACCATTCTGGAATTTCAAGTATATAATGTCAGTCTTTCCGTGGTCACTATGGAAACTATATCCTAGAAAAATGTAGTCATTTATTTCAGTATGACCTATCCCTTATAAAACTAAATTGGCCATTTCTAATAAACTTAAGCTTTTAAAATTATTCCCTTACTAAATCATTGGTAATTGTATTCATTAATATTCTTACCATGACCAGTAGTATAATTAATATGAAACCAAGGCAGAATATCAAGATGGCTCTGGTATAGTGGGAAAACCATTGGACTTGAAACTGGGGCACTTGAGAATAAACCAGACTGCCATTTACTCTCTGACCTTGTTCAAGTCATGTTACCTTTCTGAGCCTCAATTTCCTCAAATATAATATGGGGGTAATAATACCATCTCAACAGTGTCCTTGTTAATATTTGGTGAAATGACAAATAACTAGCCAATTGAGTCTACAAAATACATATTCATTGTAATTGTGTGTCCACTAACTTTCTGCTACTGTGAGTGATTTGTGATAAGACAGGATAGCATGGGCAAAGAAAATCAGTAGATTACTTCTTAAAACTCAATTTAACCACAACTTTTGAACTCTTTTTCCCACCAAACATTTATCAAAGCTAGTAAATTGTTACAACAGAAAGAAAAAAAATTAATTTTCTTTTCTTCTCTCATAGCAAGTTCCCCCTTTGGAACTGATATTGACCAGCAAATATGTATAGGCCTGGAGACAATGGATATAGAGAGAATTCACAAAACTGGACTCTTAGTCCTAGATATTTGCAGATTAAATGGATTTTACTTTCTCTTTTCATTTAGTTGCTAAAAATCCAGAAAAAAATACAAATAAACATTTGGAACAATTTATGGTGGTATAATTATGGTACAAAGAGACCTAGGAGTGGGAGAGAACACCCTTTGGGGAAATCAGTTCAGCTCACTGGGTAATGTAACTTCCTCTTGGTAAATATTCATTTCTCAAAATCCCTATTAGAGTATTGATGTTATATTTTTAAAAATCCTTCTTTTAAAAAATGGGTGCTGAATATCTATGATGAGACAAAGCATTTCAAACAAATGGCTATGAAAGATTATTTCAAATAACTCAGCACCAAAATAAAAGTATCAGACACGTAATGTTTATTTTTTGCCCACCAGATATGGGGATTCCTATAGATACAAGCTGGATTTCCTATTTCAAAAATGCCCATCACTTGATTAAATAACCCAATCTGCTTGTATAGAGAAATGTCCAATGTCCTCCAAAACTTTGGGGAGGGGAGTAAAGATATTATTGAAGCTTCACTGCAAGTAAAAAACAACAACAACAAAAAAACCAAACCCAACAAACAAACAAACAAACAAACAACCAGGTAGACTGTTAGCAATTCTGATGTTGTATTCTAAGATCTTAGTTAACTTGGATAATCTTGAATTCTGGGTGATTACAGTTCTAAATTACAAAGCTTATTTCTCTTCAGTTACAGGACATGTCAACGACTTTGGTATAGAAATGAGATCATTTTGCTTATTTTTTCCCCAATGATTACCACCAATCAGCATCTTACTCTGATGAAATTTTTTTATTGTTCCAGCGGATAAAGCAGCTTCTTCTGGCATTGAAACCTAGGTCCATCTATTGTCAGATATCACAGTACTCTCCCTGGCCCTACTGAGGTTAGATATTTCACTATAGCTGTTCAGAGTTGGTGATGCAGAGGAATGGCTGTTCTCTCAAATTTATCCCGTTTCTTTAGGATGATTATCCTTCTGACAGGTTAAGAAGTAAAGAGAAGAAAAAACATCAACACCTTACATCCTTGATTGGATGAGATTGATGGAACCGAGGATTTAGTCCCAAGCAACTCCCCTCCACATTGGTGGTCATTTAGATTTGCTGACCCTAATTAGAGGTTCCAGAGTGTATAGGTCTTTCTGTATTTTATCACGGTCCCTAGCAAAACTGCATACCCCAGTCCTCTATGGTCCCAGCTATGGTGCTTGCAGGTAAATATTTAACCACTTGCTCTCCAGAAGAAAAAAAAGCCAGATCTGTAGTGAATGCCAATCTCTTAGTGTAAATATTCCTACCATCAACCAGAAGTAATTGAAAATAAATTTGGAAAGAGATGCATACCCCAGTAAACTGGGAAAAAAGAGTATATTAATAATTTAAATAACATATCAGACACAATAGGTATAAATGGTATTGGTGTCACTTACCTATTGAAAATTCCTCAATGGCTCTCCTTTACCACAAGAAACATTTCATAGCAGATGAGTGAATTTGGCATCTGTACTTCCCCTAGCCACATTTATCCCTTTGCCGGCCTCATCTCCCACTGCTCTCTCACACTCAGGCTGTGCTAAAAATGTACAGACATATTCAGAATATCTGAATGCTCCATATGTTTCCATGATTTGCTCCCAGGTGAAGACCAATTGTGAGTTCATATGCATGATCAATGGGCCATCTAGGAAATGCTCTCTACTCTCTTGAATTTTAGTTCATCTAGTCTTTATTACTTCTACAGCTCTCTGAGACTTTAAAAAATAATTTTAAAAGTGTATTTTTTTTCTGATTGTTGAAGCTGTCATAAGCTACTACATGATTTCTGGAAGGAGAAGCAAGAAAAGATATTTAGCATTAAAAATATTGAGGGTATAATCTCAGGATAAAGTTTCTCTAAAGAGAAGAAAAATTGATTCTTTTATACCGACATGTACATTGTTATCTTTATTTCATTTCAATGTGTATAGGTAAAAACTTTATCACCAAACATGGGTCCTTGTTTTGGGACTTAATTGTTCTAATAGAAACTAAAAACTCCTTGACAGCAGGAAGGTCAGTTTTGTGACATAACAGAAGCTCAACAAGTATCTATGGGAAGTGGTTGTATAGATGAATAGTTAAGAAAAATCTGAAGTCCTAGGTATTTTTTGGTTTTTTTTTCTGGGTTTTTTAAAGATTTTATTCATTTATTTGACAGAGAGAGACACAGTGAGAGAGGGAACACAAGCAGGGGGAGTGGGAGAGGGAGAAGCAGGCTCCCAGCTGAGCAGGGAACCCAATGCGGGGCTCAAACCCAGGACCCTGGGATCATGACCTGAGCAGAAGGCAGACACTTAACGACTGAGCCACCCAGGCGAGCCTGAAGTCCTAGTTTCAAGGCTCAGTCATTCGCCAGGCAGAGGACATTACAAATATTAGGAGTTGCCTATGAAAGCCCAGGGAGTCATGAAAATAAATGGGAGTGAATCTTTGCTGAGAAAAACAGAAACCAATAAAGATTTTAGTGGTCTTATAAAATTGGAATAACAAATTAAAAATTAGAAGCTTTAAACACATGACTATTTTTCCTCAAAGAATATTTTCTGAGTTTTGGTGATGCATAAAATGCTGGTATATCAGTCAGTTCCAGAGAAACAAAACCAATAGGACCTCTGTCTCTATCTCTCTATCCATATGCACATCTCTGTCTATTTATACATATTAGTATGTACAGATATGCATAGATCATTGGAATTTATTTTAAAAATTCGTTGGATATTTTAGAGAGGCATTTTTTTTAAAGTAGGCTCTATACCCAATGTGGAACTTGAACTAACAACCCTGAGATCAAGAGTTCCATGCTCTACCAAATGAACCATCCAGGTACTCTTTAAAGTGGCATTTTCTTCCTTCCTTCCTTCCTTCCTTCCTTCCTTCCTTCCTTCCTTCCTTCCTTCCTTCCTTCCTTTACGATTTTATTTATTTGAGAGAGAGAGAGAGAGCACAAGCAGGGAGGAGAGGGAGAAGCAGGTTCCCCGTGAGCAGGGAGTCCGACATGGGGCTGGACCCCAGGTCCCTGGGATCGTGACCTGAGCTGAAGGCAGATGCTTAACTGACTGAGCCACCCAGGCACCCCATTAAAGTGGTATTTTCTAAGAATAAAGAGTTCAATTCATTTCAAAGATATCATATCCCTAAATTTGATTGCACTCCATTAATCTTAAAAATATTTTTTAAAATTGGCAAAACTAACTGAAAAATAAATAAATCATAATCATAGTGGGCGACTTTAAGAAACTTAAGTCAATAGCTGATAGAACAAGCAACCAAAAAACTAAGAATGATATAAAAAATCTGAACACAACTAACAAACTGGGATTATTTGATAAATATGGAACACTGCACCCCAAAATGACATTCTTTGCAGGTGTATATAAAATACTAACCAAAATTAACTGTATGTTAGGCCATTAAGCGAGTCTCAATAAATTTCAAATGACTAAGATTACATAGAATGTGTTCTCTGATCAGAGTGGAATCAAGAAAAAAATTAGTAACAAAAAGATGATTAGAAAATATTTAATTACCTAGAAATTAAAAATAGATTTATAAATAATCCATGTATCAAAGAAGAAATCAAATTCAAAATTAAAATGTTTTGAACTGAATGATGATAAAGACATGACATATCAAAACTTGTGGCATGCAGTTAAAGCACTACTTAGAAGGAGGATAATTTATACTTCTAAATGGAGAAAAATGAAGAGTCATGATATTAGTGATTTAAATTTCCATCTTGGGGTACCTGCGTGGCTCAGTCAGTTAAGTGGCTGCCTTGGCTCAGGTCATGAACCCAGGGTTCTGGGATTGAGCCCCACATCAGGCTCCTTGCTCAGTGGGGAGCCTGCTTCTCCCTCTGCCTGCCACTCCCCCTGCTCTCTCTCTCTCTTTCTCTCTGACAAAAAAAATAAATGAAATCTTTAAAAAAAAATTTCCATCTCAAGAAATGAGTAAAGAGGAGTAAAGAGTCCATCAAATCAAACTTAAGAAGCGTATATAGAAATAAATAATAAAAAAGACAAATCAATGAAAAATTTAAAAAACCCACACACGTATGATAGAGAAAATCAGCAAAACCAAAAGTTAGTTCCCTGAAAAGATCTATAAAATTGATAAACTCCTAGCAAAATTAACCAGGAAATAGAAATAAATGGTTAAGATCAGCATTAAAATGGAGAACATTACTACAGATCCTAGAGTCATCAAATGATAGAAAGAGGGTATTGTGATAAACTTTAACCCAACACATTTGGTAATTTGAATAAAATGTACAAATTCCTCAAATAAATTACTTATTACAACTGACAAAAGAATTAAAGAAACTCTGCATAGTGTAAGTTAGGATCTATTTAAAAAATGAAATTTGTTATTAAAATTATAGACAACTCAGAAACATAAATGCAAAAACTTTTAAATAAAATGCTAGAAAATTGAAACCAGTGATATATAAAAAGAATAATGTAATATGGCCAATAGATTTTATTCTAGTTTTGGAAGGTTGACTTAACATTAGGAAAATCAAATAATGTAATTCACTACATTAGTAGAAAAAAGGCAGAAAAAAGATCACCTCAATAGAATAAAAGAAATTGACAAAATGCAACATCTATTCATGATGAAAATTCATAGCAAAGTAAAAATAAAAGGGAACTTTAATTTGATATGTAAATCACATGATATATTGTATTAAATAGTGAAATGCTAAAATTTTTTTTCCCTTGAGATCAGGAATGTCCATGGTATTCAATTTAGATAAAATGCAAAACAAGCAAAGTTAGCTTAGAATACAGGATAGTGACCATCCTCTGCAAAAAGGGAGCAACAGGGGGACTTCTGGGGTGCTGGTAATATCTGGTTCTTGATCTGGTTATACAGTTATACTCACTTTTTAAAAGTTTATTGATCTGAAAAAAAAGTTTATGATCTTGTCACAATATGTGTAATTTTCTGTATGTTTATTACATGTCAACAAAAATTAAAAATATTCAGACAGAAATTTAAAAATCCAACTTTTATTTCAAATAGCTGGCACTCTCTCAGGAGAAAATTGATTGGATTCTTCAATGCTCAGGTTGTTGTTTGCCATCATGTTGACTCAGCCCTAGCAAGGGCTGAACGATGGACATTTTGGGGCCCATTTAGAGAATTTGAGTTCCTCAGACAATGGGAAACCATCCAGACCTTTCATCAGTTTTCTTATAGCTAAGTGAGCTTTTCCAGCACCCTTTTCAGTCCTCAGATAATGCAGTTCTATTTCAGGAAACTTTCCTAGGGTGTGTAGATAGCTAGTGATTCTCCAAAGGAAAGGCCTGGTGAGCTATCATAGATATTTCTCACTGCCCTGCCCCTGATGGGGTGAGAGGCAAGGTGAAAAGGCAAACTCTCTTAAAAGTCAAATTATACTTTGGGCAGTGGCAGGAGCAGAAGTTAACAATAGCCTGCCAGGTCCTCTGGTCAAGATACATATTCCTAGGAACCTCCACACCAAGAACAGTAGCTATTGGCCAGAAATGACAACTCTTGAAGCTATTATACAAAGAATGTTCTCCAAATGAGTTGCGCGTCTTCTGTCTAAACCTAGGCACAAGAGTTCCTCTCCAAATTTCATCATATTTTCTCATTTGTTCAGGAGTTCCTATAGGCTTGCTAATGGCCAATGAGTCAGGTGGAGTGGTGGCATATTTGCAATGGGTGTTGGTTGACTCCTTATTTTTTTCAAATGGAAATCAAATTGGCCAGTTTTAGCAAGAGAAGTTATCTGCCTTTTTACCCTTTTCCTAGCAGGCAATGATTTTGATAAGCTAACTTCTCATTCTTCCAAGAAATTCTCTTGGACTTGTTCCAGTTCATAGTCATCTCTTCCTTCTCTAAACTCTGAAGGCACACAGGAATGGTACTCAGCTTATAAAGAAGCTTATAAAATGGCTTCTTTTACACACACACACACACACACACACACACACACACACAGGGTAAATCTACAGCTTAGAGCCCTGCATTTTGTACAGATATAATATTTGTGTGGTACTTAGTTTCTCAAGATGGTCCACGAAGCTTGCTCAATGTAGGTGCATCCAAAAGTTTTATATGTGTAATATGATGAAAACCTTTGTCTTTTTAGAGCAACATTTAGCAGCAGACACAAGTCTTCAGAGTTCTATCTTGACCTAATTCTATCTGTTCTTGGAAATGGAGTATGGTCTCCTCCCTGACCTGCTCCAAATTACTTATTGCCAGTGTCCTACAAACCCAAATCAGGATCCTTACTATTTCTTCAACATTCTTGCTCATTCCAGACTTTCCTCTTTGATTATTCTTCAGCCACACTGGCCTTTTTTTCTTTTCACAACTATGCCAAGGACACTCCTGTCTCAATCCTTTATACTTGCTCTTCTGTCTGCCTGGAATGTCATTCCAGGTGTCAGCTTAATCATCATCTCCTAAGGAAGATCTTGCCTGAGCACTCAATCAATCTACACATCATTCTTTAACCTTTCTATAGTTTTATTTATTTATTTACTTATTCCCTTGCTTATGTTGTATCTACCATCACTTTAATGCAAGCTCTATGAATGAATTGAATCTTGTCTGTTTTATACACTCTATGTCCCAAGCACCTAGCATAGTACCTGACACACAATAGGCAGTTGTGTCAGTCTGAGCCCTCCGAGGACAGAAGCCAAGAAAGGATTAGGCGTGCAGGAAGCTCATGAGTGGAAATACTATGAAGGATAAAGGGGAGGGAGCAAGAGTAGCCTGGTGACACAGGTCTGACACCTGTGAATGGAGAAAGGGAAGGAAGGAAGATCGGGTAGGAAAAGCCTCAGACCACAGGGCAGTTCTGAGAAAGTCCTCTCCAGGGGGAGAGCAGGGACCCATATAAAGATTGCCTCCTAGAGAAGTCCCAGGTTGGGCAGGAGTGGCCTGGTTCCAAAACCCCCATCATGCTCAGACAGTGGCTGAAAGTGACCTTGGGGAAGCTGGATCCACAGTGGATCCAAAGGAACAGCATCTGGGGCTGTTGTCCGTGGGGCTTCCCATGAAGATTCACTTGAAAAGAGATCTGGATGGTGAACTTTTCTGGCCTTCCCAACCAGTTCATAGATACTTCTTGAAAAAAGGAATGAGTCAAAAAATGCATGGATAAGTTTCTGAACTCCATGCTAGAGACACCTTCATGGTCTAACTGGACAAGTTGTTGCACTCTTCAGTTGGTCTCATGCAGGGCTGATCTTCCTGGCCATCACTTCAATGGATAGCCGCACATTAGGAGTATGTTTAGGTCAGGGGTCACTTCCGTGCTTGATACCTCACAATTAGCACCTTAACTGATCCATAAATTAGCTTTATTATTGTTATTGTTTTCTCTAACCATATGATAATCCAGGAAATGTTAATCTGTCCCTGTTTTCTGCCACAGTTCTTAGCATAAGTGTTAGCCGCACTGTTATTCTAAAGTAAAGATCCCAACCTCCAAAGCCTACTGGAGCCAGTCATGTTATAGAGACAAGTGAAGTAGGTCTGGCAGGGAGTGGTAGGAATTATGGTGAATTGGAGTGGGCTTGCCCCACCTAGATGGGGCGACTGCTATAAAGCTATAGCCCATTATTGTCAGGTGGGAATGCAGACTTTGTGCTACCAAATCAAGTGATGCCAGAAATCTGGATTTTTATGTGAAATCTCCTGATTTTTAAATGTTGGGAACTAATTAAATATTTCTTAAACACTCTGCAGGCCAACACTAGCCTGGCCAAGCAAAACATGCCTGTGGGATGATTTGGCCACCAGTTTGTAGTCTCCATTCTAGACCTTGGTTGACAGACAACATTCTAGATCTTTAAAACTCATAGTTTTGTTAAAAGTTCTGTGGCAGTTATTCTTGGAAGTCTTCTCAGAACCAGCCAATGACTAGCCATTTATGTCATTCCCCAGTATCCTGGATCCAGAAAGCATAGAAGAGAATAGGCCATATATCTCTGAGTCACAAAGATCATGGGACTCATGAGACTGGGGTAAAGTTCTCCAGGAAATTCAAAGTGACACACATCTCTTTGCCAGTATGTGAGCCAGTCTGCCAGTGAGAGCAAGGCTAAAGACAAACAGATGGATCTTACTCTCTGCCTGAGGGAGCACAAAGTGGGCTCAGAGGGGCTGGAGTAAATTCTAAGGCAAGGCTCACTTTCAGCAAATGTTATAACCTAGAGCTAGAAAACCCACTTTTTTCTTTGGTGGTAAGCTACAGGATTAGAAATCCCAAGGGGTAAAGGTAAGAACAATAATGATAAACTCATTAGTTATTCAAAAGTATAGGAGGTTTAAAACAGTAATACTAAGTTTTTAAAGTCCCTCCAAATGACAAGAGTTTAATCCATTTCTTTCCTGCATACACACAGTATATGCCCAATTATATCTTTGGTCCACTTTGAACATGTTGATGAGAATGCTGATATTTGACATAATGAATCATTTCCAGTTCTCAGCTGGGACATACATCCTAAATCAGACTCTAGGTTTGTGGCATTGATAGTGACCCTCTGCTTGGGTTTTCGGAAGCGTGAAGGAACAATGCATTTTAGCAGACCCATTGCAATCGGGATGTTTGCCAGTTTAACATGCAGTAGGAATACCAGTTCTTGGGTTAATATATTAACAAAATTGTTGTTGGGACCTGATTGGCTTTTAGGTCCTTGTTCCTTCTTTAAAACTGTGACTGTAATCCAACAAAGCTGACAATCTGCTTCTGAAGTTCCAATTCTGTTTTCATCAATAGTTCCATAATCCATCCAATTTTGTATTTATTTTTTATTTAATTGCATGATGATTGCCTTCTTCAAAAGTTATCCGTCCAGTTTTAAAATAAGTAATTGCACTTCTGAAGGTATAGTCATGCTCCTTGCTTCTTTTTCTTGAATTTCAAGTTCAATGTATTTCTATGTTTTGTCACAACTGTAAGAAAGCATCGCCATGTGAATAGCTAGCACTCTGACAAGTTGGGCTTCTTGGTCTTGCAATTCCCAAAAGTCCCTGATCTGAGGAAGCAACTCCATAAGTCTCATCATCAAGTTTCCCCATCTGACAGCATAAAAATAAATGGCATCTGCCCATGCTGCTTTCGCTGCTTCCAAATATCTCATAAACAGGCGATGTCTGTAGGGACTGGCTTAGAGAAGGGTCACAATTGGAATCACTTGCTGCATCACATCACATCACATAATGGACTTGCCCACAAGAGGTCATGGTCCCAGCCTTCGCAAGATGAGGCAATGGTGGTCTGGCATGGTAGCCGTGCTACTGACCACAGTCAAGTGTCAGGCTGCTCTTCCCCCGTTCACCACAGGTGCCCCATTGGCAAGTAAACTCGTCTCTTCCATGTGTGGACCAAACTTCTCAGATTCATGATGGGCATATAGTTAGGACTCAACAGCTCAGGTATGTCAGATAATTACACACATCTGTGTACATGCTAGTGTAAGAATCTATACTCATGCCATCGTAAAACATTTAGAGTTCTCAGAGCCTAGTCCAGGAGACTGTCCTGCAACTGCAACTTCTAGACTCTATCCTTTTATTCATTCAACCCATATTTAGTGAGAAAATATCGTGCTTAAATGCTTAAATTCAGGGGCGCCTGGGTGGCTCAGTCATTAAGCATCTGCCTTCGGAACAGGTCAGGATCCCAGGGTCCTGGGATTGAGCCCCATATCAGGCTCCCTGCTCAGCAGGAAGCCTGCTTCTCCCTCTCCCACTCCCCCTGCTTGTTCCCTCTCTCAGTGTCTCTCTTTCTGTCAAATAATAAAACCTTTAAAAAAAATGCCTAGATTCACCTTTTACTTGTTGAGCTTTTAATTGTCAACCCCAATCTCTTTGAGGTGACTGTACAATAGGACAGAGGGGTTTATTTTCAAATGGTCTTAGCAGAAATTGGTGTAGCAATTAACCTCTCTAGAAGAATCCCCTGCTATTTCATCAGTTTACTAACTTCTGTGCACTGGAATGGAGATGGCTGCCAAGTATAGCATTCTTTTTGGAAAAAAAATAAATCCTAGTTTAAAATCCTCTCCATAATCATATTCTGCTTCACTTGGCAAAACTCTTAGCTCCTTTGATTGAGACATCAATTGCTCTTTTTTAAAACTCTCACATAGTAAATCTTGCATGTTTCTAAATCCTTCTTGAAATATTATATTTACTGTATATGTTCTACCATACATAGGTAGTATTTTTATAATGCTTTACCAAAATGCTTTGTGACCTGCCTGCATTTAGCTGTCCGCAATCTGCCTTTTAGTCCACATCTGCTTACAGCTAAGCAGTTTGCCTTTGCTGTAATTTTGTGTTAAACATGACAAGTTATTATCGTGTTTGCTATTTGCTGCCATTTGCAATTGTCATCTTTTAAGACATGCTGTCTCCCTCGACCATTTTTGAGCATTTCCATGACATAAAAAGAAACGACTGCAAAAAAATTTGCTTAAATGCTATGCCTGGTTGTGGTTTTAAGTGAAACATCTGGGCTCATTCAAATCACCCTTTCTTCTGATGTGAATTTCTTCGCATGACTAACAAAGGCAGGAGGTTTGCTCAGGTGTCTTTTCCCAAGAGTTACTGGAAAAAGGGAATTCTTCCTCCAGGGACTGGGTTTCCGGCCTCCTTGAGGCCCTTGGGCAGAAATACAGGCACCTCATATTATTCTCCTCAACCTGTCCTGGTCTATGGGTAGCTACGAGGAGAAAAGTCTCTGGAAGGTCCTTTGAAAGGAAGTCCAGAGAAGGGTCACCCAGGAGCAGAGCCACAGCAGAGAGAAGTGGAAAAGCCTGGGGACTGAAGACCTGGCTGTCATCTCTAAAACTGTGCGAAGGAACTGGGCTTGTTCTGGCTGATTTCAAAGTGTGGAACAGAGTCTACGTATGAAGAGTGCGATTTTCACTTCCACAAATTCATTAACTGCTCCTACTTTAGGTCTCAGCTGAAAAACACTTCCTCAGAGAGGCTTTCTCTGCTACCCAAACTATAGTAATCACCTTCCCTTGATAATCATGTCACCCTGCTTATTTCCTCAAAATAGTTATGAAATAGTGAGGTTTTATTTTCTTTCTTTCTCTTCCTTCCTTGCTTTCCCTTCCTTCCTGCCTTCCTCTCTCTTTCTCTCCCTCTCCCCCCTCTCCCTGTCTCTGTCTCTTTTATTGTTCTCCCCAGCGGAAAGTGAGCCCCATGACACCAGGTACCCTTTCCATTTTGTTCCCCCAAATGTCTCCAGAATAGGGCTGGCTACATAATATTTGGGGCCCAGAGCAAAATAAATATGTAGAGTGCTTTGTTCAAAAAGCAGGAAATAAGTGCTATTAAATGTACTAAGGTATCAAACTTCTTTCTTGGGTGGTCTCTCTTTCAACTTAGCATTTTGCTTTTTATTTGCTATTTAATGACATTCTAAGTTAAGAAAAATTGAAATTATAAATTATTAGCATGGGTTTTACCATTCATCTTTATATTGTGCAATGCTGGTTTTAAATGCAACTATAAGAGCATTTAACTCATATGTGGTATAACAAAAATGACACAATTCATATTTCTTGGCTTATACATGCATATGTATTTCATTCTTACCAGAACAGTCGAAATGCTACACAAAACCAACTCAACAGTTTTTATTTCATTTCTTGATACATTCTACTAACACTCTGTACCTTCAGCTTACTAATAAGTAAGGAAGGACTGAGAAGGGAAGGGACTATGCATTGCCTGTATTTCCCTTTCCTTCTATGTCATCATTTCAGCATTAAGTGATTGGCTAATGCAGAGAAGTAACATGCATAAGGAAGCATGTGACCATCAACAGATGAATGGTTAGGAAAATGTGGTACATATATACAATATTACAATATTACAATATTTACAATATTACTCAGCCATAAAAAGAATGAGATCTTGCCATTTGCAACAACCTGGGTAGATGTAGAGGGTACAAAGCTAAGCAAAATAAGTCAGAGAAAGACAAATACCATATGACTTCACTCATATGTGGAATTTAAGAAATAAAACAAAGAAAGAAAGAAAAAAGAGACAAAAAGCCAGAGTCTTAAATACAGAGAACAAACTGGTGGTTGCCAGAGGGAAGGGGGTAGGGGTAAAGGGTGAAATAGATAAAGGGGATTAAGAGCTGAGTAATATGCACTGAGAAATATTGAATCATTATATTGCATACCTGAAACTAATATAAAACCCAAAGAGTTCCCTGGTCCTTGTTCTGCTTAGAATAAAGAGCATGGCCTCTAGGATGTGAACACCTCCCTCTTTCCCACCTTACTCAGTAGCAGCAGTAACATGCTTTGCTTGTACTTGCTTTGAGTCTCCCTGGATGCTGTTGCATTGTGGGGGCCATGGAAATTCTGTGCTCAGGGGGCAGCCAAAACACTATATGTGAATGGGAAGACAAAGAGCTATGGGTATCTCCTTTACTCATGTGAATGTTCCATTATCCAAATGGACTTCACTTACAAAACATAAGTTCAATGGAAATATTCAGAATTATCACAGCAGTACAAAAAACCAAATGTGGGGCCATTTGATTGCATGGGTCTGTGCCCATGAAGCCAGCCTTGGTCAACATCTTACTATACTGGAGCACACTGAGCACAGAGGATGAGCACATCCATTCCTGCTGAACAGGCAAATAAATGATCAATTCAGAGCTGTCTATCAATGACCTGGGCTGTAGGAATAAGTGACCTCATGCCCAGAAAGAGAAAAAAAGAGGCAGAGAGGGTGTTCCAGCTGTAGTTCCCATTAGTGCTCCTGTTAATAAGCCTACTTAAACCTCTTCCCCTAGAATTTAGTGAAATATCCCTACCTCCTTATAGTAAATCTCCCCTGATTTATCTAGTTCAGAAAGTATCAGGTTTTTGCAGCTGCCTGACAAAGAAATTCACTTTGTGCCTTGGCCCACTCATGACTCACTCTCCAGGCATACCAGTCCTCTGTATATGCCATGATTTTTCACATTTTCATGCTTTTGCCCATTAGAGCCATTCAAAGAATGTGATTGGCTAAGAATGGCTCTGTCCTCTCTTTTCTAACAGACCAACTCGTCTTCCTTCTGGAAAACCAGCTTTCCTGTTGCACCCTCTTTAGTTCTCATTTGACATAGTTACTCAAATGTCATTGTATTGAAAAAGATTTTTGACATTTCTGTCTCTGAGATCTCCTCTGGGACAGGGTGAAGATTTGTTCTCTTTTGCATTTCTGTTGCCTGGAACCTAATATATTACCTGGTCCTTAGCAGATGCTCACTGTCTATTGCCTGAGAGTTAGTTGATGATTTACCAAATTACATCTGCAGTTAGGGCTGGGAAATGTTGTGTTAAGACTATTTTCAGAATACCTCAGTTACAAGTTGGTTACCACTCCCCAGTCCTTATTCTTTTTTGTTCAAAGATGATTCTTCATTGAAAGCTCTTTTAGCTGATTGTGGGGATTATGCAAGACAGTGGTGGTAGAAGGGAGTGTGGACAATAAAAAAAGGCATATTGAAGTAGTCTTGGAATTAAGCCATTCAAGAAATTGTCTGAGCTCAGCTGTGCCTAGAGTACTTTTAGAACAAGCTAATTATGAAGTTATAGACCACAGAACACTGACTATGACACCCACATTCATTCTTGAAAAATATGACTCAGTTGTAAGTCCTGCACATACACAGGAGTAGGAATCTGGGGAGGGGGGAGAAATATCTATCTCCTGCAGATGCCATTCACAAAGCTCCCCAGACAGTCTCCTAAGCAGACTACATTGTTCTTGTCTGGTCTGATCCCCCTGGGAAACAGTCCAGGGTGTTAAATATTTTCACCGAACATACCAGTCTAACTCTTTAGGCATGGTGTTTTGCTGGGTTCTCTCCCAGTGGGATGTTGTTTATCATTTATTTCTCATCCCAAGTGAGAATTGCTATAGAAATAAATCCTGCTTTCATTCAGTACACAGATTTGTTAAAATTATAACTCAAATATAACAGATATTATCGTGATTTTGCAAAAAAAAAAAAAAAAGGCCTTACTCTGACAAGATGGGAATCTTAATGAATGAGTGACACATTGTTTAAGGCTTTTTTCTCATTGTTGTCAGGAGCTGGCTAGGAGGAATGGGATATTAGATCATGTGGGGACTAGGAAGACTCCAGTGGAAAAGGCAAAAGATAAAAATTCTACATGAGACAGAAGCCAGCTCTGGAATTTCTATCTTCTTTGCTTGCTTCATCATTGCACAGATGAAGTGATTCCCTACTGAGTGTCAAGACAGGCAGGTGAGACTGGCTTACATAACTGGTGAGTGAAAGTGCCCCTATCATGCTAGAAGATCTAAGAGCTATGAAGTCCAGATGAGGAAGTGGGAGAAGAGTATCAGATATCCTTCCCCCATAGGCAAATGTAGTGGGGGAATCAGAACTGTTTAGTTCTGTGGTCTAATTGTGAGTATTAAAATTATTACCCCAATTGTGAGCCAGTTGAATCACTGGGTCATCTTTCATTAGTTCTGGTCATTTAGCTCTCCATTATACCATTCTGTCTCTGACTGAATGAGTCCTTGTCAAATAATGGTTAAACCTTCCGCTGTTTCCCCAAATACTGAGCACCAGCTGGGTATAGATCACTTGCCAACACCAGCAGTCATGTGAAACTCACTAATTGGGCACATATCTCCTGAGAATACAAACATGCCTATGCCAAAGGGGTGGCTGTGCCTCCTAACACCTTCAGAACATACAATAATTTCACTGCTTAAAAAAAAAAAAGAGCTAGGGGAAAAAAAAGCATTGAATTGTACACTTAAAAAAATAAGTAAGAAAAAAAAACTGAAAAGACTTGGCTGAAGACAAGATTGCTTTTCGGAAGGGAAACTCTTTTCCCAGGGTGCACTATGCAGACAAAACTTACTGCATCCCTTCTGAAAATGTGTCTGGAGCAGTCTTCCAAGATGATTAATAGAGCAAGTATTTTTCATAAGGGTCTGACCTTTGAGAGCACAAGCAGACAAAAGGCACAAATGGCCAGAGTTGAGTGGAGAGCTGCAGGCTCACAGAACACCCGTGTTGTCCACACACCCACCACTCATCAGGACCTATGACACACTGTGCTATCCCTGGGGGGAAAGCCCCTAGGGCCATGATGCCTTTGAAAGGTTTTTTGTGTAATTTTAAGGGCCTTTACCTGAGGAAGATTTTCTTTCAAATGATGGGACAGCCAATATATTTTAAGTTCAGGGACTGTGAAGATAAATTTAGCCAGAAGATTCTTGCACCAAGTTTTCAGCTCTGAGCAATGGAGCACAAGTTTAGAAACAAATTCCCAAATGCAATGTGTATGTTTCATTGGCGATGGAAGGAAAAAGAGGGTAGATATTTGGGGGAAAGAAAGATCAATATTTCTGAGGACCTGTTTTCAAATCTTTGTAACAATACTATGAGCAATGTTTGTGTTCCCACTTTACGGATAGGCAAACAGGACCCTGAAGAACTTGGTAAGGTCATGCCAGTAGAAAGATGTGGAGATTCAAGCCCAGTTAGGTCTAATTCCAAACCTCACTCTCATTCCACAAACCACAAACCAACCTATGTCAGGCTGGAGGAGGAAGGATTAAACAGATAGGTCTGGCAAAAACTCACCTGCTTAAAAAGAAACACATGAGGGGCACCTGGGTGGCTCAGTCAGTTAAGAGTCTGACTCTTGATTTTTGGCTCAGGTCATGATTTCAGTGTCGTCGTCATGGGGTAGAGCCCTACATAGGGCTCCGTGCTCAGGGGGGAGTCTGCTTGAGAGTCTCTCCCTTTCCCCCTGCCCCTCCCCCCATGCTCTCTCTCTCTCTCTCTCTCTCTCTCTCTCCCCCCTCCGCTCTCTTTCCCTTCTCTCAAATAAATAAATAAATATTTTTAAAAAGTTTTTTAAAAAAGCACATGTGTGATGAGGGTCTCTGCTGGTTGGTAAGTTGGTAAGTTTAAGCAATGCTAAATTTTCTTGTACTAAATTGTGTTACTGGCTTCTTTATTCCTGGCTTCTCTTACCTTTTAGTTTTTCAATAATTTTCATTTATTTATACTTGGCTTATTTGTTGGCTTAAAAATTTTTATTGAATAACTGATCTCACCAGGTACTGTGCCACACAGTTAGTATGTGGTAGCTGTCTTAGCTTGGCTTCTACAACTGAGACTGAGACTAGGGCTTGCATGTGGATGGTTTATTTAGAGAGCAGAAGTGAGGGACCAGGAAGAATGAAACAGGGAAGGGGAGAGCCAATATAAGGCTACATTACAGAGCTGACCATCAGTGCAGGCGGCTGGTGCGCACTCTTATTGGCACCTTCTGAGGAGTGTATAGAGGAATCAGAGGGAGAAGCATTTATCCTTGGCTCCTAGCCTGCTTTGGTTGGGAGTCACCCCACAAAGCATGAACACTTGCACACTTCTGGGCTGCACATACACGAATGTCAAGTGGGCTCCTGCAGGGCCTCACCCAGGGGAGTAAGGGAAGCCCTCAGGCAGGAAGCAGAGGCGTTTGGTGCAGGCTTGAGGTGTGCGCTGTCAATGAGAGCAGTCTGAAATCTTGTGGAACTCTGGCAGAGCCATGAGCTGAGACTGAGAAGTGGTGAGGTGATGAGCAAGATATCTGATGTAATGTGCTAAATGGATATGATCTTTGCACTCAAGAAAAAGCCAACAGTTTAGTAAGAAAGATGCATAATAAAATAATTAATATGTAGCTACATAACTACAAATTTTGATAAGCTCTATAAAGGAAAAGGATAGTGCCAGAACAGAGACTAGCAGGCCAGTCTACCTTAAACAAGGATGGTGAAGGAGGCTTCTCTGGGGGAGTGACATTTAGGCTGACACCTGCAGAATGGGCAAGAGATAGCAGGAGAGAGGTGCGGGGAAGGGCATCAGAGAAACAGCCTTTACACAAAATGGAAGCAGAGTAGATCCTAGTGAGCTACAGAAATGGAAAGAAGACCAACATATCTCAGCAGAGGGAAGAAGTGGAAAGAAGAAAGAGATATACCCGGAGAGGTGGGCATTTGGCTTCTGGATTTTACTTTGGGTAAGATGAAAGGCCAGTAGAGGTATTTTATATTTTTGAAAATTCTCTATGGTTTTTATGAAAAATTAATTTGTGCTCTGCAACAGGGGAAGCAGGGAAGGATTTCTGAGGTAGTCGCAGTAGTCTGGGGAAGGAGGAAAGTGGGCAGACTAAAGAGCTATTTTTCCTTCCAGAGAATGTGCTGGTGGGTTGATGAGGATGAAGAAGAAAGGGGAATCAAGAATGACGCCCAGATTTCCATCCTGAGCATTTATTCACTCACCCAAGAAACATTTACTAAACATTTACTACCTACAGGGCATTCCTCTAGATCACAGGAATCCAAAGATTGATAAGACTTCACCCCAGCCCTTGGAATGACTCACAGTCCAGTGAGGAAGACAGAGGAGGAGACAGACAATTCCAGCAGAGGGTAGTAAGTGCTATGATCACTGCACATTCCAGACCTCATTAAAAGCTAACACAATCCAGGTTACTTCCTCCTGTCCAGATGACCATAAATGTATTCTACTTGGGGGGCCCCAAAAGACGATTAGTTGCCCAGAATATTTCATTCACTCCTGAAAATGGAAGTGCTAAGTGGATTGGAGTTATCTGGGGGGTAGTGTAGCAGGGTCAGTCTCTGTAAGGAAGCGTTCCCAGCATGAGACACTGGTAATTCCTCTTCTGTTTTCTTTGAAGCCCCTGAAGCCATGACATGCTACCAGCAGTGCTGTCCTCCAGCTGGCATTCTCACCACTGTTGGCCAATCTTCTCAGGCTGCATTATGAGGACGAACTTTATAAGGTCAAAGGACTGCCCTCAAACACTGCCGAGCCCAAGTCCCTGTGTCCATGACCATCTCCTTGAAGGTACTTTACCCTGCGTAGATCTGCATTTTAATTTGCAATCAGATATCATCTAGCATCTCCAAAACTATACCATGTATGCCTTTTGTCAGCCACTCTTGGTCAAAACACAGCAGAAATAACTGTCCCCAGAGGAGTAAGAAAATAATTACTCAGCACCATTAAGACTGAGGGAAGCACTGTATCATGCACACTTTGAATAACTGGGAGCCTGAGATGTGCACTCTCTTGTTCTGTCTGAAAGCCATGGGGAAAGTTTGTATTAACTTCTCCAAGAAAAATAGCACTGTAGTGAATCAGCACTAAATGAGAGGCACCTGTAATTCTAGGTGTTGACTTCCCCTCAAAGTCATTGTAGCATTACCTTCCATTCAACATCCTAGAATCAAGATTCACTTGATATCTACCAGATTGGCTGATAATCTTAATGACAGTCCCCAAGATTAGAAAATGCAAAAATAGATTTTTTTTCCCATGAAAAGACTTGGGAATTAATTTTTTTTTTCTGAGTTCAGGAAAAACAGTTTTGCTGGTTTTAGTGCACTTGTTCACAAACGTATCGAGTAAATCCATCCGATGATAGGACATGAAAGGCAAGACTTGAATCACAGTGCTGAACTGGTGCTGATGCTTAGTAAGGACACTTAGTAATTTTAAAAACAGGAAAGAAAAGCAGTAGAGAGAGGATATAGGCTCTTCTCTCAGTACTCCTGCCCAGGGCCTTATCCTGTGGAGCTGACCCCTTGCAAGTGAGCCTGATGTAGTCTAGACTTGGCCCATCAGAACACTCCATCCTTCAGACTGCAGTTTGGTTCAAAGATGTGTATGTGACCTGTTGTGAGGTCAATTAGAGATCTCCATGGGCCTTTTGGGACCATAAAAAGGTATTTTGTCTTTCTGATCTCTATCTGTGAGCAGGTATAAACTTGAAGGTATTAGTATCTTGCTTCCACATAAAGAGATCTTGCTTGCTTTCTTGCTTGCTTAGGTAGAAGCCAAGCAGAGGTAAGTAGTTGAAAAGAAGAAGAGGGAGCAGGGAGAAAAGGAAGTGAGAGAGAGTGAGACAGAGGGAAAGAAGGGAGGGAGAGAGAAAGGGGGGAGGAAGGGAGAGAGGGAGGGAAGAAAAGGCAAAGGAGGGAAGGAGAGATTGAGAGAGAAAAGCTGGCATGGGAGGGTGAGAGGGAGGGAGAAAGAGAGGGCAAGAGAGGGACTGAGACCTAAGGCTACAGGTGAAACCCAGGAGAGACCTGAGTACCTAAAGAGAGCTCTTTGTTATGGGAGTCAATGAATTCACACTTATTTATACTGTTATCTCTTGCAAGGAAGGTTCCTGGGGACCACATCCTGCTGTTTGATCACTGCATTTCAGCAAGAATCCAGGCAACCCCAGATGCCTTAGGAAGGAGTTCCTGTGTTATGAAATTTTTGCAACCATGAAAATTTATATATATTTTTAAATATTTTATTTCTTTATTTGACAGAGAGAGACACAGCGAGAGAGGGAACACAAGCAGGGGGAGTGGGAGAGGGAGAAGCAGGCTTCCCGCGGAGCAGGCAGCCCGATGTGGGGGCTCCATCCCAGGACCCTGGGATCATGACCCGAGCCGAAGGCAGAGGCTCAATGACTGAGCCACCCAGGTGCCCTGAAAATTTATATTTTTGACACACATTTAATGACAGGGAAAAATGCTCATGATAAGTCAAGTGGAAAAAAATTAAAAACTGTTTATAGCACAAAACTTAGTTTTTTTGTGAACTATATTTATATAATTGTATAAAAAATAGACTGGAAAGAAATATACTGGAATTTTAGAAGTGGTTATCTCTGTAGATAGGATTAAAATAATTTTAATTTTCTTCTTTATACATTTCTTTGTTTCCCAGATTTTCTACAATACCTAAAAACTGCTCCTATAATCTATAATAAAAAGCATATTAATAAAAGTTAGAAAACTCATACTTTTGGGTTAATTCAGGATGGCTTTCACTTAGCCCACAAAGCTCCCCCAAATGTATCAAAGGTTATGATTCAAAACACCTGAAAAATTTGGTACTTGACTTCCAAATGGAATCCTTTGGGTGCTTGTGTATTTTACTGTAATGGCCCCTGACCATGTTTCTAGCCCTCTCACTTTTAGTTCAAAGTAGGAATGAAAAATGTACCTTCCACATGGAGCTAAGGGTCCAGTTATTACGACAGATGTTAAGATAAGGGACAAGTTCTAAACTCTTTATCAGGGCAGTTGTGTCATCTGGACAACACTTCTCAATTTCATCTGACAAAAATGCTGGATGTCAAATTCTTAAATAAACAATACCAAGTTCCTGTGAGGGTAAAAGCAAGTCAAATAGGAGATACTTGCTCTTGGCATAAGAGTATATATTTAAGGATAAACTTAACACATTTCACAACTCACTGAGGACTAAGAGGGGTAGAGAAGAAAGGGTCAAAGGCTGCTCTAATTACTCTCATTTTAGCAAGCAGAATGAAATGAAGTTTCCTGGGGGTAATTAATCACAGCGTGATGAAAAGCGAACACACACTGGACACTTCTTTTGGTCAGAGATTTTGTGGAAATTGCCACTGCCTCATGGAGGACACTGTTGTCCATCTGGCAGAAGGTTCTCACTTAGGAAAGAATGTATAGTAACGCAAGGTCCAGCATTCAAAATAAAGGCGTAAGGAAAACAGAAGCAATCATCTGGCATTGCTCTCACTGAGTTTTGGCTTCAATTCTTGCTGGTAACAGGAGGCTTGCGAGTTTCTACGGTGTGTTGGGTGGAAACGGTCTATGCCTGGTGATTTTCACAAACAGATGAATATACTCCTATTTCCAAGCATGCGATTTAGCCACTTGGACTCCAGCAATAACTGCCACCCGTTTCAAAGGAACTGGTGTAATGCAGTCCTTACTATCTGAGCTCATATCTATTACGAAAATCAAGCTGCATGTTTTTCCAGGTGCTACCATCTTGGAAACAAGGCACAAGGGGACCAAAAAATGTGTTTCAGGACCTAATGTGAAAGCCTCCAATTAGGCTTTTTTTTTTTTTAAATCTAGTTATTGCAAGTTGTTTTGGCTAAAACTGGAACGCATTTAAATGTCTTCCAACCTTGTGTATTTGCCGCTCTTACTGCTTATGTGTTATTTTGGAAATGTTCAAAAATCCCATCAAATTAAATGTAGACTTGACATTGTAGTCTACTTTGGTCTTTTTTATTAATTTGAGTGTGAAATTAGGCAATGCCTGTTGATTGTCAGTAAAATGATTACAGTAGAATGACTAAATAGCAAATAGTCCAACTGTCAGAGGATTTCTGAAACCAGACCAGGAAAAACAGCAACATGGAATTAAATGCTATTCAGGGACTTTGATTCTCTGTCTATCTGTCTCTTTATGGTGTTCCATATTTCAGGCCAATCCTATACCCCCTCCCCCACCCCTCAAACAACATGAAAAGCAAAGAACAACTCTCCTGCTGAACACTGTGTTACTCTGAATTATATTTTTTAAACTTTTTGCCCAGTTAGTCATATGTCTGAAAATGCATAGAATATCCTCTTAAGCAAGAGTGTGACTCAAAATCTCACTACATACTTGCAAAAGAACTTTGGCATGCCCCGTCTCTGAGGAGGCTGGTGGGGTTGAGACTGGACCAAATGGTGGCAGAATGCCTTCATGAACATGGAGGTAGCTCCCAGATCAAGGCTGGGTGGATCTGAAGGGTGGGGCAGCCCATGGGGCACCACAGAAAGTGGGAGGGGCAGTAATGTTGGGGAAAAATTGAACAGAAACTGAAGGAGTCAACCCAAGGTTGGTGCCAAGTTTCTCCTCTTTTTCTACAGGAAATTTGAAATCTGCCCTTATCTCTTTTACCCCACCTCCCAATCTTTACTGGAGCTTGTATTTGGTCTCTGCATACAATCATATTACATTCCATCTTCCAGACTTTAAGACAGTGTCTTGACCATGAAACTGGCCACTTCCATCACGCTACAGACCTTCCAGCTCATAAAGCAACCCCTTTATAATCCCACAATAAGCCCAATTCCTTTCCCAAATGCTACATGAAACTTCTCCAGAAAGCTTTCTCTTGTATATTTAAACCTAGATTCCTTACCTATTCTCTTCACATTACTCATCAAAATTATTGATCCCCCCAAAAAACAGGCCATCTGTAGATTTGCTGTGAAATAAGGGATTGGATCAGAAAAGAATGACTAAAAATTACAATACAATGCAAAAGTACTTGAGTTGATGGCCCTGGAATCAAGCATCAATGTGATACCCATCACTATAAAATGACTGGAGTTGAACTAATAGACACTGCTGAGTGGTTATTCAAAATGGTATTATTTTTTTAAGAGTACCTTTAAAAAATTACGTCTATTGTTTAATGGATCACAAGAAACACATGATCATTGTAAAAAAAATTAGAACACATATATTAAGATAAAAGAAGCCAATAAGAATCATCTGTAATCCCATCACTGGACTGTTGACATTTTTGTTGTATATCCTTTAGAATTTCATACTGATGTATTTCACAGTTATATACACAAACACATGTGATAAGATATCCTGAGTAAGCCAAAGCTAAGATTCAGATATATTTGGTATATGCTATGAGGTGTCACCCTACCCACCTCCTGCTCTTCCCAAGCATCTTTTTGCTTCTACATGATTCACATGGAGATGGGGAGCTTTATGAGAATGGAATTTAAGACATGTCCAACTTGGGGTCCAGACATATAGTTATGTCTGGCAAATTATGTATGTGTGTTTGGGATTCTGTTCCCCCAACAGAAACCAAATATCAAAGAAGATCTAGAGATCCCTGAGAAAGAATTCATCTTAAGTGTCAAGCTAGTTGGACCAAACTCAGAAACAGGAATCGGAGGAGAAAGTCACAATTCTGGATTCAGGGTAGCTATAATTTTAATCCCCATCCAACCCACTCCTCAGTGCCTCAGTTTAGTGCATGCTAGAGAAGAAGACAATGAGAAAACAAAAGTAAATCTTAAAATCCAGGATTCTAAATAACTTTGTAGTAGAAATCCTTTAACTGAGCATAAAAAGAGAATTAGAGAGCTAGTAAAACTCAGGCATTAGGTTCGTTGTCCATAATGGAACATCCACAGAGGTTGACACACACACACACACACACACACACACACAGAGTCTAAATCATATATACACTATATATATATTATGATTAGTATAGAATCATATATAATATATATAGCATAGAATCATATATATATAGTCTATAATATCATAACTTTAAATGATTTCAATATTTGGATTTTACTGTAATTTACTTATAAACAGTGGTTCAAGAACATCTTTGTAGTTAAATCTTTGGGCAAATTATTTAAATTATTGATTACCTAAATTATTTCATTAGGATTAATTCCTAGAAGTGAGATTGTGGGTCACATGGCATATACATGTTTAAGACCTATGATATAAACTATATATATATATATATATATATATATATATATGATATACCCTCTAGAGAGACTGAACCAGCTTACTCCTACCAGCACTGAATGGATGTGACAGAAAAAATGTTATTCTTTTAATCCATGCTGACATCCTGGATAGAGTAATCCCTTTCCTTTCTTAGAACCACCACCCACTGTAGAAAACATGGAGGTGTTAAACTAGACGGACCCAGTTTATAGCACCAAGTCTCATCTTTGATCAATAGGGCAGAAACAGCCCCATGTGTAAATTATCAACCTTGGCCACTCTTGCTCCTCTTTACTCTGCAAGCCTATATCTAACTCAGGCAGACTTAGTATAGTTTTTTGAGTACTGCATTTCCCTCCTATTTAATAGCACGTTGCTGGGATAATTTTCTTCCCTAATATACAATTTTACTTTTCCTCAGATCTGCTCTTATTTGGCATTTCCAACCTCTCTGATTATGTTCACGTAACAGTGTTTAGATTCACTCACATCTGAACCATTTTAAATTAATGCACCAAATAAAGATCCATGAAGCACTACCATTACCAACAGCACCCCAATACTGCACTTCATTTCTTCCCTGCTCTCAGGTTCTTTCTGTGAGCTCATTTCTGATTTCATCAGTATCTTTTATTCTTGCTGTCTCTGTTCTACTCAATTTTAGAAACACATTTTTCAGTAACAAAATTGCCTTAAAAGGGGACTGAAAAATACACTATGAAACACAAACTTTTTCCTCTGTCACTTGGCAAAGGTTGTACAGAATCATGGAGGTTACATGGGAATTTTTAAAAATTAGCATTTTTATACATTGATGGGTATAAATCAATAGAGTGTTTCCAGAAGGTAATTTGGAAATATGTATCAAAGTCTTGAAAAATATTTTGTGTGTGCCATTCTATCGCTATGAATTTATCTGTTGCAAATAACTGAACAAGTATATGAAAATTAACATAAAAGTGTGTTTATCACAACATTATCTATAAATAAAAATGGAAATAGAATGTTTGATAATAGGGAATTGTTTAAATCAGATTCCATATGCATATGGAAATATATACAGCTATTAAAAATGAAGACAAATCTGTATTTATAGTACTGAAAGAACACTGATGATATAATTTTAAGTAAAAATGGCAGGCTGCACAGTAATTGATGTAGTGTGATCCCATTTTAGTAATAAAGACATTTGCATTTATGTAACTAGAGTAGAAAAGCTGGATCCCAATTCCACTGCATGATTAACATGGGAGAAGAAGGAACCAAACAGTGGTACTGGGGACACTTCTGCCCAGGGAAGAAGAAAAAAGCAGGAGAGAAGGCCTAGGCCAGCCTATGTATAGGTTTGATCCCTATAGAGATGGCGCCATTCTCTCTAGTTTCGATCCAAAATAAAACCTGGCGCTGCAAATCCGAACATGATGGGAGTGGAGTTGCTATGTTCACACCTAAGGAGGGACAGGTCTGGGAGCACCAGGAGACAGCATCCCAGGCAGGGCAGTTTGGCTGCAAGGAACACTGACAATAGGCAATGGAGGTTGTAGGAATATAAAGGCCTCTTAAGAAACTGGCATAATGGCATTTCTTTTTCTCTTAAGTAAAGCAAGTCACATGGTGAAAAAAAAAAGGGAAGAAGTGGGGAGACACATCCAATTTCTTTAGTGGGAGGGGTGTCAGGTAACTCAAATGTCGAAGGGCACAGATTTAGCAAATGTTAAAGAATTTAGATTACTGCAATCTACCACACCTGTATTTTCTCATATTTTGGACAATAATCGTAACATTTGTGCAGTTATGCCTATAAAAATACATGGTGTAGTAGACTGTTACACTAATGGTCCCCAGAGAACCATGTCTCCTAGTGCTTATGACTGTATTAACTTTCTAGGACTGCTATGATAAAGTACTACCACCAACTAGATGGCTTAAGACAAAAATTTATTCTCTCACGGTTCTGAAGGCCAGAAGTCTGAAATCAAGGTGTTGGCAGAGCCATGCTCCCCCAAAGGCTCTAGGGAGAATTCGTCCTTGCCTCTTCCAGCTTCTGGTAGCTCAAGGTGTTCCTTAGCTTATGACAGCACAACTCCACTCTCAAGCTCAGTCTTCACATGTCTGTCTTCCCTCCATGTCTGTGTGACTCGTCCTCTTCTTAAATGGACATCAGTCATATTGGTTTAGGAGCCCACCCTACTCCAATACAACCTCATTTTAACTTGATTATATCTGTGAAGACTCTATTTCCAAATAAGGCCACATTCTATAGTACTGGGTGTTAGGATTTCAACTTATCTTTTTGTGGGATGCAATTCGGCTCATATAGATGTCCTTGTGTTGTCCCCTCCCTCGATGATTCTGGACCACATAAACTTCCTTTGGCCACATGATAGGCATAAACTTGACACAGAAGAGGTGTGAAGAACCCTTGAACGCTGAGGCTGGCCTTCTTGGAGCACTAGTCCGACTCTGGGAGGAAGCCTGGTTCAGCCCCCTTGAGGAGGAAAGGGTCACAGGGCAAGGGAAACCCAGGTATCATGTTGTCCCAGCTGAGCCCAGCCAACCCTCAAGCTGAATTCAGTCACATAAGTGAAGCCAGATGAAGTCACAGGACTGCCCAAGCAAGTCACAAAATAGTGAGAAATCATAAGTTAGTGTTTTATAGGATCCGAGTTTTGGGGTGGCAGTAATAGAAAACTGACATGGATGGTTACTGGTTTTCCTAAAGTCTAAGCCCAAATCAGATCTGACGTATCCTAGCCCACCCATTCTAGAATAATTGCTTTCACTGGAATTTAAAAAAACTTTAGAGATAATGCAGTCTGGCTTCCTTATTTTACAGATAAGAACATTGAGACTCGGAAGCAAAAGTAATACACCTAAAAACCATGCTGTTGTACAGGTGGGCATCTGTCTCCTGACTCTTGGATTTGTGCTCTATCAACATAGCATGAGGTCACATGCTCCAGTATGGAAGTCCTACTCCAAGGGTGGGGATGACTCATGGTCACACAGCTATTTAGTGTCAATATCGGGGCTAAAACTCAGATTTCCTAACTTCCTATCTAGAATTCTCTTCCTTTTCGGGGGATGGTGAGCCTGCAGCATATGTCTTTTACTTACACATTTAACTGAGTATTGTCCTAAAAATGTTATCTCTGTGCCAGAGTGGGATTCAGAAGAAAAAGATATCGTCCCTTATCTTTCCTAGCTCTGACACCTCTTTCTCTTCCCTTTTTTCTCTCCTCTCCTAAACCCCCAGCCCTGGAACTATGAGTGAGAATTCCTACCCCTCCCCATCAGCCACCACTTCATGCAGGATGGATTAATGAGGTTATGTCTCTAAAGAACTTTGAGTTCCTTGGAAGAAAGGCATCAACATGCAAAGTGGTGGTTGTTATTGCGATTACTTCACTGAGTAGGGTTTCACAGCTGTCCTGATGGAAAAGGGGCCAACAAAACAGAATGCCAGTTTCCCCCAGCAGAGAAGCAGCTGGAATGGATTATAAATGAGACCTGTGTGCCCGGTTCTCAAAGCCCATCAGACTTCCTCAATGCCCAGCACTCCCTCTGACAGCACAGCAAGCTGTCTGAGCCAGACAGGTGTGGGCAAAGGCACCATCTAAGCTCCACATGGATAAGCCTGCTTGGCAGGGGCAGCAAAACCCTATATTCTGAAACGGGGCCAACCCATTACCAGTGCTCAGTAATGCAATGGATTTCTCCAGTGGTGATTTGGGGTAAGTAAAACATTCTCTGTTGCTCAAACTTCCCTCCACTTTATAGGGCACCAGGGACAGGGGGAGGGAGAGGGAAGAGGGTGGGCAGACTCAGACAAATGTCACACTGCCAGGACCAGAGCACCTCTACCCACCCTTTCTGCCTTCTTTCTCTTTTCCTCTCTCCCTCCCTCCCTTACTCCCTCCTTCCCTCCCTTCCTTTGTTCCCTCTTTCCTTCCATTGAGTGGGTAGGCATTCAGTATTATGTCAGGTATCATGTTAGGTCCTAGAGATATAATGAAAAACAAGATGCAGTCCTTTCCTTCAAGGAATTGCCCCTCTTGGTGAAGGAGTGGTGGTGGTGAGTAAGACAAAGACAGACACGTGGATTTAAAAAATGACATTCCATAACACATTCCAAAACCCACATTGCTATCGCAAGATTAAGTATCTAGTACCATAGGGACACATAGAGAAGCCCCTCAAATTGGTTTTGAAGGGGTCTTGGAAGACTCCTAAAGGACCAATCAGAGATTGTCACATTAGGTGGAGGGCAAGCAGAGGGAATATTCCAAGCAGCCACGGTTCCATTGGTTCTACGATAGTATAAAAACTGTCTGTTTTATGTGGGTACATAAAAGAGAGAGAGAATATAAGCGGTGTAGTATTATGCTCTAATCATATTATTTGTGCATTTACCAAACACTTGCTATGTGCTAGGCATCAATAAAAGTTTTAGGTGCACTGCCTTATTTGATCCTCATAACAAAATTTTAAACAAAAATTATTTGCTGATACGAAGAATAAAGATGGCTTATTTTATAAAGCAGGTTCCGTTGCTGTTTTTTTTTTTTTTGTCTTTTTTAACCAAAGGTGAAACTGAGGTCCAAGGACATTTAAGTAACTTGCTTAAAGTCACAGACTCAGTCAGTAGGAGCATCACATTTACCCCCAGAAAGCCTCACTCCAGAGCCCATGCTATAACCAGCATAAAGCAGTTGTGCAGAGACCTACCACCTCTAAACATAGGTTAACTTTGTCCTGACTCGACTTTTTAAAAATAGGTCTAAAATAGTAAGGTATAACATTCAAAGTGGGTTCTCAAATATTCGCTAACTGAAAAAATAATTTCTCCAAGTCCAGGAAATATGAGTTCTTTAGTGCATTGGATAAGCAAAATATTTTCTTCTTATCCAGTAACTCATATATGAAATCGCTTTTTTAATCAATGCAAAATTGTATGCACAAATATGCTGGCAAACAAATTAGAGAGTAAGTCAAGAAGGAGTTAAATTTGTGCTTCGGGACAGTTCGGACCTTCTTAGTTACAACTTGTCTTCAAGTTGTCAAACTTTTTCTAACCCTTTTGTCTTGTCTCTCTAGCCAGACTGTAAGCACCTGGAGGCCAGAAACTTACCTCTTGTCCTTCTCTGTCCTTGGCAGTGTCCAACCCCACTCTCTCTGTTGTGCTCCAAGGATATCTGGCTACGTCTTTACCAAAGGATTTTTCATAGCATCCCTCGGTTGAGTTAGTTGTGTGCAAATTTCACATGAATTCTTGAGGATATTTTTTGAAGGGGGAGGGGCACATAAGAGATTTCCAGTAAATATTTTTTGACTTGAAAGCAGAAGGCACTGGGTAAAAGTTCAGGGCTGGCTGGAAAACCAAACCCAAATCAAAGGCTTTCAAGCAGCTTATGTACCTTCTTCAACATCCTGTGGGTCCCAGTCCTTTCCACTCTCAGTACACTTCCCTTCACTCCCTGCCCCTGGGCAGCATTCCTTAACTAGACACCAAAACCATGTCGTTTATTGCATCGTCCCTTATGCTCAATTATAGATATCCTTTGGGGGGGATCACCCAGTTTGGGGATTTTTTTTCCTTAAAATGACGACCATTTCAAATGCCTATAAAAGCATTTTGCTCTGTTTTCAGGTGTGTGTGTGTGTGTGTGTGTGTGTGTGTGTGTTATTAATTCCAAGTATCCTGTTTAATGTATTTAATAATCTGACCTGCACATTTTCCTTAGTGCTTCCTACTTAAACAAAAATTATTTGCTGATACGAAGAATAAAGATGGCTTATCTAACCAAAAAAGGGAATATTACTGGATCTCTTAATTCTAGCATGGAATTGGGCTCAGGCTTTTCTATATGTCAGCTCATTTGAACTTGACAACAGCCCTATGAGGTAGACACTCTCATCACGTCCGCACTGTAGATGAGGAATCTGAGACTCAGGGGTTATAAGTGATTTGTAAGTGTAATGCTGAGATTCAAATAGATCCAATTTCCTCATGCTCTTTTGCCCCCTCTTATTGACCCGGAGTCATTTCTCAAAGCACTCTGGGATTGATCTCATTTACCTCCCACATACAAGGGTGGAGACTCCTGGGCACATGTAGGTGATACGCCTAAGGTCAGGAACTGTTAGGCCTTGATTCTGTTTGTTGGTGATACCCCACTACTCATGCCTGTTTTGAATAGTGAGGTCAAAGAGGCTGGGGATCAAGTTGTTCTCGCTTGCTTTATACAGATGTAGGTCACGTTCAAGTGACAGAAATAAACAGACATTTACATATGTCTGGGCTCTGTAAAAATTAGCTGCAAAAACAGCTTCTGCCTTTCTCAGTTCTTCAGGACAGTCGCAGTGAAAGTGAGGCAGGTCGAGAGGACTGGCTTACCCACATCACAGAGCTCCACGTCTTTCAGTGGTTCCTTTATATTGTCCCCCAGGCATATGTAACCAAACTGTCATTCTGTAGCACTCCTCAGACCTTTCTTCCATGTGTGGTATTTCCTCTGAAGCAAGTTGAGCTTGAAGAGGACAGGGACCTGGCAGCCTGCCTGGGGGGTATTCAACCCCACAAAAATAAAGAAATACAGAGGTGGGACTTAGCATCTGGTTGGATCCCATCCATTATAAACCAAAATTATTTCAGAGGGAATCTTCCTTTTGTCACTCTTTTCTTCCCTGTTTACCTAAAATCTGATAGGAACTCTGCAGAATCATTGCATTTCCCTGAATTCCACATGCCGTGTGAGGTAAAAGGCAATGGTGGGAGTGGGGCAGGCTACCTGAGGTGGATATGCATGACCTCACCTCCTCATGACAACTCAGGCTGCTGAGAGCATTCAGTGTAGAAGCTTCTCTAAAGCACCTAGAACAGGCCTCAGTTCCAGGAAGGCACCTAACAAATGTTAATTCAAATTCCCCCTTTGTTCACAACATTTTTGATGAATTATTTTGTCCCAGACCTAATATATATGTTAATCTAGGGTTTTTCTGCTCTGTCACTACCAGTTCTTACTTATGGGCATCTCACTTGTCTAAGAAGGAGTGATCAATAAGAGTTTAGACTCTGGGGGCACCCAGGTGGCTCAGTCGGTTAAAGCATCTGCCTTCGGCTCAGGTCATGATCTCAGGGCCCTGGGATAAAGCCCCACATTGGGCTCCCTGCTGAGCAGGGAGGCTGCTTCTTCCTCTCCTCCCACTTGTGTTACTTCTGTCACCATCTCTGTCTCTCTCTCAAATAAGTAAACTTTTAAAGACCTTTAAAAAAAAGAGTTTAGACTCTGTAGTAGGCTGCCAACATTCAATTGCCTACTCTGTCACTGAATGGCTGGGTTACCTTGGAAGAGTCACTTAAACTCACCATAACTCAGTTTCCTCACCTTTTAAATAGGCAAAGTAGTACCCACCTGACAGAGCTGTTGTGAGGATTTGAAGAGTTAATTCACATAACTTCTGAGAATACTATCCGCATATACAATAACTAGTTATTGCCTCTGCTTGCTCCTGCTATATCTGTAAAAACAGAAAACTTGATATTTACTGCATCTATCTTGTCTAGTTGTTGTGAAAGAAGGAGGCAGTTAGGGAGGCCCTACTATGTGTAGGCACTAGCAGCTTATGAGGACCAAATATAAAACAGATTTAAAGTGAAAAGCCCAAACTGTGTAACTAGCATAAAAGTCACTATGATTCAGTTAATATTAAGTGATTGAGGGGTTTTTCATAGTACTGCAAGAAAGTACTCTCCCTAGTACTTCACTCTAGGGAGATGGTTTTGTTGAGGTTTCCAGGGACTGGGGATATAGAATAAGTGACATGACAAAGGAAGCTGATGCTACAGTCAAATTTGTTGAGACTCTCTTGAGTCCTGATCATCCACTGTGGGAATACCAGCTCTCCCTTTCCTCTAGCCCTTGCTAGAGGAAATGGCCTTCCTCCGCAGCACTTATTGTGGCTGACTTTATGAGCTGATGGTTGTCCAAGAGGTTTGATGTAAAAAGAACCAGGAAGGCTCCCACCCAGAAAGAGCTCCACTTCCCACTGGTTGGCAGGTGCATAAGGAGGCAGTCTGTACCTCTTTCTGTTCCATAGGCCCCTTCCATATTCATTCTATCCACTTAGAGCTCCCGGGACACTTCATGCTACTGATCACCTTCAGGCCTCTGCTCTTGAAACTCCCTCTGCCCAGAAACCTCTCCTTACTGATAAGGAAACAAACAAACTGAAGACCCGAAGTTTTAGTTAGGCCATCACCTTCTTCATGTCTCCTTCCTGGTTGACTTCTCCCTCAACCAAAGATCAACTTGACCTTTTAGCGAACCCTGTGTAGAGTTCACAACAGGAAGTACTGGGAATACCTGTAACACTGCATTACTCTTGCCACTGAAATGTCTATATTCCTACAATATAGAATTCCTAGAACTAGAACACTTCAAGGAAGACAATATATCTTAATCATCTTAGTTTCCCCCAAACCTAACAAAGTGCCTGGCTTATAAAAGAAAATCAGTTAAATGTTTGTTAAAAGGATGAATAAATGAGATAAATGAATGAGGTTTAAAAACCTCCTGGTCTTCAGAAAGCCAAGTAGAAGAAACTGAAGTCAACTAATTTCACCACTTTTGAGTTGCTTTGGATAAATGGTCCTGGAGGGAGGCTTAAATTCTTAGCTACGAAATTTTTCTGACAGATTTATTTTATTCCGTTTTCTTATTTCTGTGTCTTATAGCATTTGGTCCAGTATATATCAAAATAGTAAATGCTTAAGAAATGTTTGATGAATGAATGGAAGATCTAAGAGATTTCATTTTTAGCTGCAGGATTATGGTGGTGTCCTCTGGGAAGGTGGCCCCATCGTCTAGAGCCTAGATAGACAGGGACCGTCAGTGACAGACAATTTCTCAGGGGTGGAATGGGAACTGCTACCCTGATAACCCCAACAGCACCAGAGGCCTTAGCTTCTGAGGCACAGTCCATGGAGGAAGGAGCCCTGGAAGGACCTCTCTTTTCATAGGACCTTTCTTTTCTCTTCAAGCTGTCCCACTCGCAGGGGTTCAGTCTCTTCCTCAGAACACGTATGTGATCATATCATAAATGATATTAATATTCTTTCTCTCTCATTTTTATGTACTCATGACCGCCTTCCTAGTCAAGAACAAGTGAGGTTATCACAAAGTAAAAATAAAGGGAAATTTATTACTGGGTTTTTGATGTTCAAAATAGGATTTTGCAGCAAGACAATTTAGTCTTGAAAGCAGGCATTATGACTACTGGGTATTTACCCCAAAGATACAAATGTAGTGATCTGAAGGGGCACGTGCACCCCAATGTTTATAGCAGCAATGTCCACAATAGCCAAACTATGGAAAGAGCCTAGATGTCCATCAACAGATGAATGGATAAAGAAGATGTGGTATACATATATACAATGGACTATTAATCAGTCATCAAAAAATGAAATCTTGCATTTGCAATGACGTGGATGGAACTAGAGGGTATTATGCTAAGTGAAATAAGTCAATGAGAGAAAGACAACTTTCATATGATCTCGCTGATATGAGGAATTTGAGAAACAAGATAGAGGATCATAGGGGCAGGGAGGGAAAAATGAAACAAGATGAAACCAGAGGGAGAGACAAACCATAAGACACTCTTAATCTCAGGAAACAAACTGAGGGTTGCTAGAGGGGAGGGGGGTGGGAGGGATGGGGTGGCTGGGTGATGGACATTGGGGAGGGTATGTGCTATGGTGAGCGCTGTGAATTGGATAAGACTGGTGAATCCCAGACCTATATCCCTGAAACAAATAATACATTATGCTAATTTTAAAAATTTTTTAAAATAAAAAAAAGAATTCTAAGCACATTATGAAAGATTAAAAAAAAGCAGGCATTATGGAACCAGAATTTTCTAAATTATTCTGGTGCCCGCTTAACATATCGAGGCTAGTCCTGGCGAAACACCTTATACAATTTTATGTTATGCAGAGAAGAAGGAGACCTCAAAGAAAAGTTTGCCCCCTCTAGGCCTAAGGGATTGTGCAGAGAGGATGATAGGGCAATGAGGGAAGGGAGGTAGAGAAGAATATAGCTATTTTAATGTCTCTTCTCTAGGTCTTCAGAGCCCCATCGGGTGAGCAGCAGCAGTGAATAGGTTGGGAGCACAGTGAGAGCACAAAAACTTTTGACCCACCCTTTGTTTTGGATGGCGACAACCAAGCCTGAAACTATATGAGGGGCCCTACATAATTTAGAGTGTGGAGTGGGATGTTCAGGTTGGAAAAGGGACTGGTTTGTGGGCCTGAACTTCCCCTGTTTTCATATGGCATGGATGCTCATTTGTGAAGCCACAGACCTGCCATAGGTTGCTGGGGTGGAGGCTGAGATGAGCCTGCAACATCAGTACCAAGGTTGACAGCTGGGGCCAGAGGTTGCAGATATGGCAGAGACTCAAAGGGGTCTTCATCAACAGTAGCAGGGTGGGGAGTGGGGGTAAGTCTTCGAGGAGGGGCCCTGGACTCTGAGCAAGTCAAGCAGAAATAGACCACAAGTACATCAGCCACAGATGTCAGCTGCAGGCGCCAGCTGTGAACGCCAGGCATAGGGTGGTGCCAAGCATTCCTCAGCAGACACAGGCACCTCACACCCAAGCACAAGTGCAAATCCAAGAACTCCCTTCCCCCACTGCCATGGGCCATGGGACCCAGAGAGGGGGACAAGAAAGGGAAACAAGAGCTCCAAAGAACTGAGCAGAAAAACCAGTGGATCTAAAGCTTCTTTACAAATGACTGAACGGAACTAACTTTAAAACTAAATTAGACTAAATAGAGTTTTCTTGCTACTCAAGCCGGTGGAGGACTCATGAAAAAAGTCAAATCAGGTATGAAGAAATAAAGCAGCTAATTTTCTTCCCATAGCTGAAGTGCTGTGTGGGTTAGTTTTGGGACTCTGTTATTCACAGGCAATTTTGATCCTTAGCAGCTCAGTCATGGAGCTCAGGAAGGACATGGTTTGCCAGGAACACAAAAAGGGAGTCCATTCAACATCATGCCAGGAGGGTTTCCAGGGGCTTGGGATGCACCCATTGCTGGGTCTGTCCTGTTTCCATCTCTTCCCTCATTGCCTCCAAGCCTTCTCTATCCCCTCTTAATTCCCTCCCCCATCCCTTTTTTCTTTCATCTCTTGACCTTTACTTTTCCTCTCTGAAAAGCACACAGATGGGCAAGCTGAATCAGAATGGCGCCTTTGTGAGCTTTTTGGACATTTAGAAGAAATCAAGCTGAACTCCCCAAGCCTTCAGGAAGCACCTTTCTGACAGTTATAGATCCCTCCAAAGAACCTTACAATGGTATTATTAATCGAGCATATATTTTCACTCCGGAGTCCAGGGAGAAATACGAAAAGGAACAACAAAAGCTCTTTAGAGTACTTTGCATTTAGCTGATGAATATGTTATTGAATTGAAGAAACCCTCAAAAAGTTTAGCAAGTGGAACATTCCTGATGCAATACGTTAACTTGAGTAACCTAATATAATAACGGCCATAAGGAAAAAACAAGTCATGCTCCCCAGAGACTATCTATAGTCATAGAAAGAAGATGAGGAACTTTAAGTAAATAACTAATTAGAATGATCCAAAGTGTTGTTTTGACTAATAGTGGGGTCTCTATACAGTAATATGAACTGTCTTTGCTTTGAGGGTTTCCACTCACAAAATAACCCTGCTCCAGTGAAACATCTGAGTATTTAGCAAAGTGACAAAGTCTTAGAAAATAAAAAGTGGATTGAAGCCAAACAGTTTCAGGGCCCATCTGCAGGACAAGAGACAAGGAGATAATATAATGCCCCTGATCTGTTACCTCTTTGGCTTTTTTTTATTCGTGTGAACTTTTATCTCACAAAGGTTAACATTAACATCAAATTCAGTTTGGTGCAATTTTGAGCCATCACAGGGTATGAGGATGGAGAGCTTTGCAGGAAACAGATCTCTCTCCTTAGAAAGGACTAATCCATTGGTCAGTGACAGAACAGAAGTGGCATTAGCTAAGCTCCTACTATATGTCAGGAACTATTGTAATTATTCTGTATATCTTATTCCATTTAGTCCACACTACAATTTTAGGGCAAGATGTTATCTCCATTTTACAGATAAGGGAACATTCAGTCCTGCCCTTGTGTGAATTTCTGAGTTACCAGGATAGTTGCTTTCTCCTTTCCTCCAAAGCTATTGGGCAAAGAAACCCCACAACCTCTCAGCATTGTCCATTTCAGCAACAGTCTTCTGAAGATTTGTGATCCAAGCCTTCTTTTGGTCCCCGGCTCCTTAGTGGTTAAACCATGAGTCCTCTAATCAATAGTACATGGGTTTTCCTGGGCCCAGATCAAATAGCATCGGAAAGGGGACAAAAGACAGGAAAGATTTCAGGACATTGAGTCTTGTTGTATAACTTTGAAAGTACAACTTATCAACTTATGTTCTTATTATTACAAAGGTAATATAGGAAAGAAACAAAGTGAAACTGCCCTGAAATCCCATCCTCAAAAGATTGCCATTAGCCCTCGGTCTTTAATAAAGAGCTGGCTAGAGAGGAAGTGTGGCCAGGTCCTTGGTCTCTGCCACTGCAAAATAAAAATAGGACTTTATTTAGTTTGAAATAGTGAAAAGAACACATCAGTTTGGGAGACAGACAGACCTGGGCTTGAATCTCAACTCTGATCTTGGGCAAATGATTTGAATTCTCTGAATCTCACCTTCCTAGATGTCAAATAGGTGATGACAGCACTGATTCATAAAGCTTAGAGAAGCTTACATGTGTTGTATGTAAATCTCTTAGCACGGTGCATGGCACGAAGCAGGCATTTAATAACTGCATCCAATTGAATATTCCAGATATTCCAGATATTAGGATCCTTCTGCCTGCAATGTAAAATTACCAACTACAGAGACAATTCCCCAACATTATTTTTTTTTCTCACTGAGTTAATGGCTAGACTTTAGGCATATAGTTTACAGAATGAGCTCTTGGTTAAAGTTTGTTAATTTTTAACATAAGGCATCTACAGAATTTTCTCCTGTTCATGTGTTCTTTATTGAATGATTAAAGCTACTCATAATGAAGTAAACACACTAGGGGCACCTGGCTAGTTCAGTCGGTGGAGTATGGGACTCTTGATCTCTGGGTTGTAAGGTCAAACCCCAAGTTGGGTGTAGAGATTACTTAAAAATAAAAATCTTACAAAAAAATAAACACACTAAGATTATTAATGGTTTTATGATTTATTTTTCAGTCTCTCAAATTCCACTTCTGTAGTTAAAGCTGACCAACCCCACTTTTGATACATTGATAAACTGGAAACTTGGAGTTGCCCGCTTCAGTCCTTGTGGGGAGAGGAGGTGATGCAATGTGAGAGCCACAGTGTGAGGAAGGCTGTTTCTTCCTAATGAATGCCCAGCCATCCCACTTGGTTTGGTTGAAAAGCAAGACACAAAGTCTCAGCCTCTGTGACTGCCAAGATTCTGTCACTCTTAATGTGCTCATTTCCAGCTGTGGCCCCATGATGTCTCTTCAAACAAATTGATCATGTCCCACTCCCTTTAGAAGGCCCATAACCATATTTGAGAGTTAGACAGAAATACCGCCTGACAGATGATCCACATTGGGGCCAGAAGGCTTAAAGCTCAACATCTCCCAACCCACTTGCCAGTGTGGGACATGCATGGGGCCCACACCTAACAACTGTGTCAGTGGTAACAAGGCCTAAGTGCTGAAACACTCAGCTGCTTCCTGCCTGCGAATGATCTCAGGGCTTTATAGCAATTGCATGTCTGGACTTTTCTTCCTAAGACCCCACGTGCCTCCATCAAACAAGCAAATAATTTTGTTAATTGTCTGTCTCTATTTAGCTGGAATATTAGCACCAAAGGGCAAGGCATTTGGTCTGTTTTGTCTATGTCCAGCATGTAGATATATATCTGGCACATAGCAGGTGCTCAATTTATATCTGTTGAATGGATGAATGAAAGCAGAATCCAAAGGTGATGTCATTCCTTCATTTTTCTCAAGGAAACAGAGGTCCTAATAGAAATAAGCAGGTAGTGAGTATGCCATCTATGGGCATTCACTTTATTAAAACAAAAGATGCTTCAAGATACCTGTCTCTCATTATAATAGATGTTCTTTATTCTGAGTGTAGATGCAATGCAGTAATTTTGATGTCCTTTCAGATTGTAAGAAGCTTAGAAGAAAAATGTGCTCATTTGTATTTACTTCTACTATTCCTCCTCACTAAAGTTTTGGAATGGTCAAATGGATCATTTTAATAAGAACCAAATTTCAGTAAAGGACCTCTCAAAAGAAACAAGGTTATGCCATAAAAATCAACCAAAAAAAAGTGATCTGAGGAAGTTCTGGAAATATTTTGCCCTCTGATGAAATCTGAGGATCAAAACTGTTTAATAATCTTTCTTAACTTCTTAAAAAGGACTGAACTTCCTGTTATATCTTACTATGGCTGACTTTGCCCATGCCAAACACCTGTTACTTTTCCTCCTGGCATTTGTCCTCACCTGACCTATGTTCCAATTGTCATCATGTGACATAAGTTTATGTGCTTAATTGTTTAACACCGGTCCCTCCTAGCTAAGCTATAAGCAGGAATTTTTTGTCTGTTTTCCTCATGTTGCTTCCCCAGTGCCTAGAATGGTGCTTGGACTGTGCTAACTGCTTAATAAATATGTCAGATGAACGACTTAATTAAAATGTACATCCTGGATCCCAATACCGTGCAGGCATATCTTGGAGAGAAAGTGACAGCAATAACAGGGCTTGGCACCCAGGACATCCATTGTACAAGAAAGAGAGCTGGACTTAGGCATGGGGTAAATCCAGGTTCATTCTTTTCTAGATATGTGCCATCAGGCATTTAATCTCCCCAAGTGAGGTTTTGATGCTGGTAAAATGATAATAACAATAGCCACTTGATGAAAGAGTTATGAAAAGAATGATAGAAGTGTACTTTGCAAAAGCTGCTAAGGCTTACATAAGCATCAGATTTCATTTTATGTTGGGTACACCTGTCTGCTGATGAAATGAGTGGTTGGTAACCTGTTACATAGTTCAAGCACTCTCCTGAAGAAGCTACTAATGGATGCTCAGTTGTCATAGCAGGCACTTAAAAGGGTGATGCCTTTCCCCTGAAATACCAGTGATTAGGGGCTCATTAATATTGCTTGAGGAACTTTTAAAAATTGTATATTCATAGGTGTGGTAAGCTGTCCTGTTTGTTCACAATTATGTCTCCCTTGTCACCCTCACTCAGCCTGCCCTATATGCCATACTTTCCTGTAGGTGATGTTTAATCCTCACCCCGTGAATATTGGGCATGGCCATAGATTTGCCTTAGTCAATGAGTTATAAGTGGGTGTGATGCATGCCACACCAATGTAGAAACCTTAGATGTGTTGGCATGGTTTGGCTTGGCACCCCCTTGAGCTTCTGGCCTCAGTTATGAGAATGGCACGCCCTAGTTAGTGGATCCTACTTCAGTCTGGGTTCTGGAATGAGAATACACATGCTTCTAGGTCAAGCCCAGGCATGCCCAACAGAGCCACAGCAGACCCACAGCTCTCATGAAACACGAGCACAAATGTTTATGTGAGCTACTAGATGTTGAGGTGGTTTGCTACCTTCATGAAAACTTGACCAGTACACCAGGATCCACTCCAAGCCCACTGAAGTCCACGCTCAGGTCTCAGGAGTCTGTGATTTAAAAAAGTTCTTCATGTGATTCTAATAATCAGTCAGGTTTTGGAACCACTCTCCTAGATTATCTACACCCCTTCTCTCTTTCCTGCCACCTGCTCATATGAACAGGGCTTGACTAATGCTTCCACCGTCCCTATAACTCAGCTGGTAACATTCCTAGTTGTCAGGCCAGCAGGAAAAAGAAAAGAATACCCCTCTACTTTGGAGATAGTGATAGAATATGGAGCTGCAGAGACTGAATCTTGAATTAAATCAGACATTTCAGGGTCACCTGACCTCCTCTCTCCAGCTCCTTATTGGGAATGTGATAGAATAATTTATTACTGCAAAAGCAAGATATAACCTATAGAAGGACATACTCTATTATAGACCAGATGGTTTGGATTTGTGTGTGGCCATTATTCTAGTTTCTGACAATACCGAATAAGTCTGCCTACTTTAGCTACTAAATTATTATTGGCTAATCAAAGCCCAGCAGTTCTGCCTGTTCATGAGGTCTTGAGGCACCTACAAGAGGCAAGAAAGCACTGTTGATGGCCACTGATAGAAACCAAGCCTGTGATTCTAAGGAAGACTTTTAATTTACTAACATCTCAGCCTGAAAACTAGAGCCTGCATGTTTGGATTATGAAGAAAAATGACCTTTTTTGTTTTCTGACCACTTGTAATTAGGTCATATGAAAGGTCATGAATGAACAAACTTAAAAGCACTTTATAAGAGTAAAAAAAATTCCTTAGAATTCATTGGACAATCTCATAACCATAGTTATCTCTTAATAAAGTTTAGATAAGACTATGGAGAACCAGATCTGTAACAAATAGTCCTACTTCTTTCAATGCCAGTGACACTCCAGTAAGGATGCCACACTTGGTTTATTTTTTCTTGGGAGTAAGGCGGTCAGGAGATATTTTCATTATTATCATGTATGACATTAAAAGTGAACTTGAGGTTTTGTTCCTATTTTGGCCTTGTATAAGCTGTAACTAACTGTTCTCTCCATGTTGAAAAAGCAAATTCCCACAGCCGCCAGATTATAGTCAATAGGATAGAAAAAGCTATTTCATGTACTCAGCTATGCTCAAGAGGACTTTTTGAAAGGCACAGTATTACAGAGCTTGGGACTAATCAGTGAGGACCCCCTGAGTATTTCTTTCACTACACAGGTATCTAGTAGATCCAGAGACTCAACAGCTTATGACAAGCAATGAAGATACAACAGGCTTCTAGTACATTTATTTCATCAGCACGAGAAACTTGGGAATATTCCATATTCAAATTCATTGAAATGGAGATGTGTAGAGCCAAAAGCTGTGTAAATCCTATTTTCCCTTGAAAATGAAGGTCTACATTCCTTTGAGTGTAGCTTTCTTCAGCTCCTATCCCCCATGACTCCCAGAAGTATGAAATTGATAAGTCTCCAATTACTTCTTGCAGAGGAGATTTAGCAACCAGTATTCATATTGTCTTCACTTACTCTTCTAAAAAAGAAGCGTAATTATCTTAAATATTACTGAGATAGTAAAACCTCAGTTACCTGAAACACTTGAGGGAATCCAGGATGCTCCAGTTGATGATGGAGTATGTTTTGTTACAGTCCCTGCTGTTGATGTTGGCATGCAAGGTGCAGGGGGCAGAGTTGAGTGTGTCACTTTTTGGAATAAAACCCCGGTATGAGTTTATTTGCCTGGTATTTGCCCTTTCTTCTAAAATTGAAGACCAAAAATTCTTGGTAATTGAAGTTTCTGCATATTTAGATTTCAATTATTCTATTTTACAAAGGCGTGTTTTTTTTTTTTTTAAGTTATGGAGACATCTGAAAATCTGTTGAAAGCTATAGACCTCCTCCCCTCCCCCCAGAATCCAAATTTCAGGGAGTTCACTTGAGGTTAACGGAGTCCTGGTTAAGCACTCACAAGATAATGAAAACAACATGGACTTAAGGTCTAATTTCTACCCCTTTTCTAGCTGTGTGGTATTAGGCAAATCACTTAACTTCTCTGAGAGTTAGCTTCCTTTTAGTTTTGTAAAACTTAGAGGGATCTATAAATCTTGGCAATTTTTTTTGTAATTGTAGGAGATGTGAATTTTACTGAGCCCCCCAAAATGTTGTTCTCTTTCTCCTATCATTGAGATCTCTTAAATGAGCCTAGAGAAAATCTTTTTTTCTACCAATTATGTGTGACCATAATGTCTGTCAGTCACTGGTGCCCTTCCTAGGCCTCTGCTTTGTAATATTAAAATTGACACATTAATGCATGAGAGATTAAAATGGGGCAAAAGACAGAGTCAAAGCAAAATGTGCACATTTACAAGTGAATATCTAAAAAAAACTTTGTGCCTGGATAACTGGACTACAAACTAGGGGAAGGTCCTCAGCCTAACATTAAAACCAACAGATTTTGAGCACTTTATGTGTGCCAGATGGACATTTGCTAAGACCTTTGTATCTATATTTTCCATTACTTTCAACAAACCTCTGAGGTGGATCCTTTTCTTTTTTCTTTTCTATCTTATCCATGTATTTCTTGTGTGTTCTGAGACATTACTGCATACATTAAAATGCACAGATCTTGAGTGTACAGTTCACTTAATCTGGATAAGTGAATACACCCATGAAATTAAAAAAAAAAAAAAGAGCATTGCCAACACTTTAGGAAGCTCCTTCCTGTTCCCACCAGCCTATTCCCATTCCCCACCCAAAGACAATAATTTTTTTGATTTCTTATGCTGTCGCTTAGTTTTGCCTACTCTTGATCTTCAAAAAAAAAAAATGGAATATAGTACGTACTATTTCTTGTCTGGCTTCTTTCACTTGCCTTTGAGATCCATCCATGTTGTTACATGTACCAGGAGTTCGTTCCTTTTTATTACTGAACAGTATGTCATTATATGGATATACCACAATCTGTTACCAAGGTCTTGTTGATGAACATTTGGGTTGGTTCCAGTTTGGGGCTATTAGGAGTAAAGCTGATCTGAACTTTCTTGTATAAATATTTTTGTGGACATATGTTTTCATTTCCCCTGAGTAAATACTTGGAATGGAATTACAGCTCTAATTGTTCCTGAAGCTCTACAGCTTCCTCAGGTCTCAGATGAGCATTTACCAAAGGATTTTCTTTTCATCCCTGCAGACATTGAGACACGGAAACTAGCTGGAATAAGTCCCTAATCCTTTATTTGAAAGCCATGGGGTTAGATGTTTTGAGAAATCAGAATTCTTCAAATTTTTGAAAAAAAAATACATAGACATATATATTATATAACACTCCCCAGCAGGATCTGGATTGGCATCCTGAATCAAACGTGTTAATATTTCTGTGAAAAAAAAATACTATTCTTTACGCTGAGTATGATTTAAAAAAAAGAACTATTAATAACCTCATATCAGTTCACATCATGTTTTGTCCCCAAATGAATTTGCTGCAAGTTAAAAAAAAAAGTTTTTCATAAGTTTTTTTTTTTTTATTTAAGTAATCTCTATACCAAACATGGGGCTCAAACTCATGACGCTGAGATCAAGAGTCACATGCTCCCCCGACTGAACCAGTCAGGTACCCCCCTGCCAGCGTTCTTTTAAACAGCTTTATTGAGATATAATTCGCATTCCATACAATTCACCACTTAAAGTGTACAATTCAATGGATTTTTTGCATATCAAATTATCAATTTTTTAAAATTATAGCATAACAAAATTTTAAGTACTTTAACCATTTTTAAGCCTACAATTCAGTGGCATTACATACATTCATAATGTACAACCAACGCTATTATTTCCAAAACATTTGCACCATCCCATTCAACAGAAACACTGTAACCATTAAGCAATAACTCGCCATTGCTCTGTTCCCCAGCCCCTGGTAAATTCCATTCTAGTTTCTGCCTCTATAAATTTGCTTATTTTAGAGAGTTCGTGTAAGTGGGACCATACAATACTTGTCCTTTTGTGTCTGTTTGTCTAACTTCACTTAGCATAATGTTTTCAATGTTCTTCCATGCTGTAGCATGTGTCAGAACTTCATTATGTATATACCACATTTTGTTTATGGACAAACTCATTGAAGGACATTTGGGTTTTCCACCTTTTGGCTATCATAAATAATGCTATTATGAACATTCATGTACCAGTATTTGTTCGAACACCTCTTTTCAACTCTTAGGGGTAAATATCTAGGACTAGAATTGCAGAACCATATGGTAATTTCACGTCTAGCTTTTTAAATTAGTTCCATGTTTTTATGGAATTCTATGTTTTTGCAGAACTGCCAGTCTGTTTTCCACAGTGACTGAACCATTATATATTTCCTAGCAGCAATGTGTGAGGGTTCTAATTTCTGTACATCATCACCAATACTAGTTACTTTGCTGTTGTTGCTATTGGCATCTTAGCAGGTGTAAAGTGGAATCTCATTGTGGTCCTTATTTGCATTTCCCTAATGACTAACGCTTATTGGCCATTTATATACCTTCTTTCAGGAAATGTCTATTCACATCCTTTGCCCATTCTTAAATTGAGTGGCCTTTTGTTGTTGAGTTGTAAGAGTTCTTTATATATTCTGGATACCAGACTATGTGATTGTCATATATGTAATTTGAAAATATTTTCTTTCATTGTGTAGGCTGTCTATTCACAGTCTTCATTATATCCTCTGGTACACAAAAGTTTTAAATTTTGATGAAGTCCAATTTATCTATTTTTTGTTGTTGTTGTTGTTGCTCATGCTTTTGATGTCATATCTAAGAATCTACTGCCAAATGTAAGGTCATGGTCATGAATATTTACCCTTCTTTTTTCTTCTTCTAAGAATTCTATGGTTTCAGCCACTATATTTCTATTATTGATCCCAGTTGGAGTTAATTTTTGTATATGATGTGAAGTAGGGTCCCACTTCATTCATTGCATGTAGAAATTTAATTGTCCCAGCACCATCTGTTAAAGAGACTATTCTTTCACTACTGAGTGGCAATGAGTATTTGGTACTCTTGTCAAAACCCAATTGTCTATAGATGGGTTTATTTCTGGATTCTGAATTCTATTCCATTGGTCTAAATAACATCCTTATGCCAGTACCACACTGTTTTTTACTATAACCTTGTCCTATGTTTTGAAATTGAGAAGTGTGGATCTTCCATCTTTGTTCTTCTTTCCAAAGATTGTTTTGGCTATTTGAAACTTCTTGCAATTCCATATGAAGTTGAATATCAGCTTTTCAATTTCTGTGATAACAACAAAAACCTGTTGGAATTTTGATAAAGATTGCATTGAATCTGAAGAGCATTTTGGATAGTATTGTCTTCTTAGTGATATTAAGTCTTTCTGTCCATGAAGATCGATGTCTTTGCATCTATCTGGGTCTTCTTTACTTTCTTTCATTGATATTTTATAATTTTTAGTATGTCTTTTATCTCCTTGGTTAAATTTATTCCCAGATATTTTATTATTTTCAATGCTATCATAATGGAATTATTTTAATGTTCTTTTTAGATTGTTCATTTTTGATGTACAGAAACACAATTTTTTATGTGTTGATTTTGTACCCTAAAACTTTGTGAATCCATTTATTAGCTCTAATAGCTTTCTTATGGATTTTTCAAAGTTTTTTTTTATATATATATACAGGATCATGTCATCTGTAAATAGACATAATTTTACTTCTTTTTATCCAACTTAGATGCCTTTTATTTCTTTTTCTTATCTAATGGCTCTGGCTAGAACTTCCAGTACAATGTTGAATAATAGTGGTGAAAGCAGGCATCCTGATCTTAAAGGGAAAGCCTTTAGTCTGTCACCATTCCATATGATGTTAGCTGTGGATTTTTCATAAATTCCCTGTATAATGTTTAGGATGTTTCCTTCATTTGGTTTTGTTTTGTTTTGGTTTGGTTTGGTTTTCTTTTTTAGGATGTTTCCTTCTATTCTGAGTTTTCTGACAGTTTTTATCATGGAAATGTGCTGAATTTTTCAAATGCTTTTCTGCATCAATTGAGATGACCATGTGAGTTATTTTTCCTTTGTTCTACTAATGTAATGTTATTACATGGATTTTTTTTATTTTTAATGTTGAATCACCACTGCTTTCCTGGAATAAATCTGTTAGTCGTGGTATATAATCCTTTTCATGTGCTATTAGATTTGATTTGCTAGTATTTTGTTGAGGAGAGAATTTTAAATTTAATTTCATTTAATTTTTTATTTCAGAACTATGAATAAGGAATTGTGAGCCTTAGCTCAGTAAGGTGGCTAAATAGTCAATGCAAAGGAAGCTGATCAATGGAGCCACATGGACATGAAGGAGATCCCCAACAGCGGGTCTGTGTCCCAGGATTCTGACCAGTTCCTTTCAACATTTTATGAATGGCTTGAAGATGAAGAGGAACTGCTATCATACTTGCAGCTGAGAGAGCTAAGAGGGAGACATAATATTTGAGAGAGCAAAGTAAAGATTCCAAAAGATTCTGACAGCCTGGGATAATAAGGCCAAACTAATAAGATGTATTTAAAATCCAGGATTAATACTTTGGATTCAATAAAAGAGTTGGGGAAAGTGGGAGGGGGAGGGTTGCTGGATTAACAGCCATTCCCATAAAGAGATCTGGGGTTCAGTTGACCGCAAACCTGACATTAACGGAGCATTTTGAGGTTCCAGAAGAAGAGGGCAAGCTGGGGCCATGAAGACAGTGTCCTGTCCACAGTGTACATGTATACACATGTGTGGTGTGTGCGGGTTGCTTCGTTCTGCTCTTGATTCTGCAGGCCTATGCACATCCGGAACATTTATTGCCTTCAATTCTGAGTGCCAACTTTTAAGTGACAAACTGGAGCCAAACCAGAGAAGAGTGACCAAGACAAAAAAAGACTCAAAATCGTGTCAGGCCAGGGAATGTTGAAGGACCCAGGGCTATTTAGCCTTGCAGAGAGAAGATTAAGTGAGGGATTTGAGAGTTGTTTTTCAATCACATCATGTGAAAAAAGAAATAGACTCGGTCTGTGTATTTCCAGAGGGGAGAAAAAGACCCAGAAGAAAGGAGAGGTCAGCCTTCTACAAGGGAGACATTTCCAGTAGTCAGTAAAGTCTAAAAAATCTTGGACACATTATAGGTGGCAGAAAAAGAGTTTAAGCACCTTAGCTCCCCCACCCTCTCTCCTAGGGAATTGCTTCCCAGTCCCTCATGATTATCACTGAAATATATTGAAAGTTGCACCTGATCCAATTCAGGCTGATGAGTCCTTTCCCTGGGATTTTGTAACTCAGAAGTGAGGAAGAGTCAGGCTGCCTTTGGCAGAAACTTTAAGAGGTGATACCAGAGAAGAGTTTCCCACCAAGAGGAGTAGACTGATGCAAAACAAATAAATAACAAATAAAGCTAGCACTCAGAGGAGTGAAAGAGAAGACAGGTGGAAAAGAGAAGAGGGAGAAGTGAGAGAGGGAAAACGGAGGTGTTTGTGTTCTAAGTTCCAGATATCCTTTCTTTTAAAGATTTATTTATTTATTTGAGAGGGAGAGAAAGAGAGAGAGAGAGAGATGTGTGGGTGCAAGGGCGGGGAGGGGCAGAGGGAGAGGGAGAAAGAGAATCCCAAGCAGACTTCAAGTTGAGTGTGGAGCCTGACATGGGGCTTGATCCCACAATCCTGGGGTCATGACCTGAGCAGAAACCACAAGTCAGACACTCAACTGACTGAGCCACGCAGGCGCCCCCCAGAGTTCCAGATGTTCTTGAGGCTTATGATACTCTTATCATCACAACTTGGTCATTCAACTCTTTCTTAGATTTGTGAAATATCCTAGTAGCATTCCAAAAGGTGGTCTCTCTTATTTAAGTAAGAGTTGGGTTTCTGTCACTTTTAGTTCAAAGGACTCTAATACTAGCAGTCTGAGGAGGTAGTGAGATCTCCATCTGTGGAGGTGTTTAAAGAGAAGTAAGGCTGCCATCACCTGCCAAGAATGCTATGAAGTGGGTGGGGGTAAACCTGAAATAGGATTGGTCATGAGTTGATCATTTTTGAAGCTAATGATGGGTTTATTATTTTATTCTCTATTTTTTTATACATTTAACATCTTCCCTAAGAAAGAGAAGAAAGATGATATGGAAAGAATTGTAGCACTGAAGTAAAATGAACTAAATCAGTGGGTCTCAAACATATCAGATTCCTCAAGTAGGTTTAAACACTAAGAATTTAATACATAAATAAATAAAAGAATTCAAGGCCTCACTCCTGAAAATTTGGTTCATTTGATCTGGGACAAGGCTCAGGATTTTACACATTTTGAAAACTCTCCAGATGGTTCTGACCACCATCGAGGTAAAAATCACTGTTGGATTAGAGACATTTAAGCCGTCTTCTAAATCTATGACCCAAAGGCTCACTGAGAATAAAGTTTGGAAGTAACCAATACCTTCAATTTCAGAATGTGTTCACCAAGATCCAAAGAGGTCTAGTAATTGAAGTTATGAAGTTGGTAAGCAGCAGTGGAAAAAAGTCTAAAACCCAGGCAATCCGTGTCCTCTGTCCTGATCTCACCAATTTTATATAATTTTAAAAACCTTCTTAATAAACAAGGACACAAAGAAAGCCAAGTCTCGATCCAGACCCCTTAGTTCCAATCTTGGCTTTGTCACTCAACCTACTGTGTCTCAGTTTCCTCACCTATATCATCCTCACAGGGCGGTTGTGTAAATTAAATGAGTCAATATATATATCGTATATATGAAATAAATGCTTAGCAAACAGTAAACAAGTGTTCTCTACTGTTACAGTTATTACTTGCATGACATAGGAAAATTCTCGCTAAAGACCTTCAAGAAGACTTTAGATGGTTATTCATTGTGGACAATTCAGAGCAGGGGTGGCGTATTTCCAGCCCACACCCAGAATCTGGCTTATTGCTTCATGTCATTCTATTCAGTATAAGAGTCTATTGCTCAGTACACAGAGCTTGAGTCATAACTTCAGCCCTGGTGGGCCACCCTGGATACCTCAGCCAGAGGAAAGAGCCAGAGTGCCCATAAGGGCAGCTCACCAGTGATGAAAAAAAAAAAAAATCAACTTATTTATTCCAGAAGGGCTCTTGCTTTGTTTTTTTCCTACATACACAGTCATTGAACAAACAAATAAAAACACGTAGCTTTAATTACCCCAAATAACCACCACCAACAAAACAGCTAAGAGAGGTATGGTGGCTCCTAAGGCAACCATTAGATATTGTGAAATTAGACATTCCTAAGTTCCTAAGGAGTAAAGACAGGAAAAGAGGGGCATGGGGTGGGGGTTCAATGCATATGTGTTAAAGGGACAATCTTTCAGGGAATGGTTCACTCATTTTACAGACAATGGAGACAATTTCAGGTTCAAAGTGTAAATCTACAACTCCAGTTATTCCATAAAACTGTAAAGCTTGAGAATTTCATGAAATAAATATTTAAATATTCTTAAAATATTAAATATTTTAAAAAGGAAAGTTGAAGTTAAACATAAAAGAAGATGAAGTATTTCCTATGGCCTAAAGGGCTATTTCTAAATAAATGAAGGATAATTTTCAGGGGCAGCCACAGAGAAAAGGAAGAGCATGAGACAAGCTATCCTACCCTCGTATTGCTCTTCCTCTCTGATGTGCTCCAGCTTTGCCTTTCTCCTTCCAGGTTTTGTTGTCCTTAATTCATCCTCACCCAGTGAGTGTCTCCCAGACCCTGTTTTAAGAACTATTCTCTTTGCTTTCCTTTTCCTTCTCTTTCTCTTCTTCTTATTCCTCCTCTACCCCAGTCCCCAGTCTCTTTACTTCTGGTGATAAAATGGAACGGAAATATTAATTAATTAATTAAATATTGACATGAATATTTAGGAAGATCTTACTATGTGCTAGGTACATTTTTATTGTGTTTTTCGTTGGTTTTAAAGTATAATTTACATACATCAAAGTCCACAAAACTACCATCAGGTCAAGACACAGGACATTTCCAGTCTCCCTGCAGGCTCTCTCATGTCCACCCCCCCATCAGCACCCTCCCCAAAGTTAATCGTTCTTCTGATCTCTATCACCAGAGATTAGTTTAGAACCTCCTATGATTAGAATCAAGCACCTATTCCTTTGTATCTAACTCTTTTTGTTCAACATTATGTTTATGGGATTCATCTATGCTGTTGCATGTAGTAGATACCATTTTTTTCAAATAAGTTTTATGTCCATAAGAAGGAGTAACATTTTTCTTTCTAAGATTAAACCAACCAAATTTAGTTACCTTGTACATGGGTTGGTTCATGATGGATGTTTTTTCTTCCCACTCATCCCAAATTCCTATCCCCTAGTCCCATATGGACTAGTGCTACTTGATGAGAAGAAAAAAAAATCCCATGCTTGAGTTATACCTTCATCTCCTCAATGGAGCTAGGGATTGTAACATCTGAGATCTCTTTTAGATTGAGATCTCATAGGTTATCTACCTGTATGTTACTAGTTTCTCAATTTAGCTGCCTTTGCAACTTGCCTCATAGAACTTATAGATCACAGGCAACCTCACTTGTTTAGGATTTCACCTATACTACCCCCATTGTTCTTCTTGCTAATTCCGTCCTACCACTGGAGGTCATGGTTCAGTTAGTACTATAGGGGGCTGAACAAGTGTGAAGGACCAATTAGCTAGTGCTCAGAAGGACCCTAGGGTGGCTGTCTGGGGATACAGTGGGTTGTGTGCTGAGGTTGAGACTAGGCATGAAAAGGCTGAGCTACCCCGGCAAACAAGTTGCATTACCATGTGGAAAACTGGCCTTAAACATCACAAGTGTTATTTTCACTTATTTACTTATTTATTTTAATTGGCAGGGGCATTTTGTCTAACACATAACTGACATTTCACTTTATTTCCTTTAGGCAGAAGAATGCATCAAACTCCAGAACAAACTTAAGCATTCCTACTTGGAAGTCCTGAAATGCTTGGTTTCCAGATTTAACAATAATAACAATAATAAAAAACATTCGCTCAGGAGCTTCTGTGGGACTACTTGAATAGCTGCAAAAAATTTTTTTTCTGACAACTAAAAATATTTAGTAGGTAAGCATCACTAACTATTTTAATGGACTAAACTTTTATTTTATATCCTAAAGCCTCGCTGCTTAAAACCCAATTCTCTAATGCTGCTCTATTCTTCACTCCATCACCCCAATTCACCCTGACCTGATAGTGCCTGTACCAAATGGGATACAATGAAGACTATAATTTTAATCAGTCTCTTGAAAATTTAGAGTAAGAGGGCAAAATTTAGAGATAATGTAGGTCAGTGGTTTTCAAAGAAATGGTTAAGCTATGAAGCACTTGGTTTTATTAAGTTTTATTAAGTCTTTATTAAGACTTACTTTATTAAGTCTTATAAGAAGCTCCACATATAAAACATAAAAATCGATTTCCTCTGGATGATGTAGAATGTGGAACTGTGACTTCTGCCCACTTGGGTTCCCAAATCCACCTACCCCACTCTGTGGTCACAGAGGATATACTTCTGAAATCCTACAACTCTAGGAACATTGTTTGAAAACCACTGATCTAGTCCAACCTCCTTATTTTGTGAACAAGGGAACTGAGATCCTGTACTTGCCTAGCTAATGTCATACATTAACAATGATATCTGCCAAGAAATGTGGCTGGAGACTAATTACTTTTATTAAAATTTTAGGGTTTTTTTTTTCCCAAAAACATACCGCATACTTCCTGTCCTAGCATACACATACACTGGTATATAGAGTGTGTGTATAAGACTAAACACCAGTTAGCTCAGTTTGGCTAGACCCTTGGAAACAGAGTCCTGTTTGGCGAAACCCTGTCATATTCAGAGTTAATGGGTTAAAATCATGATCTGATAAATCTGAAATTTCATTAAGGGTGGGAATTTGATTCCTTCAAAAAAAGAAGATAGCTTTATATCTTGAGTGTGCACTAGAATTTACTGCCATGGACACCAGTTGCTAATACCAGAGGTCAGCAAGCAAGAGGGACTACGCCACAGTAAGTAAGGAGAGGCCAGTGACATGTGGGGAGAAGGCAACTAGGCCATTCATGCTGCTGGTGGGAAGGCATCGTGTACCTGGGGTGAAAGGGGAAGTAAAACACAGTTACAAGTAGAGGATCCAGGGAGAACTGTGAAGTCTTTACTTGCCTATACAATCATGCAAGTGGCTTATTCATATACCAGTGAGGGAAGGAAAGCAATGAAAATTTGAAAGCAATTCCCAGCAAAGGCTTTTATTTTTTTTTTTTTAATTTTTTTTATTGTTATGTTAATCACCATATATTACATCATTAGTTTTTGATGCAGTGTTCCATGATTCATTGTTTGTTCATAACACCCAGTGCTCCATGCAGAACGTGCCCTCCTCAATACCCATCACCAGGCTAACCCATCCCCCCACCCCCCTACCCTCTAGAACCCTCAGTTTGTTTTTCAGAGTCCATCATCTCTCATGGTTCGTCTCCCCCTCTGACATACTCCCCTTTTCTTCCTCTCCTGTTATCTTCTTCTTTTCCTTTTTTCTTAAAATATGTTGCGTTATTTGTTTCAGAAGTACAGATCTGTGATTCAACAGTCTTACACAATTCACAGCGCTCACCGTAGCACATACCCTCCCCAATGTCTATCACCCAGCCATCCCATCCCTCCCACCCCCAACCACTCCAGTAACACTCAGTTTGTTTCCTGAGATTAAGAATTCCTCATATCAGTGAGGTCATGTGATACATGTCTTTCTCTGATTGACTTATTTCACTCAGCATAACACCCTCCAGTTCCATCCACGTCGTTGCAAATGGCAAGATCTCATTCCTTTTGATGGCTGCATAATATTCCATTGTGTATATATACCACATCTTCTTTATCCATTCATCTGTCGATGGGCATCTTGGCTCTTTCCACAGTTTGGCTATTGTGGACATTCCAGCAAAGGCTTTTAATATCAAGTGGCTCTCCAGTCTCCCATATCTATTTACATGGCCCAGTAACCATTTACTCTAATTTTAGAGGGTCTAATTGAGATGAACAATATTACACTTGAGCTTAGGAAAAACCAGGGCAATTAATACCAGACAAGGATTAATGAGTAAGGAATTTGCTTAAACCTTGGTATTTGCATTTCTTTAGGTCTTGCCTAACTTGTGTTTCATCTTTAACTAAAAAAATAATACAACAAACATTAGTAATTATGTTTTGTGCTTTTAATAAACAGTTGTGTTTTAAACTGAAAAAGAATTCTTAGAGTCTTGTGATACCAGAAGCAAAAAGATTTGCTATTATTTTCTTCTCACTTTATTAAATCTGGAGAGAGCCTACCTTTTCAGAGTATATGGGCAACAATAGAACACTGGGGCAATATATACTAATATCAGCTCTTGGGACTAGATAGGAATAAACAATTTCCTACAAACCTAGACAGTGAGGGACTTAGTTCTTCTAGTTGGCACCTAACTTCCTATTCCCTCCCTTGTATGAGATTAGAACTGGGAGAAGACTTGAGAATTTGGATCCTCCTTCAGGCCATGTCTTATTTGTAGAAGTATGGGTTGAGAGTTTGCTCAGTCATCGGCAATGTGGAATGCTGAGGTTGTGTGCATGGGGTGAAGAATGGAGATGTGTGCTGTGCTGGAGGGATGAGCAACAGGTGTTCACCTTGCCCAATGTGCTTACTAAGCAAAAATGGGAGGTTCTGCTTTTTCACTTTGGCTACCAGCAGTTTTGCAAAGTTGGAAGCCAAGAAGCAGAGAACTTCAACTAGAAGCCCTCGAGTTTGAGCAATGTGGTCCAAGGAGCTGCTGAGTATGCTACATACCCGGGGTCCTGATAATTACTATCAGAGGGAGATGCTCTCTTCAACAAGCCAAATTAAAGATCCTTCATCACCAGGCAATCAGGAGAGAGAATTAAAGGTTAACACAAACTGAAGAGAAGATGGTCAAGTAAAAAGTCACCCCTCTGTCCAAGGCTTGTGAAAAAAAACATCCATTTTTCGCTCTCTTCTTTGGAATCCTTGTCCTTAAAATGGCTTATGGCTGGGTGGAATCCTTGTGGTAGGTATATGGGTGTTCAATATATTTGTGATGATGAGACAAACATTTTCATTGCTTTAATTATTGAGCATACAAGCCAAACCCCTTGTCTGACTACTAACCCCTTTGCTTGATTGACATTTCAAGCCAAATCCCTAATTTGATTTCCCTCATCTGAGAAGGAAAGTCTAACCCACAAGGTTCTTCTAGTGCTTATCTTCTGAGTTCCTCAGAGATAGCCCTGTCACCAATCACCCTTCTCCTGAGGTAGGGAAACAGAAAGGGAGATAAGGAATTGGGACAAGTATCAAACAGATAAGGACCAAATTCTAGGTTTATGAACTGATTAAGGGTATGAGCTGTTGACAAGGGCTAGGACTACATGCATAATCAAGATGTTTCAGGGAGGCCGGGAATATGACTTTATGCCTTGGGACTCTCAGTGAGCTCAAGTGATGAACCTTGATCCTCAGCTGACCCAGCCAGGCCAACACCAAAACTAGGCAATGATGGAAATAGCCATTTATATAGCTAAGGGCAAGGGATAGGAGAATTCCTGCCTCTCCTCTAGGAGTAAAGGATAGAATGATTCGAGGAGAGCTTCCACCCCAGGGTGGGTCAGGATCAGACCGTCCTCCAGGAGGAAGAGATAGAGGTAAAGGTGGCTGCTGCAGAGCCTAGACTGAGACTGACAGAGCAGGCTTCGTTGTGGTCAGTACCACTCACTGGCCTGTGTATAAAGGGACCAACACTTGAATGAACCTTACCAAGTTGGTTCTACATTCACATCTACAGCCAGAATGGAAGCTTTATCCTAGAGACTAATTATTCAGATGTGCATCTTATATACAGGGAACATGCCATCATTCAACAAATTATTTATTGAGTACCTACTATGTGTTAGGTACTAGTCTAGGTGGGAGCAATACAATGATAGGCAAAACAGATTCTTTGCCCTCATGGAATTTATAATCTAGTGGAATAGGCTAATACTGACCAAGTCGATACATCAACATAGAATTAAAAACTGTGAAGTTCTCAGTGAGCAGAAATCCTTTCAATTTGCATTCTTGCAGAGGGCCTACTCAGACATCCAACAATTCTTTCTTTTTTGCCCACACCAACCTCTTGGAACAGCCTTCTGCTTTTCTTTCTCTTCTCTCGAATTGTTTTTTTCCCCCCTATGGTGCTTACTTAGAGAAGGTTTCTCATCAGACAATGTCGGGGGCCTCCTCTCCCCCCTAAATACAGTAAAACAAGGTCTTTTTCCTCAGATGACCATGGACCAAGAGATCTCCATTTCCCTTTTAACTACAGATTGCAACATCCCCTATGTACAAAGGCACTGAAAAATTACTCTGCCTGCATGGCAGGATAAAAATGGAGGGCCGAGATAGACAGACATTGTAAGACTTGTTATATGAAGGCCTCAGAGTTAGTCACTGGTACCACATTCCAGAAAAAATTGGACTGGAGCTTTAACCCAGCTGGACCACATGAAGAGTTGGCAAGAGATTTCAAGCTTCTCCAGGGAAACAAAGATACATGAATCCGTTTTAGAGACTGGGTTGTCTCCCAAACAGTAATTAGATTCCTGTCTTGCATCCCACGATCCCACAGGTGTAAACCACATGAACAAATATGTGCTTAGGGGTAAGGGTAGGAGTGGTGGGGGAGGTGATGACAGTTCTGAATTCATAATGCATCATCTCAGGTGGCAGCTGTGCATCTGTTCCATATTTTGAAACCCCCTCCCATACCGGTAGAGCTATTTCAGCAGATAATATCTCGGATTGACTGAAAGAAAAGTCATATGTTACCCAATGTCCTGAAATGGCTCAAGAAGATGGATAAGGGGAAGGTGTTGGGGTTGAAACTTGTATTTTACCTCCCGACTATCAAAATCATTTGGATGGCAGCTTTAATGCAGTCTTGGAAACTGGACTTAATTAGCAGGTATGAGCCTTCTATGTGGGAGCTCTTGGACAGGCACTTTGGGTCCCTGCTTCCCCAAGCTCTCTCCCAGGGATGGGATTGAACAGTTGTGGCCTGTGGGGCTCCTACAAAGTACTTCCAGCCCATATGTGGCTAAAAGTGATAATCCCAACACGTTCTGCAGGAAGAAAAATTGTGCTGGGAACAGCAAGTCAAGCATTTGCTGAGTTTTAGTAGGAGGTGTGAAAAATACGTAACTCTACTCAGGGTCATTCCCATTGGCCTCACTGCTAGCCACAGCGTGTGTGAAGAGAGGCAGAGGCAGCTCCAAGCTCACATCCATCTTTCTGTGGCCCCATTAATCTCTCCTCTTCCTGAAAACCAACTTATTTCGCAATTGGTTTAAAAACCTCCCAGGGCTGCAAATAGGACTGCTGCTAGCAATGAAGGGTCTCTGTGCTAATTAGAAAAAGACGTCCTCTCTGGGTATGAGAATTGCAGAGAGATGCCCCCTTCAGGCAGTCAATGAGTGGCGGTACACTTTCTTCCAGGCTGATTCGGGCCTGTGCCAGGACTCAGGGCTCAGCAATTGTAGCACAGGCTGCAGTTCAGACCTCCACATGCTTCCCCAGCTGAACCTCAGTGTGCCCACTGGCCATGGTTCCAACACCTCTTCTGTGGCTCACAAAATTGGCACTAATTAGTCTTGTAGCTGGAATGCATTTTCCTCTAGCCAAGTCCCCTTACTGATGCCTGCATTCATAATCCTATGAATTATAGGATATATATATATATATATATATATATGCTTGGAGTCCCCTCAAAGATACTGATAGGCATCGGAATTGAACCAACAAACAGGTAAAAACACTGGTTTCAGTTACACTGCCCTGTTCTGTAATGACTGGCTCTTCAGACACAAATTGTAGATACAAATTCTTGCCAAATACTCTTTCCCCCATGACTTTCTCTCTAACATTTTCTTTCCACCTGAGAAATGGGCTGCATGTTCAAATTCATATTTTTCCTGATACTGGGGACAATTTTCTGTCTTTTCTTTGCCATTAGTTTGTTTCTGATTTCCATAAGCCATTACCTCAAATCTTGTTTTTTTTTTTTTTTTGGTCTTTAAATATGCCTGCTGTCTTAAGGCCTCATCATCAGTAACAATAGTAATAATAATGATTAAAAAATGAGCATTACCACATACCAGATGCAGGTGCTATTCTACATGCTTTCCATGGATTAACTCATTTTAATCATCACGGAAGCCCTATGAGATTGGCATAATTATTATTCCTGTTCTAAGATGTGGTAACTAAGACAAGAGAAGTTAAGTAATTTGCCAAGGCCACACAGCTAGTGAGCAGTGGAGTCAGGATTGGAGCCTAAAGCAGTCTGGCTCTAGAGCTCACACTCTTAACCACTGTGCTATATTGTCTCCGTCTATCCATTTTGAAAACTCTGTCCACTTTGCTATCCATTCTTCCATCAATAACTCCATCTATTCACTTGTTCTACATACATATGTTAAATATCTATGTACCAGGCTCATTCTAGGTACAGAGGATGCAACCCTGAGCAAGATATAAACTTTAAAATACAGCTTGAGAATAGTGGGGTGGCCAAACAAGTATAAAGACAACAAGGCTTTATATGGTTTCATAGTACATATTTACCTTACCAGTAATGTCCCATCCCAGAGACTTCCCTTTCCCATTGCTCCTGTAAAGGGATAAGCCTAGATGCCACATTTATAGCACATGACTATCTGCTGGCCACCAATTAATTCTTATAGGGAAATTGCACTAAGAGAAACAGTAGAGGTAGGTCATCAAGAAAAAGACTAGAGTTAGCACTTTAGCAAACATACAAGTTTGGGAATTATATAAGCAAAGACTCTGACATGAAACTGACCATGGTAGCTTATAGACCATTAAGGACCTGCTTGGCTGTCAGAGAGATGGCCTTCATGCTAAGGGTAGTGGGAGATGAGGTAGTTAAATATAGCTCAAAATATGAAACATAACTTCAAAGAACCACAAAGGAGTATCAGTCCTATCACTGTATCTAATGGATGACTGTGGGAAAAGTTCCTATTAAGGGAGGGCCTTGTGGGCCAAATGAAGATCATGACACAGGAGGCTGGTGGTCTTCAAACATTTCTTTTTGCAAACTAAATGTCCCAGGGAACCACAAAGCAGGTAAAAGAATAGTTGTTCTGGTATAAGCAAGGGTCAAGGCCATGGAACCCCCCTTCTCCTTTCCTACAAGGTGGTGGTGCCTTCTAGAGTTGTGTTACTCAGAGGTTTTGCTTTGTGAGTTCTTGATCTGAAGAATAGAGGTTAAGAGAAAAATTTTCACCAGAGACTGGCAAGGTCAGAGCTCCAGAGGGCCCAGTAATCCCCAGGGCTCCTGCAATGGCCTGGAGCTGAGGGGATGTGGGCTTGATTTAGCAGAGGGAAGAGTAGAGAAAGGACAAAGCTGCCAGCTTCTTTGAAGGGCAGGCTGGTGGTGAAATTTGCTATCTGCATCCAGTTGCTCTCAGAGGTTTGTAGGGACTTCTGGTCTTTATCACTCAGTTGGATGACCTTCTTAGCATCTGGCTGGCTCATTTTGGCCTTATTCTTTATTTAGCATGATTTGAACTATGCAGTCTCAAATAATGGACTGTAAGGCCATTCTTAGCCTTGGTTTGATTCATAGAGTTGCCACACTGAAAAAAGATGTCTAATGTTTATTGAAATACTGAACTGAATTAACGTAATTATAAAGAAATAATTCGTAACACATAATCACCATAGAATAAGATCAGAATGTTGCTAGATAGTGGAAGAGAAGCTTTATTCCTCTACCATAGGAGATTTTAGGTATAATATTTAAGTAAAGGAATGGATTAAAAAAATACAACCATATTTCTTCTATCTCATATCTGGCAACATACACATAGTGTTAGACAGACATGGATTCCATAAATTCTAGAACTGTAGCTTACTATGGTTGATACTTGGAAATGCTATAGTTTCTAAAATAAAGAGTATAAAACACACATCCTAAGATGGTTCTGAAGATCAAAGGAGATCTCATGGGGCAAGCAGTGGGCTCAGTGACTGGCAACCAATAGGCACAATTAAATAAATGCATTATACCACCTCTTACTACAGTTTCCTCATCTGAACAATGTATAATAGTTGTACATCTTTGACAGGTTTTTGAGAGACCGAATGAGGTAACACATGCAAGAGCACCTAGCACTCATAAGACTGATAATATTAAATACAATAAATGGTTTGGAATGGGTGACCTGAAGTGTAAGAAAAGGGACAACACCAAAATCTGAGAAGTAGTTAAAAGGAGCATTTTCTCCCTCTCTGTAGATTAAGAAACAACACGGACAGATTATGACCCAGTCAATACATAGGGGAGCCCAGCAGTGAACAACAAAGAATGGGGTGATCAGGTTTGGGGTCACAGTTTCATCCTCCTGCAGACAAGCTTCCAGAGAAACCAGAGCTCTGGCACTGTTCCCCGTTCAGGTGCTTGGGCAACTAAATCAGTAGCAGCAATCCTTCCTGTGTGTGGCTGACTCAGAACTGTCTCTTTGTGTCAGTTAGCCTACTGGGATGATACAGACTTTGTCTCCATATTTTGTTCTCTACCATAAATATTATTTTAGTGTTGCCTACCAATCATTAATCATTTTACTTGTGTTTATTTACTTATTTGGGTTGGTGTAGTGTGGTTAGAGTTTGACTTTTTCCTTATTAGGTGAAGTGGCCTATAGTAAAAGGCATATAAAGGAAGTGTCTCAGTCAGCTCAGGCTGCTATAACAAAAACACCATAGACTGGGTGGCCTATAAATAACAGAAGTTCATTTCTCACAGTTCTGGAGGCTAGGTAATTCAAGATGAAGGCCATGACAGTTTCAGTGTCTAGTGAGAGCCCACTTCCTAGTTCATAGATGGCCATCTCACATTGTCCTCACATTAGGGGTTTTGGGGGTCTCTCATTAGGCACTAATGCCATTCATGAGGGCTCTATTCTGGTGACCTAATCACCTCCCAAAGGCCCCACCTCCTAATATCATCACATGGGGTGTTAGGATTTAATATATGAATTTGGAGGGACACAAACATTCACTCTATAGCAGAAAGAGACCAGTGAAATAAAAATTTTAAAATGTTGGTGGACATGGGGATGGGTAGAGAATTCAATGAATGGTACTAAATGGTTTCAAATATCTGACATTATCAAGGTCATAAATCACTATGCCAATACTGCTATTTATAAATATCTACAATGTTGCATTTTGGTTAGAGTGTCATCATATCGTTTTTTCAGACCTTGCTTAATACTATTTTTTTTATTTTAAAGAATATTATTGGCTTTAACACCACAGAGTTTAGAACTGCTACAAGCAGTTATCTGTTATAGGTTACTAATTCAAACAGGAGAAGAGGACAGGTAAGCCAGTATGAGAGGATGAAAAAAACACAGAGCAGGAGTACCTTATTATTTATTATTAACTGGTTTTGACTGAGTTAGTGAAATAATGGGATGACTGGGGTAAAGCTGTCCACAACTATATTCAACAAATTCTAGGAATCAGCACATAATGAAGGTCCAATAGCTTCAGTCCAGTCAAGCACTAAGTACCAAGTACAGTGATAAAGGACATTATCTCATTTGGTCCCTAGAGTTGTGCTGGATAAGGTAGTCACGGTCCATATGTGGCTATTTATGTTTAAATTTCTGTTAATTAACATTAAATAACATTAAAAAATTGGTTTCTCACTCACATTAGCCACATTAGGTACTTAATCAAGTAGCAAGCTGAGTGCTAGAGACCATGGGCATATGTGGGAGATAGGATGTTACCCCTGGCTTTGTCACTTACTAGTTATGTGATCTGGACTTACTCAAGTTATACTCTCTGAGCTTCATTATTCTCATCTGTAAAATGGGACTAACAATACCTATGTTGGACAACTGCTATACGGATTATAAATTACAAGTTTGTGAGTCACCTTGCAGATTGTCTGCTGCATAGAGGATGATGATGGTGGTGGTGGTGGTGGTAAAGGAGGGGGAGAAGGGGGAGGGAATTCAAATTCTTTTCTTGAAAAGCTTCTGGTATGACTATTACAGCATTTTGGTCACTCCCAAGAAATAAATGTGTACAGCCATGGTAGGAAAACTCCCCTTTCAACACATTTCTAGCATCTCCATAAGAAGTATCATCCCTCCATGACACAAATCTCTTCTATGCCTCCCATGTACTTAGGCTATTGCCCACTTCCCCCTATTTTTCAGGAAGAATCTCAATATTTAGTAAATAACTTTTAAGATTTGAAGGTACCACAGCCCAAAGGTTTAAAATTGTAACTGCCATCAAATCTAGTATCCGTTTACCCATGAGAGGGCATCCTTAAATGAAAGAAACCAGTCTCCACCTGAAATTCCAAGAACCAGTGAGCACGTACTGGGAATAGTTTTGGGGCATGAGCTAAGCAGCTCCTCCTGAGACTATCTCTGATCGTATTTTTTCTCTTTTTCTGACCTCTTACAGACAAGACATTGCTTAAAATCCCCCTTGCTGTTAGGAAGCTGAAGCAGCCCCTCCTTTAGAGACCAACACACCTGCAGTTGTTCTGTTTTCTTCTGTCACACCAGCCATTTCGCAACATCTGGATAAGTAGCTACAATGCAGCATCTTTTCCTGTCTCTAGTCTCAGCCTCCCACTGACCACAAGGTCAAGTGTTTTGCTTAATTCCATGGCCTACCCTGCTGTCTCTTCAATCAGTGCTGTCACTCCCCCAGTTGGAGGGTCATTGACTAGTCTGGACAATAGGTCTGCTATAAGCGAGTCTTTGCCTGGGGTATAGATAACTCATAAATCATATCTTTATAACAGCAATAACATTCCCTGTTGTCTAGCAGGTGCGTTGACTAGTGGTTTGTGATCTGTCTGGACAGTCAGGCTTCTGCCAAATGCATATTTGTGGAACTCTCGTAGTTCACAGATCACTGCCAATATTTTTTCTTCTTGCTTGCTCAAGCAGACTTTTTCTTTTTGCAGCCAAAGCCAGTGTTAGTGATGTGCAAGTGACTATTGAACAATCCAACTGCTTGCCAAGACACTCACTGTAGGTCCTCCATGTCCTTGCACATCATTGGACAGTCATCCTGGAAATGCCAAAGTACTTTAAATGGAAGGGAAAAGGAACTCAACGTTTGCTAAGCACCTGCACTGTGTCAAACACTGTACTCACTGCCTCACCCAGGAGATTTTATTTGATCCTCTCACCAAACTCAAGAGGTGGGTATTATCTTTAATGTCATTTCATAGATAAGGGAACTGAAGCTCGAAGAAGTTTAATAACAATACCAGCTAGAGGTTATCATGCTCTGATGCTAGGCACAGTGATAAAAGACATTATCTCATTTAGTCCCTAGACTTGCTGCACTGTCCAATAAGGCAACATTTGTCACATGTGGCTATTTAAATTCAAATGAATTCAAATAAAATAACATTTAAAATTCAATTCCTTAGTCATAGTAGCCATATTTCAAGTGCTCAATAGCTACATGTGGCTAGTGGCTACTGTCTTGGACTGTGCAGATATAGGACATTACCATCACCACCAAGGTGATATTGACCAGTGCTGCCCTAGAGCAAAACTATACATGGGTACAGGTACTATGATACTTTGGCATTACCAAAATAACTGTCCAACACTGTATGGGTACAGATGAGAAATAGAGACTTCGACTGGTTATGTGACTTGCTGAACAGTAGGGTTTGGACATTAGATACAGGCCTGAATCCAGTGCTAAGAGCCTTGCTCTTAACTACAGCTCTGTTCTGTATACTCAGTGACTTATCTAAGGTCCTGCCACTGGTATGTGATAATGTCGGGCTCCTGGGCAGAGGCTTCCTTGAGAATTCAGGGATAGCTGTTGTAGCCTCACAGCAGACTCTTTGCAACAGGCTTATCTTCATTGTTAGGCATGCAATCCACGTTTCTGGCATTTTCTTGATCTGGTTTCCCTCCTGGAGTTACCAGATGCCCTGGGCTGTTTGCCTCCACCGGTTATGTGCATGTGCACCTTTAAGGGACTCTTGCCTCTGAGGGGACCCATCTTCTGCTCTCACAGTGTCATCTATGTTCTCATGCAGTTGTGCTTGGCTTCTCCATCTGCTGCTGTCATCCATTTGGTCTGGAGCATTTATCCCTGGAGACTCCCACAAAGTCTTTATCATTCTCTGAATGACCCTGGAGGTAGACTCAATCCCAAATAGTAGTCTGAGTCTGTGACTCTGGCTTGCTCCAGGGAGCATGAAGGATATAGAACAAAATGGGTTTCAGATGCTATTATACAAAGCTCTTTTGCTGACTTAGGACCCAAAACTTCCTCTGCGTCCAGAGGAGAGATGTGGCCAGTAGCCAGGTTTCTTCCACTAACTCTAGCCCAGGGCCTCTGCTCTTCTTTTGGGAACTATGTCACTGAGCCAGAACCTCCACTTACTCTAAGGGCTCAGTACTCACCATGATACCTGAATTTGTCTGAGATGTCTTAGCATTGCAGATGATGCACAGCAGGAGTTATATGGCTTGTTGAGTGACCCTGACATATCAAGGTTCTGTCTTTGGCAGTTTGGGGAAAACAGCTAACACTCCTTTAGTTACTTAATACCCTTTATTATGTGTCCAGGACTCTGATGTGCATTATTTCATTTACTCTTCACAGAAATCCTCAAGTGGCATATGCTTTTTTACTTTCACTTTACAGACCAGAAAATCAAGGCACAGAGAAGCAATTTGCTTGAGCTATTTGGAAATTAGTTGAGATGAACACTCAATCACTATACTTTATTACTTCTTCTTTTACTCTAATTCTGGAAATAAGAAATTATTGTCCATGAATGGCTGATGAGAAAAATGAGTCTTAGTAAGGATCTTTGTCCAGGAAGCAGGAAATAAGGGGCTAAACTGGAAATCACCATAACAACATTAGTGTATATGTTACCTATTTTTAAAAGTCCAATTTTAGACAATTCAGCTCAAATATAAATAGCTGTTTTAAGATAAAGAAGAGTACTTTGTGAAATGTCGGTCGCTCTGCAAATTTAAGGTACTTTCTTTTATGTAGCAAACTCATAATTAATTGTGTTAAATATTACTTCTCGATCATATTCTTTACATTAGGACCACTAATGACTTATACTCTCATCGGTGCTCAAAACCCAATAAAAGAAATCAAGTTCATTAGTGAGGATTAAGTTAGACTGCATTAATAGAACAATGTGGCTTGAACTCAGTAGAAATTCATTTCTCTCTTGTGTAAGAGAAGTCTAGAAGTGAGAAGTCTAGGGCTGGTATGGGGGCTTCCTCTGTCTCATTTTCATGGGCTATGATGGCTGCTAGAATTAGGGCCATTGTGTCCATGTTGAAGACAGTTGGATGAAGAAAGCAGAAAAGAAACATGGATATCACATGACGTGATGAGCACTGGGTGGTATATGCAACTGATGAATTGTTGAATGCTACATCTGAAACTAATGATGTACTATATGTTGGCTAATTGAATTTAAATAAAAACAAACAAACAAAAAGAAGCATGGATATCTTTTCCATCAAGAAGATTTTGTTTCTATTTATACTCATTATTATACTAATGGGAGTCTAGAAAATAGAGTCTTGGTTATGCAAGGATACATCTAGATAAAAACCAGGGTCTTGTTTCTTTTTTTTTTTTTTTAGATTTTATTTTTCATTCATTTGAGAGAGAGAGAGCGCACGTGCAAGAGAGAGCACAAAACGGGGGGGTGGTGCAGAGAGAGAAGCAGACTCCCCACTGAGCACAGAGACCTACTCAGGGCTCGATCCCAGGACCTTAGGATCATGACCTGAGCTGAAGGCAGATGTTTAACCAACTGAGTCACCCAGGCACCCTCAGGGTCTTGTTTCTGAGAAAGAATAGGAAATAGATTTAGGGTAGGCAACTAGACATGTCTGCCATAAGTACTAATGTCCAGAATAATCTACAAGTCTGCTATCTACTAGGTAATTTAGGCACTGCCTGCATTGTCTGGCTCACCTCCCAGTATGAGTTTTCTGGATAAACCAGTAGGAAGGCCTTCAATGCTCCATGGCAAAATTTCCAATTCTGCGGATCTCAGAAACAATACAAATCACACATTGTTTTCCCTTTTCCTTGTTCAACATCTTATCCAAGGTCTTTGTAGGACCATTTTCCTCTAATGATGATGTTGGGAAATCACAGTTATCTTCCTTGTACTTCCTATTCTGTAAGTTATCCCCAATTTTTATTTTGACAGTGTATTTGTTAGAAAGCAGGCCTCATCTCTCCAATTTCTTTCCTATTCTTTGCTTCTTGTGTCTACTTGACCACTATTAGATTTGGGCTTGACAAAATTTGAGTTCAGGTTAGATGTTAACCTTCCAGGGAGGACCTTTATGTTAAGCCATTTATCACCAAATAAGTCAGAGCAGCAGCATTGCTGAGTAAAAATCCTTGGAAAAGGGTTTAATTATGTTTAGTTAAAATATCAGCTGATTGAACATCTTGTTTTCTCTGGGGCTCAGTTTCCTCACCTTTCATACAAGGCATTTGGGAATTCAATTAAATAATCTATAAAGTCCCTATTAGTTCTGAGATCTACAATCCCTTGGCCTTGTATTGACAGAGCCAACAATTGGGATATCCAGGCCGGAAACAGAGTGGCAATGAAGGAGACACTGGAAGAGGCCAAATCTCTTTCTAATTTTTGCCAGAGTTCAGCTTTTTCCACTTTGACCTTGAATCAGTCACGCTTGAGGGAGGAAGGAGGGGGCAGATGTCTCTTCTTCTCTGAAGTGGAAAGTGCTTGGAGGGCCAGCATGCAGGAGTAGCCCGTTGGGTGAGTGGATAAGGAACACCTCAGAGCTGCCCTCTGGGCTCTCCCTCTACCTCTGCCAGCTTCCTCTTAATTTTTATCCCTGACACTTACTATTCCATTCCCTACATTTCAATGATCGCCAGGGTTTTATAATCTGCCAGGGTTTTATAATCTTACTCACTATACTCTCCTTGTCCATCTTATCTACCTAAATCTGTATCTCCAACCCAGTTCTTTCTGTTGAGCTCCAGACCCACAAAGTAACTTTCACAGGCATCTCAAAATAATCTGTCTACAAATGAATTCATTCCCTTTCCCACAAAATGTACTCAGTTTCAATATCCTTAGTTTTAAAGAGCTACACCACCAACCTACCTACCTGCCTACTTGAAAGCCTGAGAGCCATTTTAGCCTCACTACCCTTCTTCCTTCCTTGACCTGTCGGTTAGCAGACCCCCTCACTTCTGTCACCTTCTCCCACCAAAAAGTGCTCACCACTTTTATCCACAAGATAATAATTTCTGGAATTCTCTAATCCTGCTATAAAAACTTCTTTTAAATGAAAAGTCTATTAATAACAGGGCCAGTACTAGCAAAAATAATCAGTATTGCTTATTTTTCCCTGGTGGGTACAAGTGCTTTTTACTTATTCTCTTCAATTCTCATAACAACCCTGCCATGTGCTTATTGTTTTACCCACTTTACAGGTGTGAAAACTCAGGCTTACAGAGGCTAGACAATATCTACAATATCACCAAATTAGTAAGTGGTAGATTTCAACTCTGATCTTTTGAGATTCAGATCCTGTTGTTAAAAAATCCTTCTTGTCCTCCATTTGTTCCTCTGCCATTGCCTTCAAGATGGAATTTAAACCTTCTCAGTATGGTGTATATCGACCTTGACAATCCAGCTAGTGCTACTCCCCAACTTCATCTACTGCCACATCCGCTCTCTACACCACATTCATTCATTCAGCTTCAGGATCATTCCCCTCCCTTTTTGTGCCTCTTGATCTTGCAAGTGCTGTTCTTTACCTGGAAAGGTCTTTCCCCATAGATCACACTCCTTTGGATCCAAATACTCAACTGAAATATTCAAATGTCGCCTCCTCTTCAAAGTCTGTCTGGCCTTCTAAGTCTGTTACTTCCACTGCCCCCTGAGAAAACCACTATCATCGCATTTATTATTCCAACTTTTCACTGTTTCCCCTTTCCTTCTTAAGACAGAGATTCTTTTTCCTTTCTCCTATATTTCTCTTGTGTCTAGAACATTTCATGTTCAATAAATGATGACGGTGATCCACATGATTTTCATGATGATGATGATGAAGACAAAGCTGATGGTGATATAGCCAATAGAGATAAGTTTCCCTAGGACGTACACTTGTCTTTCCTTAAGCTCTTCCTAATTCATTCTATCCAATCCCATAGCTTTTCATATCTACTTTTATATTGATGACTCCAAACTTTTTGTCTCCAGGCCTGACTTCTCCCTTAGGCTCTAGATGGATATATCCAGTTGTTTCCTTAATGCCTTCATTTATAAATCTAGTAGGTATCTGAGCCTTAACATATAACCAGAACAGCACTCTGAAGAATTTCCTTCCTAAACTGCTACTTTTCCAGTCTTCTCCATTGCATTTACTAGTCCCATCTTTTACTTACTTGCTTTGACTAACAACTGCAAGGTAACCAGTATATTTCTCATACCCTACATCCAATTCATTAGCAGACCTTTTTGGCTTTACTGTCTCCCAAAATAATAATAAACCCCATATCCTACCATTTCTCTCCTTTATCACTGCTACCACCCACATGTGAGTCAAAGTCATCTTTCAATAACAGACTCCTAACTGGTCTCCTTGTTTCCATTCCTGTCTCTTTACCATCTATTCTCCACACAGTAGCCAGAGTGAACTTTTATAACAGAATCATATCATGTCATTGCCCTTGTTTGAAATGCCCCAAGGGCATCCTGTCACATCTGAAACTAAATATTCTATGTCCCCTACCAGGATCTTTAGGACCCTGCTGCCTACTTCCCTGATCTGATGTCTGCCACTGTCTCTTTCTTCTATCAGGCTCTAGCCGTGCTGCCTTTCATTTTGTGCCTCAAACTGGATCAGCTTGTTTTTGCTGCAGACCCATGCACTTGCTATGTCTTGGCCTAGAACATACTTGCCCCCAGATCTTAGCTCCTTCTTGCTGTTCTCTGCTCAGATATCCTGTCCTCAGAGCAGCCTCCTCTGAGCACCCCACCTGAAATAGTCCCACCTGCACCACTGCTCCTTTTTCCATTATCTTTTCATCATCTGTGTCTTAGTACTGATCATCCCTATCTGAAATTAATTTTACTTACTAATTTACTGACTTATTTACATCTACTTTTTTAAAAAAGATTTTATTTATCTATTTGAGAGAGAGAGAGAGCACAAGCAGGGGGAGCAGCAGAGGGAGAGGAAGAAGCAGGCTCCCTGCTGAGCAGGGAGCCCAATGTGGGGCTCCATCCCAGGACCCCCGGATCATGACCCAAGCTGAAGGCAGACACTTAACCAACTGAGCCACCCAGGCTCCCCTACTTCTACTTTTTTGTTGTCTATTTTCCCCACCTAGAATGTAATCTCCAAAAGAAAAAGGTCTATATGTATATAGCTTTATATTATAGATATATAGAGAATCTTAGACGTGTACATACATATATGTAAAATTTTCCCTAAACCTCTTTATGATATGAACACAGTAAGACCACCAACTCCAATAGATTGGAGAATAAGAAGTAAAAGCTTTTTCATTCTTTTCAGTGCTGCCTTAAAAATTCCTCTTCAGACAATCTATTGCATTTCAACAGTTATTCTCCAAAATAATAAGACATCTGAAAAACTAGTGGTATGACATATGTAACAATATGGATGAACTAAAAAACATCATTCAGAGAGAAAAAAAGAAGCCAGCAAAAAGTATGTATTATATGATTCCCTTGACATAAAATTCACAAATGGACAAAACTGATGCATGGCAATAGAAATTAGAATAGCAGTTACCTAATAGAGGGCATTGGCTGGGAGAGGTCTGAGGAATCCTTCTGAGTAGTGGAGGTGTTCTTGATCTGGACAGTGGTGATACAGGCATGTACATATAAAAGTGTGTCAACCTATCCACTTAGGATTTTTGAAATTTACTCTTTTCATGTTATTCCCCAATCAAATGATCAATCAATCAATCAAGTTACTGGTAGAAGCCAGTTAACCACAATGAGATCAGAAGCCTGAAGGGAATTGGTATAAAGGATTAGGAAAAAAATATTTTTTAGGATTCAGTGCAAGCTTCTCTCTAGGAAAAAAAATCTCTGGAAAATATAGGGAGATGACGGTTCCAGCACATCATGTTGTATCCTTGCTGTTAAAAGGAAAAATCTACTTAAGCCTTTACATTTACTTGCTCCATTCCCTGTGGCTCCCAAGCACAATAGTGAATGTAAGCTACAATAAAAAGGTCATTTTCTTCTTTCAGCAACAGTAACACAAGTGGCTACATTTCCTGATTCTGGATTAAGTTCAAGATTTCAAATACAACTGGACTCGTTTCTGATTAGAAAGTTTGATATTTATCATAGACTTCCCTGTCTTCCATAACCAGTATGAGAGAGATTGCGAAAAAGTAAACTGAAAGGGACTATTCTTTTATTCAACAATTAACCCCATCTGGGTAAATAATACGGCACAGTGCACTTGAGCCATTGCTGTTAGGCTCTGAGTTCAGAACTCAACACGGCTTCAAAGCAGCGTCGATGAAACGATGACAAGATGCTACAGAGGTGGCTTTTTATGTGGAATATAATGCACGTCTAGTATTACATAGTACAGTAACGAGGAGAACAGGGCTGTAAAGACAGAGGATAGAGTGTCTGGAAGTACTTACCTGAGAGAAACACAATCTTGGTGCAGTTCAGGCCCTTAGGCCTAGAAACACAGTATATGGTCTAGAAACTTGAATATTCGAAAACAGTTTCACCAAGGGTTGTAAGGTTTCCATCACAGGCAAATAAAAACAAAATTCCCTAGCAGTCACCGAGGCAGCCAAGAGCTGAGATGCTTCAGAAAACCTGAGCTTCATTCCCTCTTTTATCAGATAATTTCATTATACAAAGGGGCATATGTCTCTTAAAAGTATCAAACAGCACATTAGAACCGTGAAAGCCCGTCAGTCAACAAATCCTTTTGATAAAGATCGATCGCTCCCTGAATAAGGGGAAAACATAGTCCAGGTCAATCTGTCAGCAAACGCATTCAAAAATCTATACTCTGAATTGAGACAAGGAACTCTAATAAACTGAGATTACTTTCCAAGAAAATATTTGGGTATCCCTACAAGCCCAGGCCTCACACCTGACTGCATTTGGCATCCCCAGGAAGAATAGGCTAGTGATCCACGGAGGTGTGCAGGCATCTTTGGTTACTTCTGAAAGACAGGCCTCACCTGATTTCCACCCGCCTGTATCACTTTTAGTAAATGGCACAGGGATGTAAATTAGTGGGGTAACCGGCTTGAGACCTGGGCAGCTCCGATTTCTCAAGTAGATTTTCTATTGTAATACAGGTACTCTGAAGATCACATGAGAAACCCAGGGTCTGGGATCTGCTTCAACAGTAAACTGTTTGCAAAGCCTCTCTGGAACAAAAAGGGCTTGTGCATCAAATCTGTCAGTTACAGAGGCCTCTAGATAGACCCATGAGGAAGGTAAAACATGGAGAAAATAGATTTGGACTGTCTTTGTAACCTAGGAGAAACAACTATCCTTGTCAGTTAATTGAGGTCCTGGCTCTGCTGCCCAGGAAGCACACAGGGGAAGAAGCTCACACTTACCGAGTCCCTACGGTGTATGCTGTGCAGGTTGCAACATTATCTCATTTAATCCCAGCACCACACTGAAAGGCAGATATCATTATACCCATGTTACAGAGCTCCTAGGAGGCATAGGGAGCCAGTGTTTTTACCCAAGGCACTTAACTAGTGTCCACAGTGCCATTTAGAACCACTGTGTCCTATGTATCAAGTCTGTCCACCAGGGTGACTGTCAGCCTCTGGCTTTTCCCTTAACTTCATAGTCCAGGGCCACACACCCAACCATTCCCACTGATTCCCTTCTCAGTGGCTGGGCTGACTTCTAGGCAGCAGAGGAACTTCTGGTTTTGTTTGGTTCTGTTTTGTTCTCCATTTAGTAAAAGCCCCTGGCTCAAGGTGTCAGCCACGTAAGGAAGGACAGGGCAATCTGAGCTGCACAGCTGGAAAAAACATTGACCAAAGCCCACAGTTTAGACGCACATGAGCACAACATCCCCTGCCTGGATAGTCAGAGGGTCTACAAATTGGATATGTGGTCAGAAGCCAGGGGTGAGGAGAACTGCAGGAGGCAGAGACTCTGTCCTAGGGTCAAAGAGACCAACCATGCTGGTTGAGAAAGACATGACTTAGATTTTAGAAGGACTGGATTCAAATAAGAATGCTGTAGGACTGCTGTAGGACTGCTGTAGGACTTGGGGCACGGTAACTTACCCCCACTGAGTGCCAGGTTTCATCATCTGCATATTCAGGATAACGGCACCACCTGATGGAAGAAAAGTGAAGATTAAAAAAGAATAATGCATAGGAAACCCCTAACCCAGTGCCTGGAATACAGCAAGCCTTCAGAAATCCTTAGGTCTCTCCATTTCTCTTTCTATCCTCTTCAGGAAGAGACAATTGGACAGTGACATTGACCCCATAGCCTAGTATAAGAAAATATGTAATGACTGGTGGGGCTGACAAGTTCAGACACGGGGCACGGTGCAGCCCAAATCAGAAGCAGCTGCCACTTACAGATCATGACCATCCCTGCTTGGGAAGATACTGGGGCAACCAGGACTGATCATTTTGCTTCCTTGCCACCACATCGTGCGACAGCAAAGAGAAGCACTCTGATGTTCATCCAGGTAGGAGTCTGACATGGTACTTGCCCGGGCCCCAACTTTAAACACAGCAGCCATACCTCCATCCCTATTGCTCTCCCATCCTGGACGACAACCACTGTCCCCACTCCCCACCCCACCAGTCCTCATCCCAGTTTTCCAGGCTGTCATCCCTTGGTTCCAGCCTGAATTCCTATTTGGCTTTTCAGTGGTATAGCCTGGCATCATGAGACTAAAAATGAAGAATAAAGGGGATTATACACACTGAAGTAGAGGAAAGAACTTCATCTTTACATGAAATATGAGTACATTTTACCCCTTTCTCCTTCTTTTCTCTTAATAGTTTTGCTGGAAAGTGATTGAACTGGAGTCCTGGTCTACCCTCCTCCTTAAGTGGCCTTGGTAAGTCACAGACTTCAGTTTCCTATTAGTAAAATATGGTCATATGAGATACCATCTCGCAGGTTCTTTCTAGTCAAGCATTCTGTGAGCCTCTTATTCTATTTCACAGGTTTATGTCCATCCTTAAAGAGGAAGGAAGCAAAATTGCAGGTTAGGAGGCTGTGTAGGAGGTGGCACTAGACATAGAGTCCTGAGTTCAAGACCAAGGCCAGTCACTAACTTGACATGCTTGACAAGAAGTGAGATACTTCTTTTTTGAGCCTCTCTCTCCCCAGCTATAAAAAAGAAAATTGATATCAGAATTGTTAAGGATTCTTCATAATCTAATATTCCAAGGCAGAGAAAATAAACCCTCATTTTAGGGCATAATTCATATTTCAGACCCTTTGCCAGGTGTTGAAAAACCTTTGTGGGCAAAGAACTAAAAACTAACAGGCATGGGCTTTCCTGAAGCTCCCTAGTATTCCTGATAGACAATAGAGGGCACTCTTGGCATGTGTGCATCCAAAGGGTCCCCAGAGACCCTGGTGTGAGCTACCATGACATATAGTTTTTCTGGAGCCTAAGTTTTTATGAAATGTTACTATAAAGGTTCTATCTGTCTCACTTGCCTGCCTTTTGCTTACTGAGCCATATTTAATCTCCATTTGGCCCTTGGTTCACCTTCCAAGAATTTACTAAATTCTGGTATTTATCGGGAACTAATTTGGGGTCCAGTTCTCCTATATGCAAATTCTCAAGCAAACATCCACATAGATCTGATGTCCATCTCTCCTCTCCTACCTCTGCCCTAAGCATATTTTCACCCATTCTCTTACTTTTACCAGGTTCCACATTATTTTATCAAATTAAAAGAGAAATTTAAAATCCACAAAAATTGTATGAAATTCCAGAGTTTGTCTTGTTCAGATTCAAAAAAGTGCAGTAAGTGAATGCATTTGGGGTTAGCAGGACACATTTCTTAAAACCACATTTGTCCTTAAATGGTACTGTCCTCTTAGTGACCACGGCACGGTCAACTACATCTGCTATTCAGTCAACTAGCCTTGGTTGAGTCACTTATGCTTCAGATTGCTTACGCCTAAAACCATGGGGGCTCTACTGCATCATCTAGGCCACTTCCTTTGTGGACTTCTATGAATGCCATGAATTGAGTGGCTGCATGGTTTAGGTGAAGGGTGTGCCTTTCAAGTGGGGTAGAATCCGTGCTTTGTCACTAACAAATGGCCTGGGGAAAGTTGCTTGCCTTCTCTAGTCTTGCTTTTTGCATGTTCAAAGTGGGGATAAAACCACTTCCCTTCTGAATTTTTTTCTGATGATATAATGAGATAGTCCATGAAGGGCCAAGCACACAGAGAAAACATTCAGTAGGCATTAGTTCTCTTCTCTTACTCCTCTCTTACAATATAAGCTTGGTTTCCCCCATCTGGATGTTCGAGCGGGAGTTACCAGTTATCCTATGCAGGATTCATTACTGTGTGGTCAAGGGTGAGGATAAAAGTTAGTAGAGGAAAGTAGGTGAGACTTTTAATCTGAGCGTCCAAAAATATGTCCTGGGTTTCTGTAAAACAAAACCATGTTTAAAGGTTTAATTCAGAAGTTTGGACCTTCAGTGAAACAACCAGGAGGCAGGTGTGGGAGTTAATTGCTCTTCAAGCACCCCATGGTCTTCTGCTACCCTCCCAGCCAGGGCAACTCAGGGCTACCAACCTTATCCATTTTGCTTGATTAATCCCTTTGGACAGAGATTCATTGAAGGTAGATTCTAGCAGTTGTAGAGCATCCCTACTTGATAGGCAAATAGCCTTAAACACCAATTTCACTTGATCTTTCAAATAATATGCTTAATTTGTGGGCATAAAGCGGCAGAAGAAAAAACTAAGTGGGTTAAGTCTTCTTTGAGTTGAGCAGGTGGAAATGCCTGGCACTTGGGGCCATCTGTTTGACCTGGTGAAAATGACAAGAATGTGCAATGAAACATAGCCTACTAAGGTTTGAAATATTTGTCTCTAAAGCACCAAGCATGCCCCTTTTTTAAAAAAAAATTTATTAACATATAATGTATTATTTGTTTCAGGGGTACAGGTCTGGGATTCATCAGTCTTACACAATTCACAGCACTCACCATAGAACATACCCTGCCCAATGTCTATCACCCAGTCACCCCATCCCTCCCACCCCCCTCCCCTCCAGCAACCCTCAGTTTGTTTCCTGAGATTAAGAGTCTCTCATGGTTTGTCTCCCTCTCTGGTTTCGTCTTGTTTCATTTTTCCCTCCCTGCCCCTAGGATCCTCTGCCTTGTTTCTCAAATTCCTCATATCAGTGAGATCATACGATACTTCTCTTTCATTGATTGACTTATTTCACTTAGCATAATACCCTCTAGTTCCATCCACGTCGTTGCAAATGGCAAGATTTCATTTTTGATGGCTGTATAATATTCCAGTGTGTGTGTGTGTGTGTGTGTGTGTGTGTGTGTGTGTGTGTGTGTGTGTACACCACATCTTCTTTATCCATTCATCTGTTGATGGACATCTAGGCTCTTCAAGCATGCCCCTTTAAGTACAGATGATATGAAATACATGATCATACATACGATGGGGCCAGTAATTGCCCACAGGGATCCCATTTCCTATTGAATTTTGACTTTTCCATAGAGCTAGAATCAATGGTAATGTACAGATTAGAATGTACTGGACAGAATATTGCATTTTTGACAAATAATTTCAGTGAAGTTTCTGCTAAAGAGTGTTTCACTTTAAGAAAAAAAATCTTGACAAATTCAGCACTACTTTTAGCAAAACAGCGTGGCAGATTCAATCAGGGTCACGATGATGTTAAAATGCAGCAGCATTCAAAGGAGTATGGCTACAGGCCCCAGCCAGGTGCCTTAATATACCAGACAAAAATCCAATGATACTTTTTTTCCTGAGGTTGGTATATTCCTTGTATTTTTTTTTCTTTGTGATTCCAAGAGGAAATGCTTATAATTATTTGCTCTCCATGTAATGATTATCACATTTTTTATTTCAGAGCAAACACCCCTGGAAATACATTCCTTGTGGTAACCTGAAACCCCCCATTTGGGCAAGATTCTGATTGATTTCAGCAGAACAAAGGGACAATTGCATCTCATTTGAAACCCAGATGAGGTGCTCCATATTTCATTCTAAATTGGGAGTGATGATGGTTGGGTGGCCATAACTTCAAGGGGAGAAATAAAACAACAATATTGAACAGTGCTGGTGTACAGTGGCTATTTTTTGGGCTGGAACTGGTTAACCAAGAATTGAAAACTCATCCTCTGGTAGCCTGAACAGGAACCTGCAGTCTGCAAACACTTATTCCCATCAACACTGCTCCAAGGAGGTGCCGAAATGCAGGGTCCCTCATTCCAATCTTGTGTCCGTCCTGGTATGAATTAACAGAGGGGAACAGGAAATGGATCAACACTGTTCATAAGTAAGGAGGCCAGGCAGGAGGGGAGGTCCTTCTGCTTTCAATCAAGAGAGAGGGTACAATCTGGGGCGTCATCAGTACATCTCAACCATCGGTAAACTCAGGCTTCTGCAGGGAGCAGGGCTTCTTTATGGATGGAATTACACACGTTGTGAGTAAGAATTATTTCTTGTATAAAATACCTGTTAGCTTACAGCAAAAATGGGGGTGGAAGGAAACACATGGAGTGGTAAAGTAAGCAACTCATACAGAGTGGACTCAACACTGAACTAGACAGAGAAATCATTATCATCATCATTATCAATATTTTTATTAATATTATTTAATAGTGATATTTTTCCCAGTTCCTGATCTGGAATACTCTGAGAGAGGAAGTTAAAAAAAAATCATTGCCTTTCATGGAGACATTTATAATCCAGGAGCTGAAAAACAATTTACTCTATGCCAGTGGATTATTCGTGTTTTAGTGAGCACTGTTAGCCTTGCTTTAATATTGACACTGATCCTTGCTTTGTTGACATCTTGGGTAGCTACTATTAAGAGTTGGGAACTAATTTGCTTAATTTCAACCTTACTAATTCAATAAGCTTCCTTGTTTACTTTGCTTGCTCAGCAAGCCTTTGAAAAATGAGACTTTTAAGTGATTTCCTACTCCAGGAAAGATTTGTACATGGGCACTTGGTCTTAATCAGAGAAGGGGATGGACTTGTCTGGGTGGATGTGGTTGGAGGGGCAGCCTGCCCAGCGGAGGCAGGGGTAGGAAACTGGAAACCTGCCAGCGTCTCCTGGGTCGTCTTCACAGCATGACTACAGGATTCTGTTCAAAATGAGTTCCCCCAACACTAAAAAATGCCCATATATAAGTGCAAGCACAAAAGCAGAAAATACATTCTTTTTTTGGTTATTTGACATTTTATTGGCCACATCCCAGTTTCTCTCCTTTTGTGCACATCAGTGGGAGTTGTCTATGTTCTGAAGAGTATGTTGGAGGTGAGCTGTGTCTTGAAAACTCATTTTTATTCAGCAGTTTGGTAGGTCAGCTTCAGAGCCCACCAAGATACTAGTCACCTCCTTGTGAAAAACCAGGTGTATTTGAAACTATTACTTATTTATTAAACTACCATGGCCATTTATGAAATAGACCTAGCTTTTTTTCTCTACAAATCATAACATAGTATTTAGAAATATGATAGATGTGCACATTACATAGAGTGGGTCTATCTTCATTAAGATATTCCCCAGGGCTTAGCATAATACCCTTCCAGTGGATAGCAGGTGCTTAATAAATGTTTGCTGAATGAACGATCTGTGCAGACTATTGACAGGACAACTCAACTGGCTCTGAGTAAATGCTTCATGTACTCAGAAAATATCACCAGAACCGTGTCTACACAAAGCCAAAACCACATTTAAAAATTATTCAAACAAATTCTTTGTCAATACTTAAGTAAAACCAATGGACTCTTTGTTCCCTAACAAGCCCTCAGCCCCGATTTTCAGGGTTTGTCTTTGTGTCCTATAAAACACAGACCTGGGGCAGGAGTCCCCATTGTTCCCTTATACTTTGTTTGTTTTCATTATTATTTTCTTTTTGAAAGAGAATGTTTCTCTTGTAGTCCAAATGAAGGGTGGTCCTTTCCATTTCAAACTAATCATAACAGTATGATTGGAGAAGAATAGCCAGGCAAATTTTATTTTACTGGCCAAAAGAGCAGTCCAATGTAAAGAGGAATTTTCTTGATTCTGGGACCACAAAGCTGTGGGGGAACTCTTGGATGAAAGTCATAATCCAGCGGAGAAGGATGAAAGGAATTTAAAGGTGAATTTGGGGACTTTGGAAATTTAATACTGTGATTTGGTATCAGATTTAAATTCTTTCCAAAGCCACTGTGAAATCAAGGTGGGGGAGGGGTGACTTACAGAAAGTTGAACGTTATTAAAACTATATATAAAAGTATTTATCAGTCCCTTTTCCTCCCCTAGTTAACACAATCCTTTAAAATTCTCCATATAAGATGATTGTATTTCATTGAGCTACATCTTTTAACAAATTAAAGGATTGTTGTGTCTAGTACTGAAGATAAAAGTATATATAAATGTGTAAAGCACCGGGTTAAACTGAGATGTTGTGCTGCCATTTCGTAAATCTGCAGATTCAGTACAACTTGAGGAGATAAAATAGCAATGAGGCTGATAGTTGACCGCATTCTTCCATGGCACAGACAAAGTAGATATAACAGGAAATAAATTCCCAAATGAGGGGCTAAGTGGATGGCTTCAACATAGCATGCTTCCATAGCCTGGAGATGTCTGTGCTTATGGGACGTTTGAAGACATTCTCTTGTACTCTCAATGAGAGAACCCAGAGACAGGGAAAATAAAGGAACAGGGCTGTCTTGTAGAGCAATACCTTCAACAGAGTTGCAGACAAAGATTGCTTATTTTTCCAAGAGCTAAACAATAAGGTAATGTGTTTTTCCCCAGCAGGCCCAATTAGCCATTCTAATTTGTTAGTTCAGTGCTGGTAGAAGTGGTTGGTTTCAATGAAGAGAGCCCTTGGGGATGTAATACAGTACTACAGCATAATCACCCTGGTTTCCCTATGGTTTATGCCACCAGGGGTCATCCTTCTTAGCTTTAGGGGCTCTACAGTTGGAGAGATAAAAATTGTTATTGGGGTTAAAACTGCACAGGCTTCAGAAACAACTGAAGTTTGAGTCCTGCCTCTCAAAGACTCCATGCCTTTATTGTAAAATGGAAATGATAACACTAATTTGCCTGGCTTACTTTAAAGAACAAATGAGGTAAACGTGGGGAGCGGTTAGTATAGAAATTAGTATAAGTAAGGCAGCCCAGTGTAATTTTAAATTCTCTGGAACATTAGGGATTTTGATCTTAATAGTTCATTTGATAACATCCCAGCCAAGTGGTTATCCAGCTTATGGTAAACTGTCAATGGGAAAGTTACAAATAAAACAAGCAAACAAAAAATGTTTATGTAAGTTTTCTAAATCACTTTTTATAGTTTTATTTGACATTTGTAATAAATTCTTCTTTCTTTTTCTAAATATTAATTGGTTGGTTGGTTGAGTTTTGGAGATTCATATAGTGCTCAAATGATTTAATAACTCTGCCTTGACTGATTTATTTAATGGGATGTTTGCTCTCAGTGCATTGCTCATCCACATACAAACATAAAAAGGACCACGAGTTTGCACTTAACCAACATCAGAGTTAACTTTTTTCCCAAAGCAACAGAATTTGACCTAGAAATTAAAATCTTTTCTTTTCCTTTTCAACTTGTTTCTTTTTTGTGAGCTTTTAAACTATGACTTCCCTCCATTATTCCAGTTCCTTCTCTGAAAGCACCTATAACTCTGAGCTGAGCTCTATTTTCTGTCTTCCTTATTTAGTATGTTCTTTTAAATCATTTCAGTCTATATTCTTTTCCACTTCAGGCTTCTCTCCTTTCGATTACCAGTTCACATTTTCCTTTGGAGTAATCATCTATCATTCCTGCTTTGCCCCATCTGTACATATCTCAAATGCACTCATAAGTGTACTCATATGCCCTTCTGAATTGAATTAGTTCTAGATTATAGTAGAACACAGATTTCAAAGTATTTTCTGCTAAAGGGATAAATCTATGCAAAGACAAAACAAAAACAAGACAACAGAACACTGTTTAGGGTAAGGAGATACTTTTGTTTCATCTCAAGGATCACTAAAACTGGAAATGTCCCCAGGTTAGCTGAGTGTACACTGGGAAGGACAACCCCAGAACACTCATACCAACATTCCCCATGCCTATGCCCATGCAAGAGGTTGCCAAGGGGTCCCAGCATTCTTTATCACTGATCCAGTATGAAACCATCACAGCTCTCCCAGCAGCTATGACCAGTTGGAACTGGCACATGTTAAGAAATCCATTTGCCATTGCAAATCTATTAAAACATTTTTAGTTCAACAGTATCAAAATGTGTGATGCGAAATTTGTTTCTTAAGCTTCCAATGGAGTTTTTGAGGACCCCTGTCCTTAAGTGACTTTATTTGCCAGAAGCTAACTCTTACATTTAAAGTCTGTTGAACAGTTTTCTTCAGTGTCCCCTCTGAGGGTAGGTAGTGATCATGGTGTTCCCCAAATTGCTGTTCCTGATCATGTCTCTGCAATTGAGATCCGAGTTGTATGTGGGTGCTAATCCCTGCTTACAGTGGTTTTCTAGTTCCATCTTCCATCTGTTTTTCTTTAACAATTGTCCTGTGAGGTGGGATCCAAGACAATTTGGGCACACATAATAAGTTTATTGAACAACTGATTTTAAATAAAAACAAACAAACATGGAGAGGTAAGAGATACAGAGGCACAGGAAAAACCTGTGTTTGTGGATTTGCCACTTGATAACTCGTAAGAGCCACTTGTTGAGTGTTAATTGTGTACCAGTCCTTCATCTATACCATCTTGTTTAATATCTCTGACAACCCCATGAGTTAGGTATAATTATTATTTCCATTCTACAGATGAGAATATTGAGGCTAAGAAAGTCTATGTTAATTGTCCATGATCACAAAGCTGTTAAATGCCAGGGCCTACATTCAACCCAGATTTGTCTGATTCCAGAACCCATTCTCTTAACCGCTATGCTTTCCTGCCTAGGATGTCAATAAAAATACTTTCCTTAACAGAAATAGTCTTTTCTTATAAGGCATCAAGCCAATAATAATGTCCTTTCATATAATAGGTCAACTTCTGCTATGGAAATGGAGCCTTGGAGTGGTGTGCATGATAAGACTTTGAATAAACCCTCAGGCAAGGAAGGCCTATCATTCACCCAACAGAAACATACAAGAGAACAAAGAGAGCCTAGAGCAGGGTGGTTTCATATTTTACATTGAAACAGACTATAATTATGTGTGTGTACAGATAACCTGCATGGCCCCTATTCCCTACTCTCTTATCTACTGCACTGACCCAGGAGAGGATCCCCCCCATTAAATGGTTAGCTTTGGGAAGGTTGAACTATGTTTTTTCTAGGAGTCCTCAAGACCTAGCACAGTGACTGGTACAGGGCAGGCACTGAAAAAAATGTTCACTGAAAGCAGGAATGCTTAACACAAGGGGTGAAAGGGAGAGGGGAAAAAAAGAAGAGTGGGGAAAGAAAAGCAAGAAAGGAAAGGAGAAGGAAGAATAAAGAAATAAATTAATGTCCTCTAACATCCTGCCCTAGTTCCATAGTGGAACCCTTCTATCTGTGAATTTACCTACATGGACCTCTGTCTATCATGGACTGGCGAACTCCTAAGAGTTGCCTACTCTGGGCTTTTCTGCCCCTTCTGTTCCACTGATTTTGCAGTTAAGACCACCAAGTGTTCGTGGCCACTTTGCTGGGAAGGGAGTAATAAGGGATGCTGGGGGAGATGCAGTTGGTAGGAGGTGGTGGGGGGGAGGGGTTCTGGTGTTTTCCAGGTTGGCCTGTCTCACCCCTGATCAAGCTGCTGTTAGAACAGCATCTGGAACCCCAGACACAAGGACCCTTACCAGGGGCCCACCTCTATCCAGACCCAATAGTCTTAGGGGTCCAATGGTCAGTATTGTCTACATGTGGCCAAATGGAGATATCTGCCTCACTGTGACATTGTCCTATCCACGTGTCACAGCCTAGATGTGGTTTCCTCCCTGTAAAATAGGTCCTTTCACCTCTGACCTACATGAGACCATCCTTAACCTTTTATCCACCATGAATTAGCTTTGCTTTAAGAAGCAGGTGCTCTGCCTTCCAGACAGACTCTCATAAGTCACACCTGCAATACAGTTTTAGATTTTCCCTAGCCTCTGAAGCCCCCAAGCTAGCTGTCCCTCCATGATGTTTGTTCTTTTTAATGACACCACCATTCACCTACTTGCTCTGGTATCATTCCTGACTTCCCTCACTTATATCCCATATCCAGACCATCATCAATCCTTTCACCACAACATTTAAAATGCATGTCAAATCACCTTTCATCCCATTTAGTATTATTGTTCTAATCCACATCACTGTTGTCATTCAACTACTCCACTGAGTTAGACTCCTAACTAATCCCACAGCTTCTACTCTTGACCTCTTCAAACTACTCTCTATAGGGCAGCAGGTGGTCCTTTTTAAGGCAAAGTCAAATCATAACACTTCTCTGGTCAAAACAGCCCTCCAGTTTCCCTCATCTCACTCAAAGTGAAATCCAAAGTACTTAATTTGTCCCAGAGACCCCATACAAGCTAGCCCATATTTACCTCCTTAGCCTCCTACCAATGTCCTCCTCACTTACTCTGCTCTTCCACACAGGACCCCTTGCTCTCTGTAGACATGCCACACACTTTCCACCTCAGGGCCTTTGTGCTTGTTCTTCCCTTTACCTGAACTGCTCTTCCCCAGAAATCTGCAGGGTCAGTCTTTTACTTAATCTTGTTCATTGTCTGCTCATTGTCACCTCCTACAAGGTTACATACTTTCCCATTCCCTGATCCTGCTAAGCCTTCTTTCAAAGCACTTATCATCATTTTTTGAACATGCATTATCTCTTCATTGAGTAGAAGGTGCAGGAGAACAGGAATTTGGTGGTGGGTACTAGAGCACCTTAGCACAATGCCTAGAGCACAGCTGGTGTTCAACAAGTATTTGTTCAGTTAGCAAAAGAATAAATATCCAGAGAGTTTTCCAGAGGAGTTAGTGGAAGGCTGGAGTGGTTTCAGAGCATCAGAAGAAGTGAGGCCAGTGCCTCTTCTTACTAAATGTGCATCCCCATACCGCTGTACTGCACCAGGCCTGAGCCCCTGCTGGTTACAATGAAGCCTTTGCTGGGCAAAACCAAGGTTCAGAGAGGAGATACACAGGGGTCTATCTACACCCTTGCCCTTTGTCCCACAGGCATGAGCAGGTGATTCCTGCCTTACAATCTAACAACTCTCAGTAGTAGTAATAGTAGTAATGAGCTCAATCCCCCAAACAGTGACGCAAGTAGTCTCTTTTTTTTTTTTTAAAGATTTTTATTTATTGACAGAGAGAGAGACAACAATAGAGGGAACACAAGCAGGGGGAGTGGGAGAGGGAGAAGCAGGTTTCCCGCTGAGAAGGGATCCCAATGCGGGGCTCGATCTCGGGACCCTGGGACCATGACCTGGGCCGAAGGCAGACGTTTAATGACTGAGCCACTCAGGTGCCCCACAAGTAGACTCTTTTAGAAGTTAAACTAAGGGGTGCCTGGGTGGTTCAGATGGTTAAGCGTCTGACTCAATTTTGGCTCAGGTCATGATCTCAGGATCATGAGATCAAGCCCTGCGTCAGGCTCTGTGCTGGGCCTGGTGCCTGCTTAAGATTCTCTCTCCCTCTGCCCCTCTCCCCTAAAAAAAAGTTAAACTGAGGCACTAAGACATAATGATGAGCCCAAGGTCATACCAGCAGTTGGACAAGAATTTAGGATTAAAATCTAGACTTCCCTTCTTTTGGGTGTTGGCTATCAAAAACATTGTGCTTGGAGCTTGTCCAAGATTCATGGATGTTTCGTTCAAACAGAAATGAAAGAGGGCCCCTAAAAAATAGACTGGTTTGTTAACTTTCCAAAGTTGTAGTCATTGTGTATGATACTATAGATGAGTTTAAGCGATCAGAACATTAGCAAACCTCCCTTTGGGTTTCTCTGACTGCTTCTTTCTGTTTGCAGACATAATATTCAGTTTCCCCAAAACATCTCTGGTTACTGAAAGTAAATTTTGTGGGAAAATGGTGACGATGGTCAAACAAAGAGTTAACACAACCCAAACAAAAAATCCAGTTTGAAATATTTTTACAACGTTCTTTACACTCGAGAGCGGTGGAGAAAAAACAGGATTTTAAGTGCTGCTCTTTTTCCCATTAGGTTGTCTGCTTTTACAGGTGGCAAGTTTCAGTGAGATCTAAAGGCAAAAGGCTCATGCAGAGATGGTCTGGAGCAGAAAGACCTGACCCGCCTGACCTCCTGCCCATGCATACAACATAATCACTCACAAAATAGATACTAAAATAATGTTAGCAGCCGCCTGGCCTAAACTAATAAAACTGAGCACGTTGAGAGTGAAGGCAGAAAGCCTGTCCTTAACTCACCCCCTTGGGCCTCGGCATTACTTTTTCCCTGGCCTGAATCAACGGAGCTCAAACCAAATGGCTGTTTGCACCTCCCTGCTTTTCCTTGTGTCATTTTGACACTCTGCCCCCCCCCACCCCGCCCCTGAACAGGGCCTGACTCAGTGAGTTTAAATGCCCTTCTCTTTCTCACTCACCACATGCAAGCTTTAATTAAGGTTGTCTCTACATAAAACCAACATAACTTGTTGAGAAGTGAAATGGCTAGTCAAATCACTGGGCTTGGGGCCATGAGAGGAGGGATAGGGGAAAGGTCAGAGGGGTCAGGAATGACAGCAAAAAATACCCAAAGCGTCCAGACGGGTTCCTTTTCACAGCACTCTCTTCTTTTGGCCGTGAGCACCAAGCCTTTTCCTTGCATTCTAGAGAGCAGACCTTTCTTCACTAGGGTAGACGCACACTGCCCCAAAGCCATTCTGTTTCTTTTGCCCATCAGTCCCTACACTATCATCTCTGTGCTATCCATGTTAGCCGGGGATTGCTCATCTCTCAGAAGATGTTCTCCCTCATGAAACAGAAATCAGAAGCTCAAAAAGTTAACACCAAGTCCAGAGCCTCAACAAAAGATTAATTTTAAACATTTAAATAAATAAATGTAATTAAAAAAAAAGACTAAAAAACTTAAAGGCCAAGCGGGGAACTGAACTTAAATTTCTCAACTTCAAAGTTACGAAGACATGAACCAACTGAGAGGCCTTCCAGGTGCTAATCATGAACTAGGTCCTATTCACGTGGTGAAAGAACTTCCAGACCCCATTTCTCCATCTTGTAGCTTAAGTAGCTTATACGATAGTGATCACGGAATGAGTAAACGGGGTGGCTCCTTAGCTTTGCAGTTTATTAGCTTTACACGGGAGCTTCACTGCTTCCATTACTGTGGTCCAAGGACACATTTCAAGCTGGAGCTACAACATTCCCTTTAGACTGCAAAGAGAAAAGGACAAGACCAGAGGCTGCGGTCAGAGCGAACACGGAGGCAGAAAGCATCACAGCATTGAGAAGGACAACATAAGCCATTCCTTGGTATTGTGTACGTGGTCCAATCACTCTGCTGAATGTACTGGAGCAAGCAACCCTCCTTAGGAACATGGCTCATGAATGCTCTGATTAAAATCTGAATTTCTGCAATGTTTCAAATAAGATCGACAATGGGCAATGGAACTGATCCTATCAGTTATAACCCAAATTTATTGGGCTTCAGCTACAACATGTCCAGCCCCTGAAATAGGACGAGTATAATGAAAACAACAGCTTTTCGTTTGCTGCAATAACGATAATAATAATAGATAACATTTATCAAATGCTTTTGTGCATTTTACATATATTGTCTAATCCTAATTGTTACATTCTAAATAAATATATATTGCTTAAAATTTAATTAGGAATTCTCAAGGATTATCGCTTTGAAAGGGGTAAACTATCTGAACTCTTGTGGACTATTGTTTTGAGAAGAATGATTTGATAATAAGTTTAAAAATTATAACGTAGGGTGCCTGGGTGGCTCAGTCATTAAGCGTCTGCCTTTGGCTCAGGTCATCATCCCAGGGTCCTGGGATCAAGCCCCTCATCAGGCTCCTTGCTCCGCGGGAGCGGAGCTTCTCCCTCTCCCACTCCCACTGCTTGTGTTCCCTCTCTTGCTGTGTCTCTCTCTGTCAAATAAATAAATAAAATTAAAAAAATATAAAAATTAGGGCACCTGGGTGGCTCAGATGGTTAAGCGTCTGCCTTTGGCTCAGGTCATGATCCCAGGGTCCTGGGATCGAGTCCCACATCAGGCTCCCTGCTCCTTGGGAGCCTGCTTCTCCCTCTGCCTCTCTCTCTTTCTCTGTCTCTCATGAATAAATAAATAAAATCTTAAAAATAAATAAATAAATAAAATAAAAAATATAAAAATTATAATGTATTCTTTTGAACCCCAAACTCCAATCTTAACTATATTAGTATAGAAATAATCATACAAGTTTACACCATAATTTGTACTTTGATATTTATTGTTGCACCACTTACAAGTGGGAATACTGTTAATAACCTATTTATCATAAGCATTTTTATAACTAAATTATGGAATATCCACAGCAGAAAAGTTAAAAGCATAGGCTCTGAAGTCAGAAAACTCTGACTGGATTTTCACTCTACTTAGCTGTAAGAACTCAACCAAGATCCTTCACTTTCATAAATTTGTTTTTCCACCTGTAAAAGGGGGAAAATAACATAACCTATCTATTGGTGACTGTGAGTGAGACTTTAGTAGGATAAAGCACAGAAATCACTCAGCACAGCACCAGGCATGTAGTGAGCACTCAGTAAGTGTTAGGATTCTTTCTATTGTGATTATTATAATGACATTATGGACCACTATGCAGGTATTAAAATGATGAAGTAACTCAACTTGTACTGGCATAGAGAGATGCCCATCACCATAATGTTACTAATGTTATCTTTCTTGCTGAATGCTCTTCCTCACACCCAGACCCACCAGACTGCAAATTCCATGAGGGTATGGACTGCTCCTGCCCTGTTCACGATATCCCCAGGGCCTGGACAGATGCCTAGCACACAGTAGCCACTCCATTAAACTTTGTTGAATGAACAAATGAATAGATGAGTAAAAAACAAATAAATAAAACTTGAAGTGTTTATATGTATATTTAAAAGTCAGAAGCAAATACAATAAACTGTTGACAGTGCTTTTCTTTGAGGAGGAGAATTAGGGGAGGAAAGTAGATTTTCATCTACATTTATATTTCTTTATTATTTAAAATTATTTAATCAGGGAATGACAAAAGATGTTCCCATGTCAAGATTATGAAAACCTAAACGATCCTATGAAAAATGCATATGCTTATGGGCAGAAACTAGAGAAGAATGTGCACACAGAAATGGATAATTTTTAGGTAAGTTGTATTGCATTTTCTCTTTCCTCTCTAATGCTGTTGTTTTAAAGTATTTTAAATAGATTATATTTAAGTGTTCTAAGAAATAAACTCTCAAAGAAGGGTAAAATGCATTTTCTATAAATTTTACCATAAGAATATACATTATTGGTTTTATATTCTGAAGAGAACTTTCTTACTAAAGTTACAGAGTTCCTTATATAAATTTTGGAAAATGCAGAAAATAAATTTTTAGAAAAATTCTTAGCATTTCAAGGTAATCTACCTCTCATTACAATTCTAATGTTATCTAGACAGAGTTCCAACTGAAATGCAGAAAGGATGGAATCACAGAATTTACAGTTAGAAGACTGGAGAAATCTTACAAAGTTAACTAAGATCATGTCAATTCTACCAGAGATACACTGAGCATCACCCTCCTTTCAAATTGATATTCTGACTAATTGGCTTGTTACTACCCTTAGGCTAAATTGGGCACTCCCTGAAGGCAGGAATTCTGTTTATTTTGCTCCTTTTGCTCCATTTTTTAAACTTCAGTGCTAATTACAGAGCCTGGCACATTGTTGGCATTCAATTTATTTATTTTTATTTTTTTTAAAGATTTTATTTATTTATTTGAGAGAGAGGGAGAGAAGGCAGAGACAGAGCATGAGCATGAGAGAGAGAGGCAGAAGGAGAAGGAGAAGCAGACTCCCCACCGAGCAGGGAGTCCCATGTGGGGCTGGATCCCAGGACCCTGGGATCACGACCTGAGCCAAAGGCTGATTCCCAATGCACTAAGCCACCAGGTGCCCCTCAATTATTTTTAAATGAATGAATCATCTTTTGAAATAGAAGGAAGACATTTAAAAGCGGGAATAGAAGAGAATGGAGCAAGTGATAAGAAAACAGGAAGAGAGAGAGAAAGGAGGAAAGAAGGAAGGACCAATTAGTTGGAAAGAAAGAAGAGACAGGATGAGTCAGAAAGTGCCCTTTTTGTCCTCTTTTTATTTCTCTTCTCTGTGAGTACAGTGGTCAAACAAGAAGTCATGCACACCAGGTCTTTTTTCAGAGGCTGACTTCAGTAGCAGCGAGGCAACACTTTCAGAATTTATTAGCTTCTGGAAAAAAAGGATGAGACTTGAAGAGACAGCCTAGAACAACATTTATCCTGGACCTCGGTCTAATCTGAAGCTACACATCCGGGAAGGTAGGAAGTCAAAAGGCCCAATTCAGCCTTTCAGCTGTGGCAAAGGGCAGATAGCTTTATAAATAGCATGAAGAAAAAAAGACAATAGCTAGTTAAAACTGACACCCTACTTCTTAATGTAATAAAATAAATATAGACATAAATCATGCCCAGAACGAATGAGCATGAGCCACAGGTTATTTAGCATAATCATGCATTCCATTCCTTTTTTTCCCATTAAAAAGATGGGAGGAGGAGGGTAAAGGTGAAGGGGAAAGGGGAATAATGAACTCTATTTCTCTAAGGCTTTTGGTTTTCCGTCCATTTGATCTCCCCCGGATGTCCCCGGCAAATCCATTTTGGATGGGCAACATTAAATTATTCAGCATTTTTGAAGTCAGCTTGATTCTTAAATCCAATAGGACTAAAGGAATATGTACTCTCTTGTCAAGTTGTACACCCAGCCTGGAGGTAAGAAGAGTACTCCAAGAACTGTACCTGAGAGTGTGTGTGTGTAGGTGTCAAGGGATTGGAATGAAATCAAGCTATACATTAGGGATAGCCATATCACGGTTTCCTTTAGGATAAAATTCAAAGTTCAAGTTCAAAGTTCTTTCACCATCTGTCTCCTGCTTGCTAACACAGCCGCGTCCTCTCTTCTCCATCCCATGCATTTAGGCTGACCTTCTCACTGCCCTCTCAAGAAGTCATGCTCATTCCTGCCTTATACATTTGAGCATGCTGTTCCCTCTGTGGGAAGTGTTCTTCCCAATCTTATATACTAGCCTATTTCTGTGCATACCCTAAGTCCCAGTTTATAAAACACTTCTGTTATGGAGCTTTCCCCAAACTCCCCGAAAAGCATTAGTTACAGATTTAGTTGCCTCCTCTTCTGTGATCTCACAGCTCTTTGATCATATGTCCACCACAGAGTTTTATCATCTGTTCATGTATATTTACAAGTATTTCTTTCCCACTAGACGAGATTCTCAAGGGCAACAGAAATCTTATTCTCTTCCCAATACCTAAGTAATGCTCGGCACAGAGGAGACACTTAAAAGAGAAAAGTGTCACATAAAGTACACTGAGAAGTATTCAGACTTGGGCCTTCCAAGGAAGATGACTTTATGCCACCTCAGCTCTTGAGATGAAGGGGATGATCCTGGGAGAAACACTTAGGCATGACTGAAGTCTGGCAGACTGACCATACAAATAATGAGGAAGAAAATATAACAATCAGAGGTGGTAAAAATAAAAATAAATGGCATGGCCCATTTGTACTCCCTTACAGCTTAAAAATGGGATAAGGGCATTAACAGGGCTTGAGAGGTAGCACAGTCCAACAGATAAGTAGGAGAACAGACCATGAATTCAAATAACAACTTGGTACCTTGTTCTCAAGTGAAATAACACACTTGGGTATGATCACACTTGGGTGTGATCTTGGGGGAAATAAATGAATCTCTGTGCCCATTTTCTCAACTGTAAAATGTGTCTGGTGTGAGGATAAAATAACATTAACAGGTGTAAATACTTACAATTGTTTCTGGCATGGAGATACACAAATTTGTAACTCATTGCACCAGTAAAATTCTAAACTCCAAAGTGGCCAAGGTTGGAAGCAATATCCAGCTGAAGCACAAAGTTCAACAATCTCACTCCCAAGCTGGATCTTCTCTGTTTGTTCTCTACCTGATGGCAAGGACTTAAACTATGAGACAGCTAAACTTCAAAAGGCAAATTAATTTTTTGTTAAAAAAAATAAGCTATGTAGAAAATTGAATTCTCTGAAAAAGAACAGGCAACATGACCTATTGGTGTTTTCTGAAAGCTTTAATCTATGCTATAAGTATATAATAAACTGCGGGCATGATTTATATGCCTGAGGCTTCCATGGTCTATATGATATTACTGAGGAACATGCTGGCAGAGACCTCCCAGTGAATGGGAGAATGGCTCTTGCTTCCCCTGATACATAAACTGAACTCAGGGCAGTCAAGGCTGACATACTGAATAAGGTTCTGCTATACTTCAAAACAGGTTTGTGTTTACACTTCATTGTGAGATTTTTTATTTTAATGGTTAGAAATGACTCAGAGGAAATTATGTAATGTTTATGGAGACACGTGCTAGAAAATAAACCAGGAACCACAACTGTAGTGTTAGAGGTAGTTCCTGAATAAGCCTTCTCATTTATTTATTTACAAAGTGTGTTTTAAATAACAATCAGGTAATTAGAGAAGTTCCAGTTCTGGTAACGGCAGAACAGCTTGAATTGGAGTAACCCTCTTACTGATGACAACTATAAATTTTGGAACCCCCTCCAAAAAAAAGTCACTTGGAAGGCCTGCAGATAAGCCAAAAGATGACAGTTATTGAAGGAGATATGAACTTTTAAAGATAAGATGTCAGTTAGGTTAAGAGTCACATTTATCCAACTTTTCCCCCAAGGGCACTTCCTACTTTGCATGAGAATAAGGGATAGAGCTCAGACTCCTGGACTGAGGATTTGGAGGTTGGATTTTGGGTTGCCAGTGCAGCTGGGAATTAAGGAAAGATATCCTGGAAAGGGGGTAGCCACGGAAAAAAGAGCACATACCTGTATAAAAATTCCACTCAAATTCTTGGCTGACTCTAAAATTACGAATGTGCTGGGCAAGACTCCAAGGAGAGATCAGGTGAATGTACACCCAGAAGCAAAAGTGCTGAGCAGAGATGTCAGCAGGTAAAGTGCTAGGGGAGACAACTTAGAGTTCAAGTTCTACCAAATTAGAGGGAATTATTAAATACCTCAGCTTCCCATTAAGCCTCAGAAGGACCATGCCTTGGAAGTAAGGACTTTATCCCAGGACTAAGGGCTGAATCCTTAGGACTAAGGCAGAACCAAAATAAATCCTCCCTAATAAATCCCTAAAACCAGGCCTCTGTAGAAATGAGATAATCTGTATAATTTAGTATTTCCAAAACCAAACTCTCTTTAAAGAAAAATGAAAAATCTAGGATCTCTATGGTGTATCTTCAATAATAAAACATATTGATGGGATGAGCATGGGTGATATGTGCAACTAATGAATCACTGAACATAACATCAAAAATTAATGATGTACTATATGTTGGGTAATTGAATTTAAATTGAAAATAAATAAATAAAGCACACTGTCAAATTTAAAATAAGAAACTACTTGATAGGCAAGGAAGCTGGAAAAAGTGAGCTATGATTCAAGAGAAAATACAGTCTACCAAAGGAGACCTATGGATGATAAAGATATTGAAATTAACAGATAAGAACTTTAAAATATTTGATAAATATGTTAAGAAATGTACAGGAGAGGGCGGAGCAAGATGGCAGAGGAGTAGGAGACCTGGATTTCGTCTGGTCTCAGGAATTCAGCTGAATGGGGAACAAACCATTCTGAACACCTACAAATTCAACAGGAGATCGAAGAAGAGAGTAGCAACAACTCTCTGAACAGAGAAGCTACTACGTACTGGAAGGCAGGACGTGCGGAGAAGTGAATCTGAGGTGATATTCGGGAGGATAGATGGCGGGGGAGGGGGCCTCCGTTGGCCGCTTCTGGCAACTGATAGAGCCGCGGAGCACAAAATCAGAACTTTTAGAAGTCGGCTCCACTGAGGGACATCACTCCAGTGGCTAAGCGAGAGGTGGAACCCTCGCGGGACACTATGGTCTCAGGACCCTCGGGGTCACAGAAAGACCGGGGGTGCCTGAGTGCGGAAGAGCTCCCAGGTATCAGAGCGGGGAAGCCGGCTGCAGAGATGGAGCTGAGGCACAGGCTCGCAGCTCAGGGTTGCCATAAACTGTGATCTGCAGCACAGTGGGACCACTGCTCCTCCAGCAGGGACCCAACAAGCATTAGAGCCGGGGAGACTCCCCTCCCTTCCTCCCCCTGGGAGGAGCGTCATGGGAGCACCCCGCAGGGATCTGCTGGGTTTGGAGACTCCACACGGGGTTGGGTGCCAGAGATAGAAACACTTGGTCACAGGCCGGGTGAGCACGGAATGCAGCCAGAGACCAGGGAGTTGGGAGTGACTGACCGCTATTCTCTGGGGGTGCACTGAGGAGCGGGCCCCTGAGTTCTCGGCTACTCTGGGTGGAGATTGGGAGGCCACCATTTACACTCTTCATCCTCCAAAGCTGTACTGAGAGCTTGCAGGGAACAAAAGCTCCCAAGAGCAAATGTGAGCAGATTGCTTAGCCCAGACTGACAAGGGTGGGGCAATTCCACCTCCGGCAAAGACATTTGGGAACCACGGCAACAGGCCCCTCCCCCAGAAGATCAGCAAGAACAGCCAGCCAAGACCAAGTTTACCCATCAAGGAGAACAGGAGAACTCCAGCGCTAGGGGAATACTGCCCATAGAATTCAAGGCTTTTTTACCATGATTCATTAGTTTTTCAAAGTTAATTTTTTTAACTGTTTTTTTTTAATTTTTTGTTTTCCCTTTTTCAACCAACATCTTATCAATCCCTTTTAAAAAATTTTTTTTTTATTTTTCATTTTTAAAGTCATATTCTATCCCTACATAGTAGTTACCCTTATTTTTGGCATATGTACATATGTTGTTCTCTCTTTAAAATTTTGAGATACAGTTTCTTCTAACAGATGAAATAATACCCTAAATCACTAGTGTATGCCTTTGTTCTAGTCTCCTGCCTGATCACATTCTCCCCCCTTTTTTTTTTTTAAATCTTCTTCTTTCTTTTTTCAAACAACTTCTCATCTTATCAATTCCTTTTATAAAATCTTTTATAATTTTCATCTTTACAGTCATCTTCCATCCCTTCATTGTATCAAACCTTATTTTGTACATATATAAGTCTTTCTTTCTTTGAAATTTTAGGAGGCACATTCATCTAACAGGCCAAAATACACCCAAAATCTAGTGTGTGGCACTGATCTATGCACCAGCCTGATCATATATGATCATATTCTGTTTTGTTTTGTTCTGTTTCTGTTTGTTTTTATCGTTTTCTTTTTCTTTTTTTTTTCTCTTTCTTTTCTCTTTCTTTCCCTTTCTTTTCCCCTGGTTTCAGGTCTTTTCTGATTTGTATACAGTATATTTTCTGGGGACGTTGTTAACCTGTTAGCATTTTGTTCTCTCATTCATCTATTCTCCTCTGGACAAAATGACAAGACGAAAAAAATCACCTCAACAAAAAGAACAAGAGATAGTACCGTCTGCCAGGGACCTACTCAATGCGGACATTAGTACGATGTCGGACCTAGAGCTCAGAATCATGATTTTAAAGACACTACCTGGGCTTGAAAAAAAGCATGGAAGTTATGAGACACACCCTTCCTGGAGAAATAAAAGAACTAAAATCTAACCAAGTCGAAATCAAAAAGGCTATTAATGAGGTGCAATCAAAAATGGGGGCACTAACGGCTAGGATAAATGAGGCAGAAGAGAGAATCAGCGATATAGAAGACCAAATGATGGAAAATAAAGAAGCTGAGAAAAAGAGAGATAAACAACTACTGGATCACGAGGGCAGAATTCGAGAGAGAAGCGATACGATAAGATGAAACAACATTAGAATAATTGGGATCCCAGAAGAAGAAGAAAGAGGGAGAGGGGCAGAAGGTATGTTGAAGCAAATTATAGCAGGGAATGTACCTAATGTGGGGAAGGAAACAGGCATCAAAATCCAGGAGGCACAGAGAACCCCCCGCAAAATCAATAAAAATAGGTCAACACGCCAACATCTAATAGTAAAACCTACGAGTCTCAGAAACAAAGAGAAAATCTTGAAAGCAGCTCAGGAGAAGAGATATGTAACCCATAATGGTAGAAACATTAGATTGGCAACAGACCTATCCACAGAGACCTGGCAGGCCAGAAAGGACTGGCAAGATATCTTCAGAGCACTAAACGAGAAAAATATGCAGCCAAGAATACTATATCCAGCTCAGCTATCATTGAAAATAGAAGGAGAGATAAAAAGCTTCCAGGACAAACAAAACCTAAAGGAATTTGCAAACACGAAACCAGCCCTCCAAGAAATATCTAAAGGGGTCATCTAAGCAAAGAGAGACCATAAAAGCAGCATAGACCAGAAAGGAACACAGACAATATACAGAAACAGTCACCTTACAGGCAATACAATGGCACTAAACTCATATCTTTCAATAGTTGCCCTGAATGTAAATGGGCTCAATGCCCCAATCAAAAGACACAAGCTATCAGATTGGATTAAAAAACAAGACCCATCGATATGCTCTCTGCAAGAGACTCATTTTAGACCCAAAGACACCCCCAGATTGAAAGTGAGGGGGTGGAAAACCATTTACCATGCTAATGGACACCAAAAGAAAGCTGGGGTGGCAATCCTTATATCAGACAAATTAGATTTTAAAACAAAGACTGTAATAAGAGATGAGGAAGGACACTATATCCTACTTAAAGGGTCTATCCAACAAGAAGATCTAACAATTGTAAATATCTATGTCCCTAACATGGGAGCAGCCAATTATATAAGCCAATTAATAACAAAAGCAAAGAAACACATCAACAACAATACACTAATAGTGGGGGACTTTAACACCCCCCTGACTGAAATGGACAGATCATCTAAGCAAAAGATCAACAAGGAAATGAAGGCTCTAAATGACACACTGGACCAAGTGGACTTCACAGACATATTCAGAACATTCTATCCCAAAGCAATGGAATACACATTCTTCTCTAGTGCCCATGGAACATTCTCCAGAATTGATCACATCCTAGGTCACAAATCAGGTATCAACCGGTACCAAAAGAATGGGATCATTCCCTGCATATTTTCAGACCACAATGCTTTGAAAGTAGAACTCAATCACAAGAGGAAAGTCGGAAAGAACTTAAAGACATGGAGACTAAAGACCATCCTACTAGAGAATGAATGGGTCAACCAGGAAATTAAAGAAGAATTAAAAAAATTCATGCAAACCAATGAAAATGAACACACAACTGTTCAAAATCTTTGGGATACAGCAAAGGCAGTCCTGAGAGGAAAATATATAGCAATACAAGCCTTTCTCAAGAAACAAGAAAGGTCTCAAATACACAACCTAACCCTACACCTAAAGGAGCTGGAGAGAGAACAGCACATAAAGCCTAAACCCAGCAGGAGAAGAGAAATAATAAAGATCAGAGCAGAAATCAATGAACTAGAAACCAAAAGAACAGTAGAACAGATCAACGAAACTAGGAGCTGGTTCTTTGAAAGAATTCACAAGACTGATAAACCCCTGGCCAGACTTATCAAAAAGAAAAGAGAAAGGACCCAAATCAACACAATCATGAATGAAAGAGGAGAGATCACAACCAACACCCAAGAAATACAAACAATTATAAGAACATAGTATGAGCAACTCTATGACAGCAAATTAGATAACCTGGAAGAAATGGGTGCTTTCCTAGAGATGTATCAACTACCAAAACTGAACCAGGAAGAAAGAGAAAACCTGAACAGACCTATAACCACTAAGGAAATTGAAGCAGTCATCAAAAATCTCCCAACAAACAAAAGCCCAGGGCCAGACGGCTTCCCAGGGGAATTCTACCAAACATTTCAAGAAGAATTAATACCTATTCTCCTGAAACTCTTTCAAAAAATAGAAATGGAAGGAAAACTTCCAAACTCATTTGATGAGGCCAGCATCACCTTGATCCCCAAACCAGACAAAGACCCCATCAAAAAGGAGAGTTACAGACCAATATCCTTGACGAACACGGATGCAAAAGTTCTCACCAAAATACTAGCCAATAGGATCCAACAGTACATTAAAAGGATTATCCACCATGACCAAGTGGGATTTATCCCTGGGCTGCAAGGTTGGTTCAACATCCGCAAATCAATCAACATGATACAATACATTAAAAAAGAAAGAACAAGAATCATATGATCCTCTCAATAGATGCAGAAAAAGCATTTGACAAAGTACAGCATCCTTTCTTGATCAAAACTCTTCAGAATATAGGCATAGAGGGTACATACCCCAATATCATAAAAGCCATCTATGAAAAACCTACAGCAAATATCATTCTCAATGGGGAAAAGTTGAGAGCTTTCACCTTAAGGTCAGGAACGCAGCAGGGATGTTCACTATCACCACTGCTATTCAACATAATATTAGAAGTCCTAGCCACAGCAATCAGACAACAAAAAGAAATCAAAGGCATCTAAATCGGCAAAGAGGAAGTCTAACTCTCACTCTTTACAGATGATATGATACTTTATGTGGAAAACCCAAAAGACTCCACCCCAAAGCTGCTAGAACTCGTACAGCAATTCAGTAAAGTGGCAGGATATAAAATCAATGCACAGAAATCAGTGGCATTCCTATACACCAATAACAAGACAGAAGAGAGACAAATTAAGGAATCGATCCCATTTACAACTGCACCCAAAACCATAAGATACCTAGGAATAAATTCAACCAAAGAGGGGAAGGATCTGTACTCAGAACACTATAAAATACTCATGAAAGAAATTGAGGAAGACACAAAGAAATGGAAAAACATTCCATGCTCATGGATTGGAAGAACAAACACTGTGAAGATGTCAATGCTACCTACACCAATCCACACATTCAATGCAATCCCCATCAAAATACCAACCACTTTTTTCAAAGAAATGGAACAAATAATCCTAAAATTTGTATGGAACCAGAAGAGACCCCGAATAGCCAGAGGAATGTTGAAGAAGAAAAGCAAAGCTGGCGGCATCACAATTCCGGACTTCCAGCTCTATTACAAAGCTGTCATCATCAAGACAGTATGGTACTGGCACAAAAACAGACACATAGATCAATGGAACAGAATCAAGAGCCCAGAAATGGACCCTCAACTCTATGGTCAACTCATCTTTGACAAAGCAGGAAAGAATGTCCAATGGAAAAAAGACAGTCTCTTCAACAAACGGTGTTGAGAATATTGGACAGCCACATGCAGAAGAATGAAACTGGACCATTTCCTTACACCACACACAAAAATAGACTCCAAGTGGTTGAAAGACCTAAACGTGAGACGGGAGTCCATCAAAATCCTAAAGGAGAACACAGGCAGCAACCTCTTCAACCTCAGCCACAGCAACTTCTTCCTAGAAACATCGCCAAAGGCAAGGGAAGCCAGGGCAAAAATGAACTATTGGGATTTCAACAAGATAAAAAGCTTTTGCACAGCAAAAGAAACAGTCCACAAAACCAAAAGACAACCGACAGATTGGGAGAAAATATTTGCAAATGACCTATCAGATAAAGGGCTAGTATCCAAAGTCTATAAAGAACTTATCAAACTCAACACCCAAAGAACAAATGATCCAATCAAGAAATGGGCCGAAGACATGAACAGACGTTTTTCCAAAGAAGACATCCAAATGGCCAACAGGCACATGAAAAAGTGCTCAACATCGCTCGGCATCATGGAAATCTAAATCAAAACCTCAATGAGATACCACCTCACGCCAGTCAGAATGGCTAAAATTAACAAGTCAGGAAACGACAGATGTTGGCGGGGATGCGGAGAAAGGGGAACCCTCCTACCCTGTCGGTGGGAATGCAAGCTGGTGCAACCCCTATGGAAAACAGTATGGAGGTTCTTCAAACAGTTGAAAATAGAGCTACCATACGATCCAGCAATTGCACTACTGGGTATTTACCACAAAGATACAAATGTAGAGATCCGAAGGGGTACGTGAACCCCAATGTTTATAGCAGCAATGTCCACAATAGCCAAACTGTGGAAAGAGCCAAGATGTCCATCGAGAGATGAATGGATAAAGAAGAATAGGTATATATACACAATGGAATATTATGCATCCATCAAAAGGAACGAGATCTTGCCATTTGCAATGACATGGATGGAACTGGAGGGTGTTATGCTGAGTGAAATAAGTCAATCAGAGAAAGACATGTATCATATGACCTCACTGATATGAGGAATTCTTAATCTCAGGAAACAAACTGAGGGTTGCTGGAGTGGGGGGTAGGAGGGATGGGGTGGCTGGGTGATAGACATTGGGGACGGTATGTGCTTGGTGAGCACTGTGAATTGTGCAAGACTGTTGAATCACAGATCTCTACCTCTGAAACAAATAATGCAATATATGTTAAAAATAAAAAAGAAGAAGAAGAAGAAGAAGATAGCAGGAGGGGAAGAATGAAGGGGAGTAAATCGGAGGGGGAGACGAACCATGAGAGACGATGGACTCTGAAAAACAAACTGAGGGTTCTAGAGGGGAGGGGGGTGGGAGGATGGGTTAGCCTGATGATGGGTATTAAAGAGGGCATGTTCTGCGTGGAGCACTGGGTGTTATGCACAAACAATGAATCATGGAACACTACATCAAAAACGCATGATGCAATGTATGGTGATTAACATAACAAGAAAAAATTTAATAAAAAAAGAAATGTACAGGAATGGATAAATATAATAAATTATGAAATAGAGAATTTCAAAAAAGTATGAATCTCTAAAAAGAACCAATTAGAAATCTTAGAACTAAAAAATAAAACATCAGAAAACAAAATGTTATTATGATACTCAGTAGCAGATCAGAGATTACATCAGAAAGGAGCAGTGAGTGATCTTGAAGCCAGGTAAATAAATATTATTCAAATCAAAACACAGAGGGGGGGAAAAGATTGAAAATTAAAGAAAAAGAGCCGTAATGACTTGTGAAACAAAATAAACTAAACTTTTGTGTCATTAGAACCTCAGAAGGATGACAGAGAGAAAACAGAAATGTATTTGAAAATTCCCCATGCTGACTAAAAGCAAAAATCCACTGATCCAGGAAGGTAAGTGAAATCCAAGCAGGGTAATCATGGAACAAAATATGGAATATTTCTCAAAAATATTATATATTGGTCCATAAAATCAGAGTATTTTCTCTGGCTACCATGGAATTAAATTAAAAAATTAATTAACAATAAGATATCTGGAAAATCTCCAAATATTTAGGAATTAAAGAACATGTATAAATTACCACATGTCAAAGAAGAAATCACAAGGAATATGTGAAAATGGTTTTATCTGAAATATAATAAAAACACAATAAATCATAACTTGTGACATGGGGTTAAAACTATGCTTGGAGAAAATTTTTAGTTTTAAAAATGCATGTATTAGAAAAATAGTTAAAAGTTAAACCTAATAAATATGGGGAAAGGAGAGAGCAAATTAAACTCAGATTAGGTATATGAATGCAAATAATAAAGATGAGATTGGCAGCCAATGAATTAGAAAACAGTCCTCCTCTCAAAAATTAGATACAACCTGAAAGCTAAATTTATTTCTTTGAAAGGGTGAATGAGTTAGATAAATGTCTACCAAGAATAATGTATATACAGAGAGAGAGAGAGAGAGAGCAAATACATATTAGCAATAACAAGAATGAAAGTAGGAGACCTCACTACTCATAATACAGAAATTAAAAAATAATAGGGGTGCCTTGGTCGCTCACTTGGTTAAGTGTCCGACTCTTGATCTTAGCTCTGGTCTTGATCTCAGGGTTGTGAGTTCAAGCCCTGCATTGGGCTTCACGTGGAGCCCACTTAAAAAAAATAATAAATAACAGAAGGATATCATGAACAACTTTGTCAGTAATTTTGACAATAACATTAGATGGAAACACAAATGTAACAAAAATTCCTAGAAAAACACAATTATCACAAGAAGGTATAGAAAATCTGAATAGCTCTTAAAAAGAAAAGAAAAGAAAATCTGAATAGCCCTGTATGTATTATAGATATTAATTTTAAAATTAAAAGTCTTCCCTAAAAAAATAACTCCAGGACCAGATTGCTTTACTGAGGAATTCTACTAAACAATTAAGAAGAAATTATAGCGATTCACTACAAGTAGAAGAGCAGAGACTATTACCTAACTTATTTATGAGTGCAGCATATCCCAGATACAAAATCCTAAAAAGCACAATACAGGGCACAAAATTACAAACCATTATTTTTTCACAAACATAACATGCGAAAATCCTTAACAAAATATTATCAAATCAGACCTGCAATATATAAATGTATAAGCACACACATATACACACACAACATAATATTAGCAAATCAAATCCAGCAATATATCAAAAGGATAATACATAGACCTATATCAAAAGCATAATAGTACATTAATTCAAGTTGGCTTAACATTTGTAATCAGCCAATTCACTACAGTTATGGAATAAAGTAGGCAATTATATGATCAACTTAATTGAGGCAGAAAAAAAATCTGACAAAACTCAACATTCATTCAAGGAATAGAAGGGAGCTTTCTCATATATATACAATGGAATATTACTCAGACATAAAAAGGAATGAAATCTTGCCATTTGCAACGACATGGATGAAGCTAGAGAATATTATGTTAAGCGAATATTATGCTAAGTGAAATAAGTCAGAGAAAGACAAATACAGTATGATTTCACTCATATGTGGAATCTAAACAAAACAAATGAATGTTGGGGGTGTGGGGAAAAGAGAAAACCAAGAAACAGACTCTTAACTCTAGAGAACAAACTGATGGTTACCAGAGGGGAGATGGGAGGGTGGGTTAAATAGGTGATGGGGATAAAGGAGGACACTTGTGATGAACACCAGGTGTTGTACAGAAGTGCTGAATCACTAAATTGTATACCTGAAACTAATATTACACTGTATATTAACTAACTGGAATTTAAATAAAAACTTTTTTTAAAAAAGGTAACTTTCTCAAAGTCCAAAGGACATCTATTAAAAACTTACACATAACATTTTATTTATTTTATTTATTTTTTAAAGATTTTATTTATTTATTTGAGAGGGAGAGAGAGAGAGAGCGCATGCGCAGGGGGGAGGGGCAGAGGGAGAGGAGAAGCAGACTTCCTGCTTAGCAGAGAGCCCAATTCAGGGCTTGATCCTAGGACCCTGGGATCATGACCTGAGCCAAAAGGCAGACACTTAACCAACTGGGTCACCCAGCCGCCCTTTACACATAACAAATTTTATGTAACAGTAAAATATTGACTGTTTTACCATTAGATTGGAGGAAAAACAAGGATATCCACTCTCACCACTTCTATTCACCATATACTAAACATTCTATCCTAGCAATAGAGAAAAAGAAATAAAAGGGGGAAAAAAGGAAAGGAATAAGAAACCCTATTGTTAATGACAGACACATACCAAGGAATCTACAAAAAAATGATTAGAAATAATAATTTAGCAAAGTAACAGCACACTGGATCAAGTTATAAAATCTCTATACTAGCAATTAAACAAGCAGAAAATGAAATTTTAAAATATCATTGATAATTGCATCAAAAATAATTAGCAATTAATTTAAGAAAACTTTGAAAAAACATCTATACTAAAAATTATAAAACATTCCTAAGAGATATATTCTTTTAACTAATAAATGGAGAGATAGAAAATATTTATTAATGGAAAGATTCAATATTATTGAAATGTTAATTTTCTCCAAGTTATCTTTAGATCAACCCAATTCCACTAAAATCCAAGCGGAATTTTGGTAGATATTGACAAGCCAATTCTAAAACATATATGGAAATGACAAGGACTCAGGATAGCCAAAACAGTCTTGAAGAAAGAACAAAGTTGAAGGTCTACTGATTTCAAGAAACTATAAAGCTTCACTAATAAAGACGATGTAGAAAGACACATAGATTGGTGGAGCAGAATAGATATTCTAGAAATAGACCCATATAAATTTCAACAAAGGCACTAAGACATTTTAAAAAAGAAAAATATTTTCAACAAATGATGTTGAAACAACCGGATACCGGCATGAGAAAAGTAAATCTCAATCTCCACTTTACATCATATACAAAAGTTAATTTAAGCTGGAAGATGGACCTAAACATAAGAGCTATAATAATAAAGCTTCTATAAGAAAATATAGGATAATACCTGTGGGACGTTAGGATAGGCAAAGATTTCTTAGATAGGAAAAGGCATATTAACCATAAAAGAAAAACTGACAAATTGGATTTAATTCAAATTAAAAACTCTTGTTCATAAAAGACTTTATTAATAAAATGAAAAGGCAAGTCCACAGATTGAGAGAAACTATTTGTGATATATATAACTGACAGTGTACTTGAATCCAGCATCCACAAAATACTTGTACAACCTCTAAAAAAATGAGCAAAAGACTTGAACAGACATTTCACAGAAGATGATATATGAATGATCGCCATTAGTCATTGGGAAAATTCAAATTAAGACCACAATAAGATATTATTTAACTAGAATTGATAGTAAAAATTTTAAAGATTTTATTTATTTATTTGAGATAGAGAGAGGAGAAAGCATGGGTGGGGGGACAGGAAAGAGGGAGAGGGAGAAGCAGACTCCCCACTGAGCAGGGAGCCCGCTGTGGGGCTTGATCCCAGGACTCCGGGATCATGACCTGAGCCAAAGGTAGATGCCTAACTAACTGGGATACACAGGCACCCCTAGAATTGATAAAAAAAAAATTTAAAGACTGATAATATCAAATGTTGGTGAGAATATGGAACAACTGGGATGCTCATACACTGCTGATGAAAATGGAAAGTGGTACAATCATCTTGGAAAACTCATAAACTTATAAATCTCAACACATATGTACCTATTACCCAGAAATTGCACTCCTAGATATTTACCTCCCTTCCGCAAATGAAAACATATGTCTATAAAGAGATTTGTAGAAGAATGTTCCTGTCAGCTTTAAACATGATCACTCTACATGGAAATAACTCAAACGTCTGCAAACAAGAGAATGGAATAACAAACTGTGGTATATTACTACTCAGTAATAAAAAAGAGATGAGCTACTGACACACAGAATAATATGGATGAATCTTAAAAACACTATATTGAGTGAAAAAAGTGAGATGCAAAAGAAGTACATGATATATACCTCTATTTATATAAAGAGGCAAAGCTGAGCTTTGGTAATAGAAATCAGAAGAATAGTTACCACTGTGTTTGTGGGCAGGGAGAATTAACTGAAAAGGGGCACAAGGGAGCTTTCTAGGGTAACTTAAATATTCTATACCTTGATTGGAGTAGTGGTTAAATGGGTATAGACAATTGTCAGAACTTATCAAATGGCACAGTTACTACCTGTGCATTTTATTGTATATAAACTAAGACAAAAATACCCATAAGGAAGAAAACAAAAAACAAAAATAACCAGGTAATTAATTAAATAATAATAATAAGGTGATTAATTAAAGGCAAAATATTTTTACTGCTTGAGTTTTGAAAGAATTTTTACATGGGAAGATGAAAAAATGATACCAATTCCCTACCATCTCTTCCAGAAAAAAGAAGCAGAGGAAACACTTTCTAATTTATTTTATGAGGCCAGCATTACTCTAATACCAGAATCATAAAAAGACATTACTAGGAAAGAAAATTACAGACCAATATTTCTCGTGACTATAGATGCAAAAATCCCCGACAAAATATTAGCAAATTGAATCTAATAATGTGAGAATTATATACCACAACCAAGTGAGAGTTATTCCAGGTATGCAAGTTTGGTTCAACACTTGAAAATTAATTAATGTTTCATCACATTAACATGCTAAAGAAGAAAAATTATAAAATCACATCAATAGACACAGAAGAAGCATTTGAAAACATCTAACATCCATTCGTTATAAAAACTCTCTGCAAACCAGGAATAAAAGAAAAATTCTCTTTTTTAAGATTTTATTTTATTTATTTGAGAGAGACAGAGATAGCGAGAGAGCACGATCAGGGAGGAGAGGGAGAAGCAGGCTCCCCACTGAGCAGGGAGCCTGAAGCAGGACTCAATCCCAAGACCCTGGGATCATGACCTGAACTGAAGGCAGACGCTTAACCAACTAAGCCACCCAGGCGCCCCAAAAGAAAGCTTCCTTTATTTGATAGAGAACATCTACAAAAACTCTACGGTTGACATCATTCTTAATGATGAAAAGCTCAATGTTTTTCCCCTAAAATGGCAAACAAGATAAGGATATCCCCCTCTTACCATTCCTACTCAACATTATACCAGAAGTCCTAGCTAATGCAATAAGGGAAGAAAAGGAAATAAAAGGTATATAGATTGGAAAGAAAGAAATCAAACTATCTTTGTTTATAGGTGATACAAATCTATGTAGAAAATCCCAAAGAATCAACAATAACAACAAAAAATTGTTATAACTAACAAGTGCATATAGCAAGGTTGCAGGATACAAGCAAGGTTAATATACAAAAGTCAACTGCTTTCTTATATAATGGCAACGAATAACTGGAATTTTAAATTAAAAACAGAATATCATTTACATTAACACCCTAAGAAGGTATACATATAACCAAGCATGTACAAGATCCATAAAAGAAAAGATACAAAACTCTGATGAAATAAATCAAAGATCTAAGTAAACAGAAGGTATTCCAAGTTAATGGATAGGAAGACTTATTATCAAGATGTCAACTCTTCTCAACTTAATCTATAGATACAATTAAAATTCCCAAGTTATTTTGTGGTTAGTGACAAACTGATTTTAAAGTTTATCTGGCAAGGTAAAAGACCCAGAATAGCCAACAGGATAATGAAGAACAAAGTTGGTAGACTGGCACCACCCAACTTCAACTTACTATGAGTCACTTATACCTCAATAATACTAGAAAAAAGAGCAATCTACAGATTTAATGCAATCCCTATCAAAATAACAATAGCATTTTTCACAAAACTAGAACAAATAATACTAAAATCTGCATGGAACCACAAAAGACTCCGAATAGCAAAGTGATCTTGAGAAAGAACAAAGCTGGAGGTATCACAATCTCAAATTTCACGATATACTACAAAGCTATAGTAATCAAAACAGTATGGTACTGGCACAAAAACAGACACATAGATCAATGGAACAAGAGAGAAAGCCCAGAAATAAACCCACGCTTATATGGTCAGTTGATCTATAACAAAGAAAGCAAGAATATATAATAAGAAAAAGACAATCTCTTCAACAAATGATGTTAGGAAACCTGGACAGCTACATGCAAAAGAATGAAACTGGACCACCTTCTTATACCATACACAAAAATAAACTCAAAATGGATTAAAGTCCTAAATGTGAGACCTGAAACTATAAAACTCCTAGAAAATAACATAGTAATGTCTTTGACATCAGCCTTAGGAACATTTTTCTAGATAAGTCTTCTGAGGCAAGGGAAACAAAAGCAAAAATAAACTGTTGGGACTATATCAAAATGAGAAGCTTTTACACAACAAAGGAAAACATCAGCAAAACAAAAAGGCAATTTACTGAATGGAAGAAGAAATTTGTAAGTGATATATTGAATAGAGAGCTAATACCCAAAATATGTAAAGAACTTATATAAACCAAAAAAAGACCAAAAACAAAAAAAAACCCCAATAATTTGATTAAAAAAAGAGGATTTGAATAGACATTTTTCCAAAGAAGACATACAGATAGCTAACAGACATATAAAAAGATGCTCAATGTCACTAATCATAAGGGAAATGCAAATTAAAAACACAATAAGATATTACCTTACACCTGTCAGAATGGCTGGAATCAAAAAGACAAAAATAACAAGAACTAGTGAGGACATGGAGATAAAGGAACCCCTAGTGCACTGTTGGTGGGAATATGGAAAACAGGATGTGAGCACTGAATAATGTATAGAATTGTTGAATCATTATGTTATACACCTGAAAATAATATAACACTGTATGTTCAATAAAAAATAAACTGAAAAAAAACTTACTATGAAGCCACAGTGATCAAGACAGCGTGGTAACAGTCAAAGAATAGACAAATAGGGGGCACCTGGGTGGCTCAGATGGTTAAGCGTCTGCCTTTGGCTCAGGTCATGATCCCAGGGTCCTGGGATCGAGCCCCGCATCAGGCTCCCTGCATGGCAGGAAGCCTGCTTCTCCCTCTCCCTCTACTGTTCCCCCTGCTTGTGTTCTCTCACTCTCTCTGTCAAATAAATAAATAAAATCTTATAAAAAAAAAGAATAGACAAATAGATCGATGGAACAGAATAGAGAGCCCAGAAATAGACCCACATGAATATAGTAAATTGATCTTTGACAAAGAAGCAAAGGCAAATTAATGAAGAAAGAACAGCCTTTTTTAACAAATTGTGCTAGAGCATACACATGCAAAAAAAAAAAATCTAAACACAGACTTTACATCTGTCACAAAAAATAACTCAAAATGGATCAGACCTAAATATAAAATGGAAAACTTTTAGAAAAAAATAAGAGAAAATCTAGGTGACCACAGATTTGGCAATAAGTTTTTAGATGTAACTCCAAAAGTACAATGTTAACTTGGACTTTGTTAAAAACAAAGCAAAGCAAAACAAAAGCAAAAACAAACAAAAACCAACCAACGTCTACTCTGCAGAAGAGACTGTTAAGAGAATAAAAAGACAAGCCACAGACTGAGACAAAACATTTGCAAAGTACATACCTGATAAAGAACTTGTGTCTGAAATATACAAAGAATCTCACAACTCAACATTAAAAAAAAAAAACTAATTAACCCATTAAAAAATGGGTAAAAGATCTGAACAGACATTTCACTTAAAGGAGATATACAGATGAAAAACAAGCTTATAAAAAGATGCTCAACCTCATATGTCATTAGGTAATTGCAAATTAAAACAATGAGATACCACTACATACCTCCCAGGATGGCTAAAATCTAAAACACTGACAGCACCAAATGCTGATAAAGATGTGGAGCAATAGGAGCTTACATTCATTGCTGATGGAAAAGCAAAATAGTACAGCTACATTGGAATACAGCCTGGCAGTTTCTGAAAAAACTAATCATACAGTCCAGCAAATCTTTTATGCACTCAAATGACTGAAAACCTATTCCCACACAAAGCCAGCACAAGAACATTTATAGCAGATTTATTCTTAATTACCCCAACTTGGAAGCAATCACAATGTCATTCAATAGGTGAATGAATAAACAAACTTTGCACATCCATACAGTAGAATATTATTCAGCACAAAAGTGAAACCATAGAAGAACCTTAAATGCATATTACTAAATGAAAGAATCCAGTTTCTGAAAAAAAAAACCAAAACAAAACTACATACTACATGATTCCTACATGATAGTCTAGAAAATTCAAAACTACTGAGACAATAAAAACTTCAGTGGTTGTCATATTTAGGATGTTAAGGAAAGAGATGAATAGGTAGAGCACAGAGCATTTTAGGGAAGTGAAACTATTATGCAAGATACATGGCTATATGACATTTGCATTTGTCAAAGTTCATAGAATTGCACATGCAAAGAGAGAACCCTAATGTAAGCTATGGGCTTCAATAATAATGTGTCAATACTGGGTCACCAATTGTAACAAATGTACCATAATAATGCAAGGTGTTAATAATAGGAGAAACTGAGAGGGAAAGGAGGTATATGGGGACTATATTTCTATGCAATCTTTCTGTAAATCTAAAACTGCTCTAAAATATAAGTTCTACTTTTTTTAATGGAGAGGGTTTTCTCTTAAATAAATTATGTTTGGGAGATGCTGGCCAAATAAATTCAAACTAGTTTCTTTACAGGAGTCCTCAGAGCCTTAAATATGCTGATATGCACTGAATTCTCTATGAGGGAGAAAATGTATACGGTTTTTCCCAAACCTACTTGACTAAGAAACTTGTCTTTCCAGAGTATATCAAGAGACTATTGCTCTTTATAACACTGTGGGGAGCAACTGTGACATAGCAGTGAATTAATGACTTTTTAAAAAAAATTTCTGTGTTTGCCTGAAGACAAAATGATATTATACATAAGGCAATCTTCCATTTTCTCAATGATAAAAATATGAAAAATAATTATTTGACCAACTCTAGAGAATATAATTGAAATAATCAGCTCTCAATTTATGATATATAATTTTTAAATTTACTTATATATGTACATTTGAAAGTTGAGATGTATATTGCTCTCTTCCACTCTCATTATTTAAAGAACAACTTTATTCAAATTTTTCACATGCATCTTCAACATTAACCTCTCCAACACTGGGATTTTCAGTATGCAAAGGGACCATAGAAGTAATATGCTAAAGATGGCAGAGCATCTATCAACCTGAATCTCTGAATGATGCTGTGGAGAAGAACCCCCTTCAACACACAAACACCAATCAGGACTCTTATGGATGTGAGTCTTATCCCTTGTTACAGCATCATCTCATCAAAGTCCAGATTCTCAAAACCTAATTTAAGTCCAGGTGCAGTTGAGTCTCCTTGAGTATACTTCCTTAAATTGAGCTCCTCAAATACAGTTTCTCTCAATCTGAGTATCTGTGAACTAGAGACAGGTTACCTTCCTACACGCCAAACAGTGGTGTTACAGACAGTGGATAACTACTATAGACACACCTGTTCAAAAAGTGGGAACTGATTAGAGACACAGGGGCCACTGATCCACAGAATTTTGAAATATAGCTGGCCATATGTTTTAGAAGTTATTTAATTAGAATTCCATCCTACTTCTATTTAGGAAGGATACTTCATGACTCTTGGCTCTATCCTCTGAGGTTTTGGTTCGACCCACTGGATCATTCTTTCATGAAAGGAAGTCTATGTTTTCAGCCGAGTACCTTTCTTAACTTGTTTGCTGCCTCTACAAATTTCATGGTCGAAACACTTCCTTTTATGTCATACTATTCCCGTTCCTTTCAAAGCAACATGCTTTGTCAACACACTTCTTTCTGCCAACACACTTCTCTTAAAATCTTTGTGGGTCTTCTATGAATATTATTTTTGTTCAGTCATTAAACAGAAACTATATCCACAGATCTGTTGGAGATAAGTCTATATCATGGTTTCTGATGAATTGCTGATCTTCTTAGAAGACATTGAATGGTTTTCTAAACTACCAACTGATATCCTTCTGGTCTTAACAAAGAATTTTTATAGTTATACCCCAAGCTTTATTATTAAAACATGTTTTCTCAGCAATGCCCTGGATTTGATCTTTTCTTAAAAGCTATTTCTTAATTTTAACATTGATATCCATCAGAAAGATTGGAAAACTTCATAACCAACAAGTCATGACATACTTTTGATGAACGTTCTTTCCTTTACCTTATCATTCTTTTCTTGTATTTTGCTTTTAGCAACAGGGAAATACTGGGTAGCACTGTCATCACTCTGTGTGGAAATCTCCTTATCTAGATCATCTACTTCCTTGGTTATGTTTCCTTCTTTCATGTTAACATTGGTGACAGTGTGGCTAAACTCTCAGTCAGTATATAACAATCTGATTTCCTGCAGTTTATGAATGTTTTTTTCTTAAACAATATTTACCTCACATTCCTTTAAAATCTAACTAGCAGCCCTTTCAAAGTCTATCAAGCTTCTAATGACAGTCTTTTCAGGAAACTTTAGAGTTTTACTAACATTATTCTCAAAGTCCTTGAAAAGTTTACACCCACCACCACTCTGTTCCAAAGCTACTCTCCCACATTCTTTTTTCTTTTTGTTTGTTTATTTATGGACAGTCCACTTCCAGGTACCAAAATTTTTGTTAGTTATCTGCTATGAGATGAATATTGGTGCCCACCCCCCTCCAAATTCATATGTTGAAAGTTTAATCCCTGATATGATAGTATTAGGAGATAGACTTTGGGGAAAGTTCTACCTTCATGATGGAATTAACACCCTTAGAAGAAGAGACAGGAAAGAATTTGCAACTCCTCCCCACTCTCTCCGCCATGTGAGGACACAGCAAGAAGATGGCAAACCAAGAAGTCAGCTCTCAACAGAACCAAGCCATGTTCACCAGAACTGTAACAAGTAAATTTCTAAGACCTGCTCTATTGCTCTATAACAATTTACTCCAAATTAAGTGGCTTAAAACAATAAAACATTATTATTTCACACAGTTTCTTGTGGGTCAAGGATCTAGAAACTGCTTAGCTAGGGGCTTCTAGGTCATGGTCTCTCATGAGGTTGCAGAAAAAATGTCAGCTGGAGTTGCAGTCATGTGAAGGTTTGCCTATGACTGGAGAATTATTTCCAACCTGACTTGTTTACACGCCTGGCACACTGGTGGGGGATCTTGACAAGAGGCTTCATTTCTTCATTTATTTCTAAAGCAGAACTGCCATCTTCACTTCCATCTAGTTATTTGAGATAAAGCTCTAGCACTTTTTAGATTTTATATGATATTGTCACTGGAAATTTTATACCAAACCACAAGCCTCCCAACCCTTTCATATAACATTTAATAGATATCTGTCCTATTTATTCTATTCTCCACAATATAACCACTTAATGCATTGGTTTTTAAAGTATTTTTTTAATCTTGTTTAAAATAACATCTAACATTTGCAATTGTGAAATCATACACAAAGATATAATTGTGAAATAATCTATTTCCTTTTGCTATTATGATTCCTTTCACCAATTTTGTCAGGTGACCTTCATAAAACACCCCAAACTAGCACTGATTGTAGTCATTTCAGGCTAAATTTCTTCCTCAAACTACACCTTATCATCTAATATAAAATATTTGACAGAGGCCCTGTAATATTCTAAGGTTTTGACTATAAGGCAAGTTCTTCCTTTCTGAGTACTAATTTTGAGGGGAAAAAAATTGGCTTATATTTAGTCATTGTATTAGTTTGCTAGGGCTGCCATAACAAATACCATAGACTAGGTGGAAGTTTATTTTCTCACAGGTCTGAGGCATAGATGTCTAAGATCAAAGTGTCAACAGGTATGGTTTCTTCTGAGGCTTCTCTCTCAGTTTGCAAATGGCTATCTCCTCAGTGTGTCCTCACATGATTTTCCCTATGTCCTCCTCTTCTCTTCTTATAAGGACACCAGTCATCATATTGGATTAGGGTCCATCCTAACAACCCCATTTTAACTTCATTACCTCTTTAAAGACCTTATCTCTAAATAGGGTTACAATCTGAGATATTAAGGGTTAGGGCTTCAAAATATGAATTTGGGGGGGGACACAATTCTGCCCATAACAGGCATATATGATACTTATACTCTGGCTTTTTCCAGAAAGGTTTCAAGAGGACTCCTAAGAATCCAACAAAAATTGCCTGAATTAAAAACATGATGGAGAGAAGAAGATATACAAAACCAGGGTCAAAAACAGGAGTGAGGTCAATAAAAGCATTCTATCATGACTTGCATAGCAACTTCAAGCGGCCCTCTGAATTATCTAAAAGTTCCCAGGTAGTCAACATAAAATGGGAAATTAGGCCAGTAACATAGCTTTGTTTTATTTGTGATAGCCATCTAGAATATAATGCTGTGAGAGTGGTGTAATGCGTTTATTTCCATTACTCACATAGCAGGTTGATTTATAAACAACCCAAAAGGTATGTTGACTCAGAACTTCAGAATGTGACCGTATGTGAAGGAAAAAAAAAAAAAAGTCTTTGCAGACATGGTTAAAGATATTGAGATAAGATCATCCTGGATTAGGATGGACCCTAAATCTAAGGACAAGTGTCCATGTAAGAGAAAAGAAGGGAAGAAGATGAAGAGGAGAATTTCTGTGAAGACGGAGGCAGATATTGGAGTGATGCATCTACAAGATGAGCCCAATGATTGCAGGCAGCCACCAGAAGCGAGGAATGAGGCATGGAACTGATTCTCCCTCAGAGCCTCCAGAAAGAAGCAACTTTGCTGACACCTTATTTTAGCTCCTGGCCTCTGGCACTGTGAGAGCATACATTTCTGTTGTTTTAAGCCTCCCTGTTATTGGTAATTTGCTATAACAGCCACAGAAAACTAATACATGGGACATCATATTCTGGGATCACCATATGTCATTCCCTTTCTCTTCCACTCTCCATATGAATGTGGATGCTCAGGATGTTAGATGTTGAGTCCCTACGTGATCCTAAATCAGCTCAAAGAGATGTCACTATATTCTGTTTACTGAGGTGGAAAACTGGACCAATGCATTTCATTTTATAATATTTTATCTGTAAAAGCAACATAACAATGTAGCAAGGTAGGGATATAAACAATGGAATCTACTATAATGCCACTACTTATTGTAACTAGGTTATTTTACATATTTCCATGAAGTTTTACACACATATATGCAAATATGTACATAATGCATGGATGCCATGATGGACTGCTCTTAAAAAGTATTCCAAGATAAAGGTTTAACTGAGTTTGTTGCATACCTATTACTCTTTTTGGACCCTGACTAGGTGAAGATAACTAAATTTTACACATTTGATATAAAGAACAGAACCTGGTTTTGATCTAGTCCTTTGAAAATTTCAGATATTCCATACTATATGGATGTAATATTTATTTATGGGATGGTTGAGGCATATCATACACTTATTAATAAATAACACATGTCCAATTTGTCATGTTTCTTTTTAAAAATGCCCAGTTCAAAATAAAATTAGCAGGCAGAGTTGATTATTAGGAAATAACTGCATAAAAGATCTGAGTTTTTCTTAACTTAGTACCCAATTAACATTTCACTTTTGCTGTCAGCTAATTGTGATATATATGGAGAAAGCATCTGCCATAAATTCTCCCCATAGACTAGTTTAAAATAGAGTTTCGTAGAATTCTCCCCATAGACTAGTTTTAAAAAGAGTTTGCTAGAACAAGTTGTGCTAAATTTGTATTTTGTGGTTCTTTTAGCATTATCAAAATGAGAAACCCATGGGCTGCAATCCAGCTTAAGTCTTACCATTCATTGACTGTGTTCTCTGTGATACCTGGAAGTAGATTAATAAATCCTTATAGTCTTTCAATCTGTACAATGAAAGAAGTCAGCTATCTTGCAGGGGTATGCAATCCTATATGGTCTGTTGTGATTATTCTGTGACTCATCTCAGAACTCTCATTTCTGCTGCCATCACCATGGACCTGTCCTTCCTGCAGTTGTCATCACTCATAGCAATGAATCAAAGTATCAACATAGACTATTTAGTAAGTCAGACTCACAGCCTTTGCTGCTGGCAGTTCTTGGCCTTAAAAGCCCTTTCTCCTACTTTATAGCTGGGGAGTCTGGTGTCTAGGCTATTCTGGCTCTCTTATGAGGGTTGAAAACATTGACACCAGTCCCTGCGAAGACTTGTCAACACTATCAGAAAAATCAGGTTTCACTCTATAAGCTGAATGAAATAGAAGGTGACCTCTTCCTCTAGTCACTGATTCAATTGTACAATAACTAAATATTTTTGGAATAATGTTTGAATACCAGGAAGAGTGCCAAAGATTTAATTGTCATGATCTCACTTAATCCTCACAATGACCCTGTGGAATTGTACCTAATTTATAGAAGAGGAAAATGGGGCCTAGAGAAGTTAAGGAACTTGGATATGATAGAGCTAACAAGGTACAGAAAAAGGCTTTTGACTGGAGTTATTCTTGCTTTAAAGTCTACGCCCTAGTTGTAACTCTGTGAAGCTTCCCCAGTGAGCCAATTAAAGGACCACCTGAAACCAAATTATCTGTTTTTTCTTTCCATCTTTGTCAGCCAACTGTACTTACAATCATGTAGCTCTTGCTCTGTGAATGAACAGTTGATAAGAAAACCTGCCATAATATAGCTTTGGCCAGGTGGGAATAAAAATTTTCTCTACTGAGTCTGATCTTGGCAACCATCTTGAAATCATCAATGAATAAATGTTTCCTCACAGTTTATAATTAACATCTATGCACTCTATAAGGCTTCTTCATGTTCAATTTGGGCAGGTGATGCATTTTTCCTTAAACTTCTTGGTCTGGCTTTGCTTATTTATGGGATATTTCCCCTTCATTATAGAAATCTTTTAGGCAGCCCACACTGTATTTGACACAATACAAGATTTGACACAGTATAAGAATCTGCATTTGACACAATATAAGAATCTGCAATAGAACTTGCTATTGGTTTCTGGATTTTTCTCACATACAGGGGTATCTTAACCCTGAGCATTAGTCTTTCTTTGTAGATTTTTGAAAGCTGTCTGATAGGGAAAGCAAAAATGAAGGCTTCACTTCCCCTATAAATATTTGTTCAATGACCTATGACTGTTGGCCAGCCTGCCTGCCAACACCCCATTAGAAGTCATCCCTTTTACAATCATCTACTATCACTTGATAACCTCTTGGGGTTAAAAGTACAGATGCAAGATCTCGGAGATTTCTGATGGGAATACTTCATATCCCAAGTATGTTTTTCCTTCAAAATGACATCACCACAGGGAAACATTTTTCAAATAATTTGGCCGTCATGTTATGAAAGCTTCCTTAGAAATTTAAAGAAAGAAGCACTCTGTACCTCAAATAAAATTTTTCAGAATCCAGGGATGAAAGGAAAAAAAGAAATACCTTACTGGTTTAATTAGTCTTAGAAGGTCTTGGTATGGCAAGGTGACAAGGCCAGGAAGGAATAGTGTCATTACAAAACTATATTATATGACTTTTTGTAACAAATTTGAATGTTATGAAAGCTCATGGTTACTGGCTTATGCTTGAAAGATGGCTTTTATACTTCAGATTGGAGCATAGTGATGATTTAGTGTGAATTATGTGAAAACTTATTCCTAACAACAGAGCAGTCAAATGGCTACCCGTGGACTAAGATTTTCATCTCCAAGTTTCCTCCTACCTGCTATTATTTTATGGATAAATGTCACTGAGGGAGTCCTATGCTACTTCTTAGCTTAAAGCACTGAATTTCTAAAAAAAAAAATATTCTGTATAGGGCAACAAAGTAGAATATAAAACAAAGAAGACTGTAGGAGACTGGACTGTGAAGAGAAATTTCTCCTTTGAGGACCAGAAATGGACCACTACAATAAAAATAGTACCTGTAACATGTAAATTTCTCAGATTCTAGTTCTCAGGGCATGTGTGTGTATGAGTGTATTCCAATGTTAAGTTTTCTTGCAATGTATAGAATTAGAAAAAATATATTAAAAACTTATTGAGGATCTACTATATACCATCCTCTGAGTTAGTACCTCCCATGCAGAGATTGTAGTAACAAAAACAATAATATATCACATCTACTAAGGAATTAACTATGTTCCAGGTTCTATTCTAAGCACTTTACAGGTAATACCTCATTTGGTTTTTACAATGGCCATATAGTACCATTATTTCCACTATGCAAATGAAAAGACTGAGGTTCAAAGAGGTGAAGAAACCGAAGATATGCAACTAATAAGAAATGGAGCCAGAATCTAAACCCAGGCATCCTGACTCCAGAGTCTACTATGCCATGCAAACTTGTTCATGCTCCTCAAGAGCTCACAGCCTGGCAAGAAGAAAGGCAAACCCAGATTATCTTAGAGATATGCAGAAAACAAGTAGATACATAGAGGAGGAAGCTATCCATCTTCCAAGTGCAGGGGTCAGGAAGACTTGTAGAATCAATGTTAAAGCTGATACATGGAGGCTGAGTAGCATTTTCAGATGGATATGCTGAGGAAGGGAGTTTCAGATAAAAGGAACATGGTGAACACAGATGTGGATATTGCAACAGTGTGAAGTGGCCGAATCACTAAAGTGAGTCAATGACTACTGGACTGTAGGGTACATATAAATGGAAAGCTTGTCTAAGATGAGCTGGATGGGTGATGAATGAGGGCTCTTCTATATGCTAAGATCCTATGAAGAACTGTAGGCAGGACATTTACATGACCCACTTTTATTTCAGAAAAGTAACCTTATGGTCTGTGTGATGTCAGATTTGAAGGGGCCAGGCCTGTAGGCAGAATAGTTAAGATGCCATAAAACTATTCATGCAAGGAATCTGGAAACCTAAGGCTAGCCATGGTAACAGGAATGAAGAGATTTGCTTGAGAAATGTTTTGTGCTAGGATTGATTGAATTGAGAGGCTAACTGGATGTGGATGTGAGGGTGAGGGAGAGGGTGAGGTCACAGTAATTCTCTGGCTGTCAGCTTGAGTACTGGGTGGATGGTAGTGCTGTCCATTGCCATGAGGCACATGGGATGGAGAGCAGGGGGTAGGAAGACTCCAAGTTCTGCTTTGCAGCTCCCCCCTTACTTCCTGCTCCTCCCCCATCCCTCTCTCCTCTGGGCCCCAACATCACCTTGTGATACCACTCTTTGGATCTTTAGTTTGTTTTGTACTTGTATGTACCTGTCTTCAGCAGTAGAATATGAACTCCTTGGCAGTAGATTCTATAATATATTTACCATTCAATAAATGTTTGTTAAATGAGTTAATGAAGAACACAACCATTTTTTTCATGAATGGATAACTAAGAATTCAAAGGAAACTCTGTCCCTGTAATGGCCAATCCTGTTCTGACTTCAAAATACTTAGAATAAAATACATCTTTCTTCCACAAAATATGTTATGTGTTTGAAAGCAAAGATTGCACCACAACTCTGACTCTGTTATTTTTCAGTTTGAAAATCCCCAGTCCCTTCAGATATTCCACATACAACATAATTCTCATACACTTTATCATCTACTTGCCCTCTTCTGGACATGTTCCAGCCTGTGTTCTTCTTTAAACATGATACTCTGCTAATCTGAGCCATACAGAATGCAATGTGACCATTACTTCTGAAAAGGGGTGAAAATAAATCATTTTAATAACTAAATTCAGAGTTATTTTTTTAAGGAAGAAACTGTATTTAGGAAATTAAGTCAGTAAGTAGCTTGAGGTAGAAGGTGAAACCTTGAAGGCATGGGTTAGGTGGGAGTCAAGTAAGCAAAAGACTAAATGTTCTTAGAAACTAACAGAAGTTGTAGATCAGAGAAGAGTCAGAGATAGTTAGCCTAAGGACTTAATTTTTTGTAAAATTTCATTGAAATATAATATACGTACTCCAAAGTGGATAAATCCAAAGAATATAACTCCATGAATTTTTAGAAAATGATCACACCCAGACCATGAAATGGAAACATTATCAATACCTACCCCCCTGTTTGGTCCCCTTCTGGTCATTTACCCTCTTCAAAGGAGATACTGACTGTTAGAGGTTTTGTTTCTCTGTCCCCTAGTAATGTCCCTCCACTGAGGTCCAAGCCTGGATTCTCCACTCATGATATCCCTGTTGAGCAAGTTTCCTGGCCTAGGGTAAAAGGGATGTGGACCATCAATGACAATGGACTATTAATCTAGGGCTTCAGAATCTCTCCAGTTGTTAGGAATGTCCTTCCCTCAATGGGTCTCTGTCCCCCAAGCAGCAAGAAACCACCTTGCCAAGGTTTTGGCTTAATTTGTAGCCTTCTGCCCCATGCATCTTTGGAATTCAGGGAAAGGGCCCTTCAAATCTCCAATTTTGTCACCTCTGTCTCATGTGAGCACCGAAATATCTCTACTTTCTTCGTCCCCCATCCGTGGTACTCTGCCCAAGCCAAACCTAGATTCTTAGACTCCAGCCTTCACCAAGAATCAGCACATGCTCCCCAGGGACAGCTGCAGTTCCTCAACTTCTCTTTGAATATTTCCTTTCTCTCAGCAGTTTTACTCCTTTTTGTCTTCAGTGTTTCTGAAGCTCTCTGGTGCCTTTAGAATATCAGGAGCCAGCAAACTTCCCTGTCAAGACCAGATAGTAAATATTTTTGGCTTCATAGGCCATGTGGTCTTTGTCACAACTACTTAGTTATGTTGTTATAGCACAAAACAATACAAAAAAAATGGGCATGGCTGATTTGCCCTGCAAGCTATAGTTTACCAACCCTCCAAATATATAATTATTGTAATTTATTTAATATTCCTAGCTCTTCAATGAGATAAGTGGTCCACGTAACCTAGTCCATCCTAGCTGAAAGCAGAACACTACCAGAAGACTTTCAATAACAAGCATGTCTAATATGCAATTTGAAGTTCTTGAGTGGCTATGATGTAAAACTTTTTCTTCATTTTCCCAAACTTACAGTAAACTCTTTTGTATACACAGAGGCTTCTGTGAGTAGGCTTTGTGTGTGTGTGTGTGTGTGTGTGTGTGCGCGTGTGTGTATGAGAGAGAGAGAGAAAAAATAAAAGGGAGAGTTCGATTTGGAGGTTGATGAGTTTTGGTGATTTAGGAGGTCAATAAACAATACTTCTCTTTTCGCCACCCAGTATCAGAAATAATTAAGAGATAGACATAAGAGACATGAAAGTGGAGCTCAAAATATCACTTTCATTAGTGATAAGCTAGGTGTGCTTTGTTTTGTTTTAGGTCACACATGTTTTTTCCTTTCTTTTCTTTCCTTTTCTTTTCCTTTGGATGACTTGAGAGTTCTTTATGATTCCATTATACCTCCACTATTGGCTAAGTATTTCTGTTTTCGTTTATTCAGTTGGTTTCAGTGGTTGCTTTAGAACAAGAGACAGACAGCAAACCATAGCCTGCAGTCCAAATCCATCCCACCACCTTTTTTTTAAATAAAGTTTTATTGGAATACAGCCATACCCATTCATTTATTTTTGTTGGTAGCTGCTTTTACACTGCAAGGACAAACTGACTTGTTGGTGACAGAAACCATATGGCTTACAAAAACAAAAATATTTTCTATCTGGTCCTTGACAGAAAAAAATTTTGCCAATCTCTGTTCTAGGGCTTAAATATATACCTTGATTCATCATAGTTCCCCTGTAATCATGGATTTGTCCATGGACCTTTTTATTTCTGTCACTTATTGCTTTATGTATGCTGAATCTATGTAATTAGGTACACACAGATTTAAATTGTGATTATTTCATTTTACATTAATTCCCTTACCATTATGGAATGTCTCAGTTTATCTTCAATAATACGTCTTTTTCCTTAAGGCCCATATTTTCTGATATAAGTGTAGCTACTCACAATTTCATTTGGTTAGTTCTTGCATGGTATATCTATTTCCAACCTTTCACTTTTAAATCTCTGGTCTTTATATTTAAAGTGCATCTTTTGTTAAAAGCACATTGTGAAGTTTTGTTTTTTATCCACTCTGACAATCTTATTATTTTGCTTAGAGTATTTCATCTATTTATATTTAATGTAATTACAGATATAGTAGGGTTTATATCTGCCATCATATTAGAGTTTGGGTTTGTTTGTTTGTTTTTCCTCTTTAGGGCCATCTGTTTTATATTTACTTTTTTCTTGTCTTCTTGTTGGTTAATCAGATATGTTTTTATTACACCAATTTCCCTTCTCTAATTTGTTAGTTATATACTTTTTTACTTTTTTTAAGTGGTTTTCCTAAGACTATGGCATGACCTATTAGATTTCCATACAAACTTATACTTTTACCACTTCTAGGATATACTCAGACCTTTTAAATTCAATTTTCCCTTTTCCCTTCTTTTTCATTATTTTTTCATAAATTTTGTCATATATTTTAATTGTATACATATTTAAACCACAAAAGACAACATAACTGTTTCTTATAGCCTATCTACTTATATACATACATTATTTACTTATTTTTTCATATAAACACCCTTGAGGTGTTCTTCTTTTCATTCCTGCCTATACATTTACCTACTGGAGTCATTTATTTTGCCTGAAGAAGTTCCTTGAGTATTTCTTGTAAGGAAGGCCTACTGGTGATTAATTTCCTTTGTTGTTGTTTCTCTAAAAGCATTTTTGTATTTTATCTTCACCTTTGAAGAATATTTTCACTGCCTCCAAGCCCTCATTTAGCCCTTTAAATAAATTCATTTTGTTTGAAATGAATTTATTTATTAATTTCAGAAATCAGAAATCAGATGTAAGTCATTTGTTTCTTTGATTTTTTTTCTTTATTTTTCTGGATGTCTCTAAAATGTTCTTTATGTTTTGAATTTTAGAAGTTTGATAAATATGCTTATATGTGGTTATCTGTGCATTCATACTGCCTGAGGTTTGAAGAGTTTCTGGTTTTTTTTTTAAAGATTTTATTTATTTATTTGACAGAGAGAGACACAGAGAGAGAGGGAACACAAGATGCAGGGCTCAATCCCAGGACCCTGGGACCATGACCTGAGCTGAAGGCAGACGCTTACGACTGAGCCACCCAAGCACCCCTTGAAGAGTTTCTTAAATCTGTGGATTGATGTCTTTCTTTAGTTTTAAAAAATGCTTAGCCATTACCTCTGACATTCTCTGTCTCCTCTTATTCGGGGACACCATTTATACATATATTTGAGCATTTCCCACTTATCTCTGATGTGATATTTTTCTGCTCTTCTTTTTCCCAGTGTTTCAGTTTGGGTATATTTTAATTGACCTAACTTCTAGGCCACTATCCTCTTCATCCACTATAACAAATCTGTTGCTAAACCCATCCCATTAGTTTTTCATTTCAGATACTATAGTTTTTCAGTTCTATAATGTCCATTTGTTTTGCAGTATAAATCAAATTCTTGATTATATTTTCATTTTTTCATATATTTTTGTCATCTTTTTCATTTTTTTATTAAGCATATTAATCATATTATTTTGAAGTCACTGTCTGCTACCTAAAATATCTGCATTGCTTCTTTTATTCTTTAATTATCAATCATATTTTCTTGCCTTTTTCCTTGTCTAGTTATTTTTACTTCATTTCTTCATTCTGGACATTATGCAATTCTAGAGGATCCAGACAATATTATATTCCACCAGAAGTGGATTTCCCTTTCTTCTCTTAGGCAGAGAGAGTGAAGGAGTGAGCTAAATTGGGCTGACATTCAATTTTGGTAGGAGTCTATCTTCCTCTGGTAAGATTCTAGCTTGCTTCTGTTTTTACCGAATGGTCTTCCCAGGCTTTTGGTTGAGATCCTAGCATACTTTCATTTCCTCAGTTCTAAGTGACTTCAGGGGCTTCAGCTCTGACCTTAAGAGATTTCCATCCTAGCTCTCCAACCTTCTACACCAACCAACCTCAAAATCCAGCAAGTGTCTTAAAGAGAATACAAGCAGTGTGCTTAAAATATGTCTCATTCTGAGGGAGAATCTTTATTTCCTAAACTCTGAAAGACTACAGGAGATTTTATTTTGTATTTTAGAAGCTTCTGGCCTAGCTTAAAGACTTTTGTATGGCCCTAGAGCTCAAGAAATGGCCCATAGGAAAAACCTTCAAAATTCCAACTTGTTACTGACTAACCAAAAAAGCACTGAGTTTTTTCTCCAAGAAAAGATCCTGATACTCAATCTGTACTCAATATCAATAAATGTCCTTAAGGAAAAAATGGCTTGTGATTGTCATCTGAACTTCAAGCAGTTCTCCATCCTCTAGAATTCTAGTGTATTTATTCTTCATAGTTTTCACAGCTCTGAGGTGCCTTTAGGCTATAATGTTTGTAATTTATCAGTTGTTACAATGGGAGAAGGGACCTGCCACAATCCACTCTATCTTACTTGAAGGTGGAAGTCTCTTAAGAGACCATTCTTAATAGTAGGTACATTGATGCACTGTGTTAAATCCAGTGCTTAGTATGTATTTACTGAATACCTTTATATCAATACATTTGGCTGTGAGTAATAGATAATCTGACTGGTAGCTTAAAGAAACAAGGTTTCTCCTGCTCACTTAATAAGAATTCAAGAGATAGACAGTTACTAATATTGTTTCAGCAGCTCAGTGATGTCAGTGTTGATGATGTCTTTGAAATTCTCTTGACACTTCCCAAATGCATCTCATGTCGAAGTCACCAGATGGCTATGGTTTCAAATAATATTTCTGCATTCAAGGCAAAAAGAGAAGGAAGGGCCATGACAGTCAACTGTGTTTTTCACTGGGAAAAGCATAGCCATCCAAAACCTCTCAACCAATTCTGTATTTTATTTGATTGACCAGGCTGTGTCATATAGCCACCACCAGTAGTAAGGGAGGATGGGAAATTCAGTACATATGTAGGTAGGATAATCAAAGAGTTGATCAAGTAAAGAGTAAGTGAAATGGGTAAAGACTGTTCCAGACAAAGAAGAAATGAGTGCAAAAGACAAGAGGTGAGAGAAAATATCAGAGCAAGAAACAGAAAACCAGTATACATCAAGTAATAAGTCACTTACCATCTCACAGAATAAGATGTCTGGAGGAAGGGTGAAGTAGTTTAATTTAAAGTATCCACAAAATCTTTAAGAATACATATTATTTTACCTTTCTCTTCTGCCATTCTCAACAGTTAGCAGGTCCACTCATGGCCATAAGTTGGCTATAGCAGCTCCTGGTACCATATCTTTACCTTAGGTGTATAATCTGCCCAAAGAAACTAGATAAATTTGAGAAGGAGGCATGACTAGGTAGAGTTCTGGGTTCCAAACTTGATTCTGGAACTCACTAGCTTCAGCCTTGGCTAAGCTATAGTTTCCTCATCTATATAAAAGGCCATCTCTACTTTGAAAAGTTGTAAAGATTGAGTTAAATGAGAAAATGTTTATAAAGCTTTCAGCACATGGAAGATCTTAAAATTGTTTGACCCCTTTCTTGTCCTTTGTCAAATATCAATGCCAGAGTGAAGTACACATTCCAGACTGTTAGACATTCCAGAAGTCAAGAAGTAAGTGATCTCTGATTGCTAATGAGGAAGGTAGAGAACCAGCACTAGAATGGGGGTTCCAAACACAGGGGTCCATGAGCTTGGGGAAAAAAATCACATCATGTTTTTTATTAACCTCTAACTGAAATTTATCATATGCTTCAATTTTGACCATCGACAGCAACCTAGGTGGCATTAATAGTGCCTGTGCCTCTTTGTCAATATAAATCAGATATTTTCATATCACATTTTAGTTATCACCAACCTCTTAAAATGTTTTTACACTTATTACTACTTTGAAATTAAATCAGTTATTAGATTTAATAACAACTTAATAATGTATTAAATCTTCTTATTTAATGAATTTATACAGAAGTATACATATAAACATACGTTTCTGTCTCATAAATTTTCTGTATGTTTCTATCTCTCATGAATTTAATAGTATTTTCTTAACTCAGTATCAGGAAACTTGGTTTCCTTTGTGTCTTATGTATTTTATTTGTTATATCTAAAAAAACATTATTTTGAGAATCCATGGACTTCACCAACTGCAAAAGGGGGTCCATGGCACAAAATGAACTCCTGCACTAAAGGAATTCAGGCAGCGGTGAGAGTGGGCAGCAGAGGGACTAGGGGAAAGGGAATCTTATTAGTCGAGTGCACTAAGCACTTTGGGGCAAGAAGTCCAGCACTCTCCTGCTTGTGACCCTCGGCCAATCTGGGGCAGGATGCAGATGACCCGGGCCTGGCAGCTTCTGAGACTTTTTCCCAAGCATTCTTGTAAAACAGCAACCATATTGCCACATGTGCCTGGAATTTGATTTCCAGGCCAAGTGTCAGCTTTTCCGTGCTAAGACTCCCTCAGGTTTTGGCCCAGGTTCTCCTGCTGTCAAGGCCCAGCCCTTTCAATACCTCGACCACCTGCCAGAGAGAACAGATTCATGGAATTTTGGCTGCCACTTCTGAGTCACGTCGTCAGCCACAGGCTTCCACCTGCAACCTCTGGAGGCCTGGACTGCAAGGTGCCTGAGGAGACAACTGACGCTGACCCGGTCCTGTCAGGGCAGCATGTCCTTCCCAATGGGCCAGAAGGCTTTACAGATGGGGCCAATTTCCTTCTCCCTGCTCTAAAGAGGCATTTCTTCTCAGAGAATGAGCCTGAGTTTTTCCAGTCTTATCTAGAAATCTTAGTTTTTTTCAAGTTATTCTTTTTTCTGTAATCCAACAACAAATTTACCTCAGGAAATGGTAGGGAGAAAGGCTTATGCAAGGCGAGGATATTGTTATAAATAGGAATCCTTGCTGTGACTTGCTTAAATAAACAGGTTGCTAATATTTCCAAGCAGCCACGGAGCTACCGTTCAGAGGCTGGTCAAACTGTTTTCCTTGTAGAAAAGAATCAACGTCCTTCCAAACTACTCCTCCAGAAGCAAAGTGAATCCCTTTACAACCTTAGTTTGGGGAAACAGTCCCACTTACCTCTGCTAGATGAGGGAAGGAAGCAAACCTTCTAGAGATGATGGGCTAAGTGGTGTGTGTTACAGAAATGAGAAACGCCCCCTGTTGCAGAAAATTCTCTTCCCTCAGCCACACAGCCACGACCTGAAATTATACATTTGTGTGTGCGTGTGTCTCTCTCCATATATATATATACATATATATATCCATTACATACATGTATCTATTATTAAAACTTCTAATGCTTCCAAGAGAGGAATATATGAAAGGGTTTCAATTAGTAACCTCTTTATATTATTTATCTGATATTTTTCAATTATGGGCCAAGTGATTACAGATAGCAAGAGAGAAGGACAGTATCATTAGATCTAGTAAGAGTTTAGAAAAACTACAGGCAATGAGAGAAAAAGGAATCAAAATAGAACTCTAGAGGAAATCACCTGTTTTCTAAGAGCTGGATCGAGAAGGAGCTGGTAGAGATAACAGGTGCTGGGCATGTACAAGGCAATAAGTAATATTTATTAAATGAACCATTGGGAAGTAGAAGAATAAAACCATTGTTTTTTTTTGGTTTTTATGCCCCTAACCCAATCCAGCACCCAACTGAGTGGAGTCAGGTCTCGGTTAAAACTTGATAGAATCCCTAGATTTGGCCATAGCAAAGATTTTCTGATCTTTGCTTAACTAGAGGACCATCCATTAATAGATAACTGACTCAGCAAGGGGTATATTTTCATAACTGTCAGGCCCTTTGTATTCTTAACAATTTAAAAAGAAGGAGGGGGTTGGAACAAAATTTAAAACTTGGGGGAGGTGAGAATGAAGGGAAAGAAATAGCTTTTCACAACAACCTGAAACATTAGTTCCATTGCAGACAAGTGGATTGGTACATTGCAAGGCAGTTAGGAAACTTGTTTCTCTTCCTACCTGTTTAGAGTCTATTGCCTCTAAGTTTCAGCATTTCCTCTTCTAGATTAATCTTATCTTTGGCTTTTACTCTCTCAATATGTTTTGGTGGAACATACAGCCTGATACCCTATCAAGTGAATTCAATCAAACCTGACTTTACATTTTACTGTACTGAATGTTTAAATCCTCATAATGTAAACAAATACAAATTTTTCACATAGTATCTGTGTCTTACAAAGAATGCCAAAAAGAAAAAAAATTAAGTGAACTTAATCACATTTTAATGAGTCCCACATTCTCACTTACATGGATTTATCAACATCATGTTCCCAAAGGGAAAATAAAAAGAATTTTAGCTCATGTGTGTCAATAAATCTAGGCAATCAAACCAGATAATCACTTTGGGAACTGAATGAACTATCCAGTTGGCCTAAATTGATTGAGCTAACCTCTATAATTGCTAATTCTTAACTTCTTTTGCTCATTAGAATAATTGCTAATGCAGATTTGAATAAACAATGCAAAGGACCAAAGGTCCAATATGTGTAGTAGAAATGTCACTCCATTAGCAACTTGGATACCCTTAGTTGAGAACTAAGCAGAAATGGTTCCTGCCAAATTTTTCCTTCAGTTTGGTCATAGTTAGGAATTCAGGGTCTCCCTTTTCCATGACCTGATAGCTCTGCAAATTGAAAATACTTTGTAATTTCTCTTTCCACGGAAAAATTCTGACGTCTGTTTTTGAAAAGAAAAAAAAAAGCAACAAGAGATGGAAAACAAGGGCATTCTGATTGTGGTGTTCAATATCCTGCCAATTATACTGTACATCACTCTTCAAAATATATTTCATGGAGATTAACACTAACTTAAAGTGACTTCATATGGTGTTTTACTTGATGCTATGATTTTCTAAGACTTATAGATGATCTATTGTATTCTTATGAGATAATTTAATGAATTGAAGGGGGGAACTGTTTTTTATTAATTTCTGTAGACTATCATACCATTTACAATATTTCTTCTCCTAACTACTTGGGACTTTGGAAACACAGGACTGTGTATGAGGATATTTAAAAATTTAATTCTAATATTGTATCAATTGTACAAAAGTGACAAGATGTGATTCAATTCGGGGGAAACTTCAGCATTCAACTTAAATGGGCTTAATGGAATTGAACTTAATGAACTAACAAGTGGCTCACACACCCAATTTGTCATAATGATTAGCATATTACCTTCATATGGGCTGAGATGTTCAGAGAGGTGAATTTGTCATTTATTGCTCCAACATCCATGTGAGGTAAAGTCAGTTCATATCCTTCTCACTGATGAGGAAACTGAGTTATATGGTACTGAAATGTTTTTGCTCTGAGTCCTACAACTGTTAGGTATCAAATTTAGGAATTTATTTCTCAAGCAACTAGAAATGGTCTCATTGAAAAATGACATTTTTAATTATGTGTTCTGAGTGTTCAAATAAGAGAATGTTTGCACTTTGATCAAAAAGTATTTGGCTATAGTATATCATGAGTCTAGGATTGACCCATAAGTCTCAGCTATTTGACAGTCCCTACTCACTTGTCCTGATGGTGGCCCAGATGTAAGTTATTGTTACAGATCCCTGAGAAGAGGGAAAGGAGAAATCGATACTTCGATTCCAAAGACACATTCATTTTTCTCATCCAATCCTTTAGAATTTGAAAGACTTGAGCAAAAATAAAAATTCTACTCTTTTATTTTGGCATGGGCTGGAATAAGGAGAAACTCCAGTTATCACTAGCCATTTAAAGAGAACCTGTATCTAAATGTTATTGATATCATTAATGCAGAGTTTTTAGGAAAAGCAAGTATAATTTTTTCATCTACTAGTGCGGCACCTGACTTAGTTATTCAGGGTGTCTTTTTGAGTAGAATGTGGAATGCAAAGGAAAATTCTATAGAGGTACCTGTATAACATAGCTTCATTTTATATAGAGAAGCAGGAAAATAGAAATAGGAGCCACAACTCGGGTGCTATCCCACCATTTACCTTTATGATCCTTGGATAAGCCATTTCATTTGTTTGGGATAGGATATTTTCATCTGTAAAATGAATGTACTCTGCTGGAATAACATTAAGGCCCATTATCTCTAAAACACTATATTGTTTGTTTAGTATTCTTTGCTTTTTTTTTTTTAGTCTCCTTGATGTATTTGGAGACTTTAAAGACAAAAAGACATTTTTATAACAGCCAGTACACATTTACTCTAACTCCTGTGCATTATTTCACATAGTTTGAAGTACTCTGTACAATAGAATTAACTCAAAACTGCAGGCCAGGATGAGGAATTGCAGACGGCTCAAATCAGGACCTCAAGGTGATAGTATTGCTGTCATTAAAACAATACTAACAAAAAATCACATGGAGTTATAAAAGCCTTTAGGAACAAATATTCTAAAAGCCACATCTTGGGGCCATTACTCGATGGGAGTATCTCTTTGGACCTGCATTAATAGCTCTTTTTGATGATTTTTCTTTTATTTTCCACTTCTCTTCCTTGTTTTCTCTTTATCTCTCTCTTGCTAATAGTTTTTTTCCCTTCAATTGGAAAACTAGGTCATTATTTACTATTATTATCATTACTATTAATAGGACTTTTAGATATGTATGTTTCCTCAACTTAATTTTAAAAGGATAGTCTAAACTGTCTCTTTTAAAAAACTGAAATCACATTGCTCTTTACATATGTGGTTCTTCATTGCTTGTGGGTGTGTTCTTGACCCTGTAATTTGACTAATCTAACTGGATTTCTTTGCACTACCACAAATCCTGAAACATCCCAAAATTTTACTATGGAAACAAATGAGTAGTAATTAAGGTTCTTTTTTATTTTTGGCTCCAAAACTGTTCCAATTAGGCTGTGGCACCTTGTTTGCCTCAGAATTTAGGGAAAATGAATAAAACTACATTACTGTTGTACTAAGCATCTTGGATCTTTAAATATGTCGTGATTCTGTTATGCCCGACAAAAGGCTAATACCTGACTGATTTCACTGGAAAATTCAGTATTTTAGCAAAACAGATTCATCTAAATGTGGTCTGAAACTACAAAGGAATCAAAAAACCAAGAAACAGCCCCTTTTAATTGAGAAGTACAGATGCCTTTGCTTTTTTCATTGGCAAGGGCAATGGTTTTTACCATTAGACATTCTATTTCCAAGAAACAGCTGTCCAGTTTGGATCTGTCATTTCTGTGACTATGATTAGTTAGAGATGTTAGAAACAGCAAAGTAACTCAAAGAAGTGGAGCCTACCAAGGCAGGAAGCCCATAACCCAACTCTAAGTATTTTTTTTGGGGGGGGGATTACTTAATGGAAACTTAGATAATAATTTTCCTTCTATGAGTGATCGCCTTGATATTTTTCTTTTCTGAATAAAAACCTATTATAATTAGTAACTATTTTTAGGCATACCATTAATTGCCAAGTGGTCAGGGAGTAGGGTGTACTTGTTAACTCCTTGTCAGTTCTAGAATTTAGAATAAATGTGAAGCAAGCAATGGCCTTTGTGGCTTTTAGATAATAATGACAATCCCTTCATATTTTTTATTCTATATTTTATGAAATTATTCTATAATTCTATAGTATAATGTTTTATTTTATCCTTTCTGGTGGGGAGTGAGAGTATCTTTATTCTAACATCACAGATCTTTGCCAGCTCTGGAGTGGGACAAGTCACACGTTCCTAACTATCCTGCCTGTACCAATTCCCCATTTCAACAACTACTATAACAGCTATTATCTGTATACACAGATACATGCTATTTACTGTATCAGACTATTTCATCTGTTAGTCTTGGTTCTTTGAGGAAAGGGACTGTGTCTTTTATTTTTTATTTATATCCAGCTCATAACCAAGAACACAGTAAATCTCAGTTAACTTCCTATTGGTCATTTGATTTGACTGAGTCTAAGAAAAGTTAATGTGGAAGCAACTAACAGGCTGAGTTCTGGAAGCATGTGGCATGATTGCTTACATCCCATTGGCTAGAACTTATTCCCATGACCATACCTAGCTACAAAGGAAACTTGGAGTTGTAGCCTTTATTCTCAGTGGCATCAGTGCTCAGCTGAAAACTAGGGGTTTTCTTACTAAGGGAGAAGAAGAGGATGGATATTGAAAGACAGTAGTTTGAGTGAATGTTTGTGTATGTGTTTATAGTTTAGTGTAAGTATGTTAACTTTGGAACAAACTTTGATCTTGGGCATATTTCCAATACCTGAATTCCCAAATGGCTTTTTTTACCCCCAACACTTGACCAAGTCTATCTATGCATTTCTGCCTTTTTGGAATGCAGAGGCTGGATTTTCATATCTGAGATACAGTGTTTCTGATAAATGATGTGTAGCAGGTTATCAATTAAGCCTAAAATAAATGTTCTGATAACAAATGCAGGTAAGCAATAGGGCAAAGTAAGTGGTATATGGATTGGGAAGTATAAAGCTATGAATCACATTATTAGTTCTTGGGGAACTAATCTGGAAAAAGTTCCTCTTGAGGCCATGGCAGAGGCAGAAGAAGAGCAATCATGGTGAAATTGCCTAAGGCCCTTCTTCCTTAGGCTTAATCTCCAGGGAGGACATTTCCAGAGGGTGACAGTGAAATCCCATTCCAGCTGAAGTTGGGTAATTCTATTCCACTGTAGTTCACCCAAGAAAATAAATCTATAATCTACAGGGGAAAAGCCTTTAAGGACATAAATTGGGAAGACATAAATCCCCTGCAGTCAGGGAAGAGATTGAGGGCAAAAGGAAAAATATCTCTAACACTTGAAGAACAGAAACACTTATGAAGGCCACACTCCTGAGACACAAGTCTACTTTGCACTCCACTTAATCAGAAGATTAGAGAATCCCCCCAACACACACCCTTACTCCACACAAATAAGCCACCGGTAACAAGAGTAATGGAATATAGCTGAGAGAGCCACCAGAGACAGATTCTCCCTGAGGAACAGCACAAAGAAATGCCCCAAAGCCAGGCGCCTGGGTGGCTCAGGGGTTAAGCGTCTGCCTTCAGCTCAGGTCATGGTCCCAGGGTCCTGGGATCGAGCCCCACATCAGGCTCCCTGCTCGGTGGGAAGCCTGCTTCTCCCTCTCCCACTCCCCCTGCTTGTGTTCCTGTTCTTGCTATCTCTCTCTCTCACAAATAAATAAATAAAAGCTTAAAAAAAAAAAAAGAAATGCCCCAAAGCCAAGGTGGGAGACAAAATAAGACCACTAGAGAAATTTGAATGCTCTGGCATCCATGGATACAACAAATATCAAACATAGCCTAAATCCTGGTCAGCTTGACATAAATCCTCAAACTGAAGGTCTATTTACCTCTTTATCTAATTTTCTATACAGTATGTGCCACTATCAAAAAAAAATTACATGACATGCAAAAAAAAAAAAACAGTCTGAAGAGATAAAGCAATCATCAGAAGCAGATTCAGATGTGATACAGATGTTGGAATTGTCAAAGAGAGATTTGAAATAACTATGATTAAGATATTAAAAGTTCTAATAGAAGAAGTAGACAACATGCAAGAGCAGCAAAGATGGGAAACTATAAGAAAGAACTGAAAGGAGACACTAGAAATCTAAAAGAGGAACAAATAAAGAATGCCTTTGATGGGCTCATCAGTATCCTCAATGCAACTGAGGAAAGAATCAGTGAACTTGAAGATAGGTCAATAGAAATCACCTAAACTGAAATGCCAAAAGAATGAAGGGGGGGAAAAAAAACCCAAACCACAAAACAACAGAATAGAACATCCAAGAACTGTGAAGTACTATCAAATGATATAGCATATGCATAACTGAGATACAAGAAGAAGAAAGGGAGAACAGAGTAGAAGAACTATTTGAAGAAATAATGGCCAAAATTTTTCAAAATTACTGAGAGATACCAAACAACATATCCAAGAAACTCAGAGAACACCTGACAGGATAAACACAAAACAGATGTGCACATACATGCATACACTTAGACAAACTGCCAAAAACCAAAGACAAAGAGAAAATCTTGACGGCAACCAGAGTGGGGGAAAAAAACTCCTTACCTATAAAGGAAAAAGATAAGAACTACAAAAATAAAAGTGTTGTCTAAGGTGGATGGTTGGTTTGTGCCTAAATATTTGAGTTGCCAAATACAATAACTTTGGCCAACACTCTTTAAAAGCAAGGACTAGAAACACTTCATAGCCATTATTACTATGAAACATACTGATGAATTTAATTGATCAGCAGCTCTCAGGCACTGGATTGCTGTTGTAGGAGGCTGTAAGTAGAAAGTATTCATTTACTCTTTAGTGCTTTAATTGACCTTCATCTGTTGATGGCATCCTCTATCTTGCTTTATTCTCTGGCTGAAATTCTTTTCCTGAACCATGGGAGTTGTCATATAATTCCTAAGTGAAGGCTGAAAGGGAATTCATGTTGTGAAACAGAGTTCTTTGGGTGTGTATTACATGATTCCAAGGGGTCTTCAGAAATTGACTAACAATAGAACACATACTCCCTTCTGATGTTCAATATAGACTGAAAGGACTGAATGTGTTTGTCAGCAAACAGGCTAGAACCCAGTTTCCACTGCTTTGTAACTATGTATACCATTCCAGTTAAATAAGTTAGCTCAAAATATGGCAAGAACATGTTTAGGTTTTCTTGACCTTGAACTCTGCACACAAATTGTTGTATCTCCACTTTGTGATCTGAACATCTTTCTTTTTGAGACTATTACTGCAATTCTACAGAATGAGTGGGAACAATAAGGCTTATACCTGCTGAGCAATACTTGTGCCATGGCAAAGGTGGCATTCATGACACTTCATCAGCCAGTTAAGGTGCCAACGAGCAAAATGAAAGTTAGGTTTTCGGGTCTTCTATTTGAAAAGTCTTTTTCATTAATTTTGAGAATTGCAAAATAATTTCTTGGAATAGATAATGGAAAAAGCAATTTATGAACAATGATTTATGCACTGGTGTTCACATATTTGGACACATAAGACTCATTAAGCGGTAGAGAAATTCTTCTGGCAGATTGATTTTCATCCTACAAGTAAACGGTGTCCAGACTCAATTTATTCACAGAGAACATTCAGCAACTTAGTTTATACAAGTTAGCTCACTTGACAGGCTCCAGAGAGACCTGGGACCGAATAAAGAGAGAAATCTCAATGGAACAGCATAGAAAACAAGAAATGCTTGACTATGTAACAGACTAGGCACTCTCCTTTTTCAAAGAAGTCAGAGAAAAAATGAGTTAATAAACTTGATCCTATAAAACACAGCTTTGTGTAACAGAAATATCATAATGATATGGATTTTAAAGAAGAAAGCAAGCACTTAGGGTGCCTATTCTGTGACAGTATGTTTATATTTGCTCACTCTCCCAACTCTGTCACCAGCTACATGTCAGAAAAGCCAATTTTCTTCTCTATTGAGTAAAGCCTCATCCGAAAGATGGAAGGCTTCCACTGGATCTGGAAGGGCAAATAGATACCCTCCTGCATGCCAAAGGTAATCCTTTCCTTAGGGGCTGCCTGAAAAACTGTGACGACAGGGGCCATGCAGTCACATCCAGACCCAGGGTTATAGTCCATGCACGCTCCTAAAACAAAATTACCATAAGCTGCATGGCTTATAAACAACAGAAATTTATTTCTCACAGTTCTGAAGACTGGGAAGTACGAGACCACAGCACTCATTGACAGCCATCTTATCACTATAACCTCACGTGGTGGAAGGGGCAAGGAAGTTTTCTTGGGCTTCTTTTATGAGGTCTTTAATCCCATTCATGAGCACTCCACCTTCATGACCTAATCATTTCCCAAATGCCCCACTTCCTAACACTATCATCTTGGGACTGAGGAGTCAACATATGAATTGGGGGGCGGGGCACAAACATTCCATCCAAAGAACCTAGGGAAGATAAATAAGATGAGAGTGTCACTCAGGGGCCCAGGAGTGACACCTAACATGGCGTATATTTCCAGATCCTGAACCAAATGATCTCTAAGGCCAGACATTATTGAAAGTGTGTAACACTGGTATAGCACAGAACTGGCCAATCAAAATAAACAATTGACCAATGAGCAGGAACATCAACCATTTCAAAAATGGCATGGCCATACCTATGAATGGGGTGAGATAAAATCTGACTCTAAACCAACATTCAACAGCAACATTCTGCAGTTACATTAGTAGAGTGTTTAAGAAGGATAGCTAGAATGGTCAAAATCTATGAGCAGCTACAGTTTTTTAAAATTATGAATAGTTGTTTTTTTTTGTTTTTGTTTTTGTTTTTCTCTTTAGCAACAGGAGACTAGAATTTGCCTGCAAGGCTGCCTGTCTTTTGGTTCTAGGAGTGGCCCCTTCATTGATGCAGTTACCTTTACTTAAAGATAGAGTAAAAAAATAAAGTAAAAAAAATAAAGTACGATTCTTATTCTGACATGGAAAGACTAAAGGCACTAAGTAGCTGGGGTATTTGCACAAGGTTAAATATCATCATTATGGGTAGCACTGCATTCCTGAAGCTCATTGTCTATTATAGGAAATTTGTTTTGTTTCTTTTTCCCTCTCTAGGAATCTTAAAGTTGTGATAATTTAGATTCTAGATAGGTGAAACCTGTTGGAAGACACTCCCAGAGAAAAGGTAGCTTGCCCCCTACAACTTGATAATTGGCTAGGGCTAATAAACCAAAAGGTAAATTTCTAGGTAAGAACTTGACCCGTGTAGTTGAGGAATAATAGTGTCTAGTATCTGATATCCATGTTATATTATGTTGTCACTGATGTTTCCTGCACTAGAACTGCATTTGTTACCTACAAGCTTTCGATAAATTTGTCTTAAGTGATATAGCGTGGTCATAGCTGTTACCTCTGGGGAATTAAGGGTAGGGACTATGTGCACACTTGGGGCAAAGAGGCAGATGGAGTACAGCAGTTTGAGGAAAGCTGGTTTCTGGGTGAGAAAGGACATCCAGTGAAGTGGAGCTGTGGTCAGGAGCCAGGCCTGAGGGAATAAAGGACAACCAAGATGAGCTATGGAACTTGAGGAGAGGACTTGAGGAAAAAACTGGGCTTCCTGTCAGCAAACATGAGAAATTACACAATTAGGCATTAAAAGATAGTGTGATTCCTTAAGACTGGAGATGCAAAGAAGTTATTTGTCTAATATCCTAAAGGTGCTCTGTGCACAAGGTCTGGAATACAGTAGACATATTCACACCATTTACTGTTTCACACAAGCGAGCAGAAGCCCTGATGGGGAAGAGGCACAGCATGACCTGGAATGAAGCTCTCTGGGTTCAGATCCCACCTATGTCCTTCCTCACCATGTGATCTCAGACAAGCTTTCTGATCTTTCCATGCCTTTTCCTGGACTGCTCAATGAGGACAATCCTGGTATTTACCCTCAGTGTTTTAGTGAGCCTCCAATAAGTGAGATTTACACAGTATTTATCTTTCTCTGACTTATATCACTTAGCGTAATGCCTTCAACTTCCATCTATGTTGTTGCAAATGGCAGGATTCCCCTCTTTTTATAGCTGAATAATATTCTACTACATATATATATATATACATACATATGTAGTAGAATATATATATGTATTACATTTTCTTCATCTGTTCATCTGTCAATGGATACTTAGGTTGTTTCAATGACTTGGCTATTATAAATAATGCTGCATAAACATAAGGGTGCAGATATCTTTTCAAAATAGTGACTTCACTTCCTTTGGATAAATACCCAGAAGTAGAATTGCTAGATTATATGGTAGTTCCATTTTTAACCTTTTGAGGAACCTCCATAGTGCTTTCCATAGTGGCTGTACCAATTTACGTTCCCACCAATAGTGCAGAAGGGTTCCCTTTGCTCTACATCCTTGCCAAAACTTATTGTCTCTTGTCCTTTTGATGAGAACTATTCTAACAGGTGTGAGGAGATGTCTCATTGGGGTTTTGATTTGCATTTCCTTGATGCTTAGTGATGTTGAGCACCTTTTCATGTACTTGTTGGTCGTTTGTATGTCCTTCTTTAGAAAAATGTCTGTTTAGTTCTTCTGCCCATTTTTAAATCAGATTGGTTTGTTTGCTATTGAGTTGTTTGAGTTCCTTATATTTTTTGGATATTAATCTCTTATCAGATATATGATTTGCAGATACCTTTTCCCATTTTTGTATGCTGCCTTTTCATTTTGTTGATGGTTTCCTTTGATATGCACAAGTTTTTCTAGTTTGATGTAGTCCCAATTTGTTCATTTTTTCTCCTTTGTCATAAAGTAATTGATCATATATGTGTCAATTTATTTCTGGGCTCTCTATTCTATTTCATTAGTCTATAAATCTGAGGTTTTTTACATTTTTTTATTTTTTTTAAAGATTTTATTTATTTATTTGAGAGAGAGAGAATGAGAGATAGAGAGCACAAGAGGGAAGAGGGTCAGAGGGAGAAGCAGACTCCCTGCTGAGCAGGGAGCCCGACATGGGACCCGATCCCGGGACTCCAGGATCATGACCTGAGCTGAAGACAGTCGCTTAACCAACTGAGCCACCCAGGCGCCCCTTTTAAATTTTTTTTAAAGATTTTATTTACTTATTTGACAGAGAGAGAGAAAGAGAGCACAAGCAGGTGGAAAAGCAGGCAGAGGGAGAGGAAGAAGGAGACTCCCACTGAGCAGGGAGCCTGATGCGGGGCTCAATCCCAGGACCCTGGGATCATGACCTGAGCCAAAGGCAGACACTTAACTGACTGAGTGACTCAGGTGCCCCAAGTCTGGTTTTTTTTAAGTCTATATGTTTGTTTTCATGCTAAAATCATACAGTTTAGATTACTACAGCTTTGTAATATGGTTTGAAATCAGGGAGTGTGATGACTCCAGCTTTGCTTCTCTTTCTCAAGATTGCTTTAGCTATTTGCGATCTTTTGTGATTCCATACAAATTTTAGGATTTTTGTTCTATTTCTGTGAAAATGCCATTGGAATTTTGATAGAGATTGCACTGAATCTTTAGATTACTTTTAGTAGTATGGACATTTTAACGATATTAATTCCTCCAATCCATGAACACAAAATATCTTTCCATTTATTTGTGTCTTCTTCAATTTTTTTCATCAATGTCTTATAGATTTCAGTGTACAGGTCTTTTGCCTCCTTGGTTAAATTAACCCCTACACACTTTATTTTTGATGCAATTGCAAATGGAGTTGTTTTTGCAATTTCTTTTTTAATTGCACAAATTAAAAATAGAACTAGCTATACTTTTTCAGTTTAAAATATATTAATGGGGGGCCTGGGTGGCTCAGGTGGTTAAGCATCCAACTCTTGGTTTCGGCGCAGGTTGTAAACCCAGGGTTGTGAGATAGGGCCCCGTGTCTGGCTCCATGTTCAGCGCATGGGGTCTACTTGAGATTCTGTTTCTCCCTCTGCTCCTAACCCCTCTCATGTGCATGCTCTTTAAAATAAATAAATAAATAAATAAATAAATAAATAATCTTTTAAAACGTTTATTAATAAATCACCTATTGAGCATGTACTGCCCTTGAAGAACTAGGGACATGGTAATGTAGAAGACAGATAAGGTCATTTGCCTTATGGATTTTACATTCTTATTCTTATATTCAACCAGAGGAAGTGTCAATGTTAAGAATAGCAGGGACTGGTCTTGTGTAACATTCCTCGGAATAAAAATTTAACTAAAAAAATGACATTTTAAAACTTGGAAAAGAACAGAAAGAAAAATCACATTGTGATCTTTATGCAGTGGTTTAGCTTGGGTGTGGAAGGGTTACATCTCTTGGTAATCCTTTTGTTTGTTACATCATCTACAACTCTGTACTTAGTAAAAGTTATTAACAGTAACAACTGTGATAAAAATCAGCAAAGGTCAGAGACAATTTTGTTCCATGAAAGCAGTGGAAAGATTTAGGCTGACTTAAAGAGAAAAAAAAAATACAAATTATCCACAGAGTTTAAGCTCAGATTTCCTGGATGGTCCCCACATGCAGCAGCCAGAACAGATGAAGAGAGGACTAAGGAGGGAATGTGCTTTGGTATCTTCTAGCACACAGGCCTGCCACTGGTAGCTCAGAGCAAGCTCAAGGCCAAACTTGGGAGCAGTGATGGTAATATCTCTCCTTATTGAACAAGTA